>NC_143560.1:112101071-112427500 GCF_054136105.1 Typopeltis vanoorti | reverse complement strand
ATGATTTCAGACATCGTCCATTTTTCAGCTCTGAAAAATCATGAAGGTGGTTTGAAGAAAATGAAGTTATATTATTGGCATTCAATGGAAACAGTGCAATTGGTTTATTCATGGCACATAACAGTCTTTGTAAAAAACACATTTGACTGTTTTAACTTATGGAATTTTTCGTGCACTATTTTCCAGAATATTCCTGAAGTTGTTGCTTCGATGTGATATAAAAAAAGATTAAAAAATGAGGGCATTATGGACAAATTATATTGATCGGAGTCAGAATAGTATTAAAAAGCACACAAAATCAAATATTTACCAGAAGTAACAGTATGTGCAGAAATAATTATTATATTCTCATTTTGAAAGTATACCGGTTAAACTAAATTCTAATTTAAGAGTGAACTGAGTTAAAAAATACGAACTGGTTTTATATTAACGTTACTTTTCTTTTTGTTTGCCTGCAAGTAGTTCTGCAATTCCACCAAACCTGCTTTGTCATTTCGCCTCTGCCAACAATATTTTGATTGAAAAGTGGGGTCCTATTTTTATATTCTCAATACTTTTACCGTGTCACCCAGTTGAACATGTTTTTGAAGAGTTGCTTCCTTACTGACCAAGACGTTTCAGGTTTAAGAAATTCTCGTCACCGAATTCTTACTGGATAATTGCCATGTACCACTATAGAATGAAAACTGTCGGAATTTCAGCGATTTTCTTGCAGACTTTTCATATTAGTGCACAGTATCCCTTTACCTTTAAATCATGAACTGGGAGAGGTAATTGTCTTATTGTTAATAAAACTGCAGCGATGTACATAGTCATAATAAACCTGCTGTTCCGTGGAGAACTTCTGCTGTCAATTGAATAATATATCTTTATAAACAGCATTTTCCATTTCCTGAAAACGTTCATATCAAAAAGAGACTTCATTCATTTTGCTTTTTAATTCCGTAATGGTAAAATTATTGGCATTCATTATTGACTAATAATAATAATATTTCAGAACTGTCAGGTCAACTTGTAAATCATAGCAGACCACTATACTGTTATGTATATATAATATATAAATTGAGTTGCAAGCGGGTTGCTGACATTAGAAGACATTCTGTTGAGCATGTTTACGTGGGAATGATCTCGTGTACGGCAAAGCTGGATATACAAAAGCGTACTCCATATGACGCGCCACATTCCAGACTACTGTCGTATAGCGAGTCACTGCTATTTTATTTTCATTTATAGGTGCATGCAGGGCCGGCTCTAGGCTTAGGCACAAGAGGCGCCTGCTTAAGGGACGTAATGGCTTTGGAGGGCCAACATCGTAAAAAAAAAAAAATAATAGTATTAAAGAGGACCAGAGAGTCGAAGCGTTGGTGGTACGAGCAGTGCCCCCCCCCCAAATGCTTTATAAGCACTTTTTATTTTGGCAATAACTATAAACCGCTTTTAACAATAAAGAATTTTATGATGCCTATCTTGTCTTACAATGCGTTGATTAAACTGGCCTAGGGGCGCCACATACGCTCGAGCCGGCATTGGGTGTATGTAATTGTTTAGTAACATTTTATAAGTAAAAATGTTATTAAATATATCTGAGTAACATTTTCCGTGCAAAATCGAAATCGTGCATTTCGAGTAGCGTGGAAATCGAATTAGGCGTGTGTGTTCGCACACACGCACGGTACTCAAACAAACACACACACACACACACACACACACACACACAGTATTCAAATTGCACAATATCGGTTCTGCACGGGAAAATGCTACAAATTTTCGTTTTGCACGGTACAATTTAAGTTTAACATGGTTCAAGAATAAGAAAAAAATATGTGTGTTATATTAAAAAAGCTATGTAGGCGCCTGTACCCAAATGTTATGGGTATACTGAATATTTTCTAACTTGGTTTAGCTCGAATTACTTTTAAAGCAGCAATGACCATGAGACAAATATACTTATGACTATTAATTGTATGTAGGTTTGATTTGCGGGTGAAAAAACCCTGCAACATTCCTATGAAACCAGTTAACTGAACCTTTAGCTGAAAAGCACTGTAAAGGCTCCTTACGACATTTTAATCATATGATAAATGTCGCACAGTCTTCGCGAACATTTTTCCGTGAATGAGAAAATGACAGTAAACAAATAAGTGTTATTTTAGTAATATGCCAATTGTTCGATATTTTCATACCGAGCAAGAGATGATTACTGGATGAATTGATGGAGTGTTTCAGTAATTAATTTTATCAAATCATGAACTGCATAATTGTACAATTGGTATGAATTACTGAAAAATCAGTATTTCATTATATATGTGTGTGATAAAATTTTCTTCATGTGTCTGAAGTTTGATGTCAAGTTTTCCACTCTAATATAATGACCAATTACAATGCTCTTGCATTCTTCTTAAGACAAATTTATTCTCTAGGCTCACTGAAATGAAACAGTGTATTTCAAATGTTGTTGAGTCATGAATGACTCAACAACTAAGAGTTTTCTGTCTTCACGATTACGTTTCATGTCACCAAACACCGAAACTCAAATATGCGCAAAATGCAAAAGTCGTGCCAAGTAGACTGTCATGCATTGTACAAGGCCACTCACACATATGAATATCAAACAACAACAAAAAAAAACTCATCTACTTGGCATTTCTTAGTTTTCGCACGCAAGAACACAATCCTTCAGAACGAATTCCAGAGCTGAAAGATAATAAACTCACTTTCTGTACGTCCAAAGAAATTCTTTAATTAAGGTTTTATTCCAAGACTATGTTTTGCGACTTTTTAAAAAAATATTTACTACCAACATTTCGTCTCCTTGAGCATTGACACATTTAGCGATAATTGTTTTGATCTGTGTTCAGATTAATAAATGAATGAATTGTTTAACTTGTTTACGCTTCAGAATTTTCCTATATGCATTCGGGAGTAAATTAATGATACTTTTAAGTTATAGTATAACCAAGTTATAAAAAAATGTTCAACGTTCGGAAGCAATTCTACGTATACTAATTTCGACTAAGCTGAAAGTCCCAGCCTTACCTAACTGAACAACTACTTAAGCTCCAGCAAGTGATGCATTGTTGACATTTTAATTTGTTTCCACCTGAATAGAGCACATATTCAGGGCCGTACTTACACTTTTCCCGAGGCGCTAGGATGCTCAGGGACCCGCAGCTAGAGCCTCGTGCGCCTGTGCATAAGTACGGCCCCCACAATGATTCAAAGGATTAAATGCCCTGACCAGGTGACACACACGAACTTTGTTCCCAACTTACTCACGTTCGCCATCTTTCGGTCACTGTTTATATATATATATATATATATATATATATACAGTATATATGTATGTATTTTTTTTTTTTTTTTGGAAGATACCTATGCTCACTTCTGCTAGTAGAAAATATGAATCAGCAGCTAATTAAATAAGACTAATGAGGCCACTGTGTTACATGGCTATTTGCGTGGTGGATATGGGAGTGGCATGGTTATATCAGTAGCTCTCTGCGTGCACACACACACACACACACACACACACACACACACACACACACACACACACACACACACACACACACACACACACACACACACACACACACACACACACACACACACACCTGCAAGTCCTCCGTCCGTAGTTCAGTTGGAAATAACGATATCCTTTAGCTAGAAAGATCTGAATTCGAATATAGGACTTCTGATTATTCTTGTAAGGAATTTTCGACTGAAGGTGAATTAGCCGGTCTCATATGGGAGTAGCATGGTTTTTTCCTCCAGGGAACTCTCATTTTTCATCCCGAGAAAACGTATTTCGACCGACATTGACTATGTGGTACCGTGACAGACCACTGAGCCTAACTTTAATAGAAAGGTAAATATATATGCTGAATCAAATATAATAATGCATTTCTACATTACGTCAGCAGATGTTGGAAAGTCTCTCAGATTTTTTTTTTTAATTTTGAAGTATCAAGAAACATGATTTTAATCAGAAAAAAACTTGTTTCATAATAAACTTCATTATATGATTATTAACTTATATAACGATAAAGAAAGATAAAGAACATAATTGGTGTTAATGTTCTTTTTTTATCTGCATAAATGGGTGTTAATGATTCAGACTGATTTTCAAATAAGTTACTCTTGTAGCTCATTTAAATCGCACAGTCTACCTCTTTATTGAAATACATAATGAGGTTATCTTTTCGTTTGTCCGCATGACTAAAAACATGGTCACTCACTGAAAGGCTGGACCACATACATGGTCCAGCCTTTTAATTTTTTCTCCAGTTTCCTGAAGGAAAACTTCATTAGTGTATTATATCAATGCATGGTCTCTTAATCGTCCATTTAACAAATTATGAAAATCATAATTTGTTAAATTGACGATTAAGACTTTTTTTTTCACGCGAAACTGAACAAATGTAAGTCTATTATAAACTACACTTGTTTTACAATCTCAGGATATTTGTTTTCGAACTATGATTATAAGCAAATTAATTTCAGAGAGAAAGAGAAAAAAAAAAAAGAAAGAAAGAAATTTATAAGCTTTTATATTTTCTCGTAAGACAAACATATAGGTATTCATAACGAATTATCATGAGCTGTTTTGAAACTGGAGGATTACTGAGAATACTTGAAACGGGAACAAAAGCATGTTCACAGTGAGAGGTGTTGAATAGTGAAGTGAAAACAGTATAAGAAGACACACAGGACTAACTTAAATAAACATCTGCATTTTTTTCTACTTATTTTCATCCCATTTTCTTCTCTCTCTCCTCCCACATTTTTTCTCCGCTTTCTTCACAACACTTTTTTTTTTCTCCCTAACTTTTCCAGCGACTTTCATATTCTGTTCAGTTCTTAACGTTCACCCACTGTTCACTTACTTTTGTTTTTTATTCCCATTTTTTCCCCAGTGGCTCCAAGTTTTAACCTAGTATATCTCTCTCTCTCTCTCAAAAATTATTTTTCGTGAAAAGTGCATTTTCTTTATGTATTATTTTGCTACTTGTACTTTTATAAATCTTACGTAAATGTTACTCTTTTTTGTTTCTTAATTTACGCTTCTAATTTATTACGCGGAACCTGAAATGTTTCAAAAATTATAATAAATGTGATAATTTAAAAAAGTTTAATTAATATAATTAATTAGTTTATAGATTGTTTATTTTTATTTTAAACATATATCACTACAAAAATAAGGAAATGACTTCCGTATTTTTGTAGTTTTGGCACATTAGCTAGAAAAGATTCACCGACATCCACTTAGACAAATCCTTAAATGTTCTCCATGATACAACATGAATGAGAATCTCGTGAATGATTTATGTAAACGCCATGAATTATCAGTTCTTCAGAAATGTGTGTTTTCTTCCTTTTGTACATGTTGCCAGTATAGATATGAATCGAAACTAATCGTTGTTAACCTATCTGTACAGCGAAGCAGAGTTTCAAGTTAACGCAGCTTAAACATGTGCACTTTAACTCTTAAAGAACATTGTTTGACAGATTTTCTCCATTTATTTTATCCTAAATTTTAGACTAAAATGAGAGAAAAAATTTATAATTTAACTACCAAGGAAACATGGTTAAGTGCTTTGAAACAGTGCACAGAAATAACAATCGGAGAAAAGCATCCAGTTTAAAGACACTAGTTATTTCGATGGGTCGATTGGTATAAGCAAAATTAGAGCAAAGTTTCAAAAGTTTGAGTTGTTTTAGGGAAGAAAAAGAGAGAGAGAGAGAGAGAGAGAGAGAGAGATTCGGCTGGTTGGTTTAAATAACGTCCGAAGCGTCTACCGCTGAGGTTAGTATATTATTTCTGTTAATTGCACGTGTTCTTCTGGCTGGCTCGCCTATCTTGAGTGATGAATTGTCATTCTGGAAGGAAAAACCTCCTCTTCCATATGAGCCACGCTGACTCATCTTCAGTTGAAAAACCTTATAGAGATCATCGTGTCCTGGAAACTTTATCAGGACACGAAGATCTATATAAGGTTTTTCAACTGAAGATGAATCAGCGTGGCTCATATGGAAGAGGAGGTTTTTTCCTTCCAAAATGACAATTCATTCTGGAAGGATTCTGAAAGGTCCTTATAGACTTTTCAGACTGAAAGTTAGACGGTTTAAATGGAGGCAAAGGTTTAGTTTTCTCTAAAGTTTTCTCCCGGAATCTTTAGTTTTTCATGGATCTTTATATGATTATTTTTACTTCGTAGATTGAGCGAGAAAGGGAAAAGATGGAATCCCACTAAAAGTTCTGTACTAATTCTCTATATTTTTTAGAGCATATCTGTATAATAAATAAATAGGAATGAAATTTCAATGGTAATCTTCATGACATAAAACTACGGTTTTCCTTTATTCTTTAAAGAAGAGTTTTCTTATAAATTTGTTTTGTTTTCCATAGGAAATGAATTGTTCGCACTTTTTTGCAGCAGTACAAAGTTTGGTCGGTCTTGTGTTGTGGTTTTGAGTTATTGTTCTCCGAGTGCTCCAGTTTTCCTTTCACAAACACAAATCTGATCGAATACTTCACACCTAACTTAAAGTATTTCACATACTTTAAGTTAGGTGTGAAGTAGGAATTTGTCATTCGCGGAGTTCATACCATTACTCTCCTAGATACACTTAATTCTCCTGGTGGGAGGCCGACAATCATAACAACAATCTTATTATTACAACATTGTCCACTTTCTGTCGATTCTCCATGAGTTTATTATTCATTTCTGTATATCTTCGGATATTGTTATAATTGTTAATTCATGGGATTTAAGCATTTAAATAGCTGATGAAAACATAAAGGAAAATGAAATAAAAGAATGTAAAAAAAAATAAAATAAAAAAATCTTCAGAATAAATATCATGGCATTGTAAAAACCTTGAAGGAAGCTCCATAGCTTTAACGGATGTTGAAGAGTTCCCCTCCTCTCGGAAACTTGTGTTTTTCATTCCTCAAACCAGGCAAGCTGGCTGGAGGACACGCAATTTACGAACATAATACACTGGTCCCATAGCCTTAACCGCTTCATCAAAACTCGAAGTAAAATGTAAAAGAAATGTCTTTTAAACATAAGTAGAAAAAGATACCTTGAAAATTTTATATTTCAATATAAAATAGTTATATTTAGGAATGATCGTAAGTTGTATGACAGTGTTTCCCAACTTATCTGCAGATATCACCACAAGAAGAAACCTATCAGGTTTCTTAACGTAAAGTTTTCAGTTATGAAAATGTTTCATGCTTTAATTTTTAACTTGAAAACTCACTCAAGGCAGAATTACTGTTCCTGAGAAACGTGTATTTACTTTAGTGGGTCTCAACATGGCCTTAATGAGTGAAATAAAACTCGACGACGCCCAAAAATGTCATTCTTCTTCTCCATATCTTAACTCATGTTCTTTCCTCTTTCAAATAAATCAACCCATAGCAGGTCTAGTCCCTATGTCGTGGATCTTGCTGGGTGGAAGTCGTGGTCGGATTGCTAATTTTACGTTTTATACTCTCTCTCTCTCGCTCTCTCTGTGTGTGTGTGTGTGTGTGTGTGTGTGTGTGTGTGTGTGTGTGTGTGTGTGTGTGTGTGTGTGTGTGTGTGTGTGTGTGTGTGTGTGTGTGTGTGTGTGTGTGTGTGTGTGTCACACACATGTTTGAATCCCCTCCCTTTTCCTAATAGTGCTGAACTTTTAATAGCTCCCCCCCCCCTCATCCCCTTGTAACGTTATGATCTGTGTCTGGAAATCTATTTTATCATGCCGCAGTGCTTGATGTGAGGTCCTCATAAGGTTGTCTTGTCTTCTGTAGACAGATCCACGCATATCTATATGCGGTGTGTTTGTACACTATCAGCGTGATGATACCGATGTGTAATTTAATAGTCAATGGATAAATCAATTTAATTCATAACAAATATTTTTCTAATTAGTTTTTTTTTATAAGATTTCAGACAGCATATTCGAATGATGGCTAAGGATGATACGGTATTTATCCTTATTTTCCCCTACTGTATTTGCTAAACACAGGAATGTTATCATCCTTATAATGCAGTGAGTGAAAACATTTATATACACACAAACGCGCAAAGTGATAGCTATTTATTTTTTTAAACTAATTTAGGAGAAACATAGTTAATTTAGGTTAACTTATATGAAGCATGTGGCCGAAACCATCACGTTTCAGTGTGTTAAAAAAGTCTGTGAAACTGCGGAAGATTCCAGTTACGCACTCATACGTGCAGTTAATGTTGTACAGTTTCGAATGTTCCCGGAGACAATCACTTGAGAATACTAATATTCGTTATTTTTTTTTTTATATATTTTTATTTTTAATCTCGTGTTGTTTCCTTGAAACATCATGTTTCGAGGAAACTACACAATGAAACGCGCGAGATTTATTGAAACATCGTGTTTCAGTGATATGTTTATAAACTCGCGTTTCAATTGAGTTATTTCGAAAAAACATATTTCCTTTTTTAAAATTTAAAATAGTAAAAGGGAAAGTAGGTCTGAGTAAAAATAACTATAAATAAAATTGAGATTATATAAAAGGATCTTTAAAAATTCTGTCTCCTTATTAACTAAATGTGCCTTTTTCAGCTTAATGAATATATGATACTCCGAGATATCAAAACTTGCAGCAACTATGACAACATCCTTTTAAATTGACTCGGTGCGAAAATATTGCTAACTGTAAATAGCATTTACAGTTAGCTTATAAAAGTGGGTGGTTGTTAATTTCTTAAGATTTACAGGGAGCTTTATTTTCTCCTTCGGCATTGTCCGGGTTGAAAACTATAGAGTACAAGATTAAATTGTTCACCGTTTAAATGCGAGTAATATACCGATCTTAACATGAAAACTAATACATTTTATCCGTTTTATTATTAGAGACAGTCTTCTCACCAGTAATGAAGTTATGTATGTTGTTACTATTTTGATATTGAAGGTGAGTTAAACAATATCCAGCAAAACAAACAAACCAGCCAGATGCTGTTCAATTTGAACATGAAAACCATTAACATTTCGTCACTTTGCTTTCTAAGAAACAGTTTTCCCACAAGTAACGGCGTACACATTTTGTTACTGTTTTGGGATTAAAGCAAGTTAATCAATCTTAAACGAAAGTGATGACAAGGTTTTTCTTCCAGTAAATTAGCATACTAGCCAAAGAACCCACTCAGTTCACATTCTAGTGGCTTCATAGATTTAGTTACTTCAGCAAAACTGTGAATAAGGAAATCTCTCTCTCTCTCTCTCTCTCCGTGTGTGTGTGTGTGTGTGTGTGTGCGTGCGTGCGCGAAGCTTTTTCAGACTTTCTAGTGGTGAAAAGTGAAAATGCTATATTAAATTTCCACTTTATTTCCGCTTCTATTTAATTCGATCCAGCATTCTAACATCCGTCATTGGCGTCAAGAAATAAGTCTGAGAGAGAGAGAGAGAGAGAGAATAGTAATGAAAGATACAGTTCCTTAACATTGGTGGAAGACTTTCGATAGAGGATTTTTTTTTCTTTTTTCGTTTCACAGTTTCGTGCACTACAATAAATAATTAAGTATCAGATTTTCATGATCATCGTATAGATTTCTGTTCTTAGTAGACAAGGAATGTTTTGTCCTTGGGGATAAACGGATTAAATGACGGGATTTTTTGAATTATTATGCTGGTTGCGCAGGAAAATCTGTTTCTTTGTTAGGACGGAGCAGGTGACAGTGTTAGGACTTCAGGTTTGTAGGGATTCGAATTACTTCTCATGGTCTCTAGGTCAGATCGACACGCCCCCCTTAGGTCATAAATCCAAAGACAAGGTTATGGCAGCGTGCTTCTTTCAGGAAACTGAAACCATAGCGATTAGTAACCTGATCGTTCCAAGAATTTTTCCCGTAGTTGAACTCCTACAGACTTGAACTACCATCTCGCGACACACGAGGTGTGGAATACCTGTTTCATAGAAATAAATAACTAGATTTAGTGCATCATTTCATTCTCATAGTCGTTAAAATTCTTTCTCGGATCTTTAGCTGTTAATACCATTAATTATTAGTGTACTCAAAATCCAAGTATATAATAAACAAAAGTCCAATATAAAATTCGAAGGTGACTTATGATAATAGTTCAGTGCATCATCAAATAACTAGTAATTTGAAGTATTCACATATCTTCTTATATTTCTGATTTGGTTATCTCTACTTGCAAAATATTTCAACGATAAAGACAGCTGGACACAGTTATTTCTGTAGTTCTATAGTATCCTACAGCAAAATTAGATCAAACCGGGTGCCGATTTTAAAATTACACAACTTATTTCGTATTTTCGACAGACCACATCTGTTCACATTTATGTGGGAAATTCGTTCAGTATTGTTATCTAAAATTATATGTCAGAACAACACACTAGCATCATGAAGTATGTTGTTTTGACATATAATTTTGGATAACAATACTGAGCTCGTTTCACTGCACGCCTTGGTTTCATAGTTATGGCTATTGTCCTTGCAATAAGTCCTATATCTCTCATCCAAGTATTATAATTTTTAACTAATTTTACTGAGCTGCTTAGATGCTGTTAAATAAGTATCTATGCCGTGACATGTTTAGACTTGTACCAAAAATTCCATATTAATCGAATCTTCTTGACAGCAGCCATAGTCAAATACTCTACAGCGTTGTCATAAAGATGAATTGTCGATATTTATAGCAAAGAATTAACATCTTGCGTGTTTGGAAAGCTCAGCAAGGGAGTCATTTCGAAAATTACAGACATGAGCACGATGATAAAAGAGCAGTAAGAAATTTTGACTGGGCTGAAGAAAGCGAATCTTTGCTCTCCCATACTAATTTTGCCTGTCTGCTTGTTTCAAAAAAGATAAATCTTCAGAATGAGGTGTTTGGTACACTGTGGTAAATAATTAAAGATGGAGTTTAGCTTTAATAGAACAAGACCCTATTTTGCGAATACTCCGAAAGGTAGTCTGAAACTTAGAATGGCAGCTGTTATGGAGATTCCTTTAACATGGGGATAGCCACCTCCGTAGCTGTCATTCGCAGATCTGGTGGAGGAATTTTAATCATTACACCAAAATAAGCACACATTTTACTGAAAGAATATCAGAGTACTTCATAAAATGAGATATCTCTTTTATGAAAGAATTTGAAATATTGTGAGATTGTTTTCATAGACCGTACTGAATTGAGAGCGAGTGCATGAACGTATTCGACTTTTCTTATCTCTGATGTCTATTATTTACTGAATAATTTCATGGCTATTTTAACTCAGTGTTATCCTAACTTTTGATGATACAATTATTGATTTACATTTCTGTTATTCAAAGGAATAAGATTTGTTATTCGAGTATTATTAGCTTTAAAACTTCTTCACGCATTAGATGTAATATCTATTACGACCAAGACTTCATCTTCTTTAATGGTATATCTTTTCGTCTTTTTCTAGGTCTTCCTGTTCTTTGGTTTCCAACTATAGACTTGTTTTATTATTCTATCTTCACTTCTTCCCTCCACATGTTCAATCCATTTTATTCTTCGGGTAGATACCCAATTGTTTATTGCTTGCATTTCACATTGTTTTCTTATATCTGTATTTTTTTATTTTATTTAGTCTAGTTTTATTTACTATTTTTCTTAATATATTCATTTCACCTGTATTTAACATTTGTCTTGTTTTTCTAGTGTCTTGAAACAAGAAACAATGCAGAAACAAAACCAGACACCACCTTTTAAAACAAGTAAGTTTACTTTCAGTTTATCTGTTTATTTTTATTTCTGATGGAACCATGCAGTAATCGAAATTTCTGTCCTTTCTCCTCGAACTGTAGAATCTTGAACCTCTAATATTATTGCTCAGTATTATGGTTTTCATTTGGAAAGATAGAATCGTTTATATGACAAACAATGATAGTCGAAGTGAACGAGGAACACGTGTTACATAAATATTGAGAGTTAACAGATGCATTACTCTTCAATTCATGCCTTCTCCAGAAATACCTTCTATAGAAAGAAATCCGTTTTTCCCCATCATTCAGTAAAAGAACAACGGAATCTGCTGCATGTTCTGCTTTTGTGGCAACACTTGAATCAGGACGATTTTATGAGATTAAACAGAAAACATATCATCTACGGACATAGAAAAGAGCAAACTCGGGAAAATTCTCGAAATCATCGAATTACACTAGACCACAGTGTAACTCCCGTGATGTAAAGCTCGATTTGCTTTGTCTTCCCCCTTTCATCTCGCATAATCAGTTCATCGCCAATTCAAAGCGATAAATTAAATTCCTGAATCGACAGATTAAATCCCTGGAGTTGAGCTCAAACTGTCATAATGCTAAATGATATGGAGCACTTTCATTTAAAACTGCATTAATTACGATGTCAGTTGTGCAGAAGCTAGTATGCCAAACCCTTGAATTATGAATACTTCTAATTTACCTCCTGGGTATTTCTTGTGACATACGACGCGCTTCATAATAGATGCGCATTATTTATTAGTTAGGAGCCTTCGTATCTTAGTCGGTTTCGACGATGCCCTTTATTTGGAATTAGTTGGGTTCGAATGCCGTGAAGTACGCGAAGAACCTTTATAAATGCTTCTGGCCTGATAGTCTCAGTTGCTTTGGACATAATTCTAAACAAAAACAGTCACAATAATCTCATAGTGTGGTCTGTTTTTGTCAGCTTATATTTATTATATATTATTTATTTGCTTTGTGATATGATCTAATCTTTCATGTATTTTTGTTGAATGTCTTTTTTGTGTATAATACACCGAGAAATGCTACGTGAATGCAAATTTGCGTTCCACTAAACATACCAAAAGAAACTTCGAACGAATTGTACAATATATATGTATTCTGTATACACCCCCCATTTACGACCCCCAGTTAATTTGACTCGCAAAAGTAAAATCAAGCCGCTGCATTTGTCTCAATTATTAGCACCTGTCTGATTTCTAAGAGAATCACGGTATACAAAATTTTATACTGTTGAGGGACAGGTTAGGTAGTGGTATAAAGAAATAGTGGAAAAAAATTAAAATACTAATTAAGTAAAGTTACAGTAAATTTGTGAATTCGTATTTTTATTAGAAGTTCAATGTATGAGAACAGATATACCAATTTAAACTCTTTCTCTGAAATAAAAAAAAAAAAAGAAGGAAAGTTGATTCTTTCCTCATAGTTTGAGCTCATAATATTATAGGATTTATAATATGTAAGGGTGGAGCAAGCTCCGATCACCATTCTTGGTATTTACCCATAATGTGAAACCCAGCTCCTAGGAGCTGTATTACTGTACTTTACATTTCTTGGATTTCTCCGCACTTCCGGGGGGGGGTCAAAATACGAGAACAGTGCATCCAATTGTCACTTCTTTTCTAAACACAAGTTCATTAACAGTCTGTACAGGACTGATCTCGTGCATATATAATTAGTACGAATAGTTCGCTTACAATTTACGCATTTCATTAAACAGCATTTTGTATTATATTGACTACAACCCTACAGTTACTAAATATTCACAGGGCATAGTTAAAGGCGGGAGGGGGGGGGTTCTGAATATGAGAAATTTGCATTCAGTCATTACTCCTGGTATGACTACTCAATGCCGTTCATTGGCATTTAACTTCCAGAGTTAACGATTACCTATAATTTTCTTTTGCGTTCATTATTTGTACTCGTATTCTTTAGATTTCTTAATTTATTTATTTTAATAATTGATTCTAATAATTAAAACATTCTAAATTCTAGATGTATCTAATGGTTATATTTAATATTTCATTCCTAGTTGTAAATACGTTTCTTCTTTCCTCTCAAATCTTCAGTGTAATATAGACTTTACTAAGTTCTTGGGTTTGGATTAACGTAAAAGCACGTAAACTTTGTCCAATTTTACATGTTTGACATACTAAACTTTAAATGTTTCTTGCGAAACTTATTGTTCATCTTGTGGGCACGTACTCTTTTAGTAGGGTACCTGGCCGTCGATATAAAATAACTTCTGGGCGAGACCGCTTCTCTTAGCCGCTTTCGCTAGTCGCTATCATGTTTATAGTGCTACTTACTCGAGATTGAATAGCTGGGTGATCGTGTCTCAGATAATGTCTAAGTGAAGATGTCAGCTGCAATATCGGTGAAACGTGGGCCGGCCAGTAGACTCAGCCTTCTAATTTCGAATGAAACTCTGACAGTGGAAGTCGTTATTAATGATGTGAATATACTGTTGTAGCAGTTGTATAAAATTGTCCATTTTGTTGTATGAAATTTTCATATATTTCATTAGAACATTCGAAGGTTAATTCTATTAATTAATCCTATTCTTTCTTCTTCTTCTTATTATTATTATTATTATTCAAAATAGTAATATTTCATTGTTTTCTTCATTTCTCAAACAATTATTTTATTCGCAAATAATGTGGCAAATTCCTTCCGAAGCTGTATTTTGATAAGTATTCGCTTTAAAAAGTAGCTATGAAAATCCTTTGATTTCTTTCCGATTGTTACGAATTCCTTTTTTTTTTTAAATAATAATACGTACTTAGTACACCATGGTACATATTTTGAGAGCAAGCGTATTTTGAAATTTTCAATATATTACGAATTTGACTGGTTTATTAGTGAGTAAGACGTAGAGTGCCTCAGACATAGAAATAATTTTTAAATTCAAAGTTGGACAAGGCTCGGTATTCGGCTGCTTTTATCTTCATTGGAGCAGCACTTTTCTCGCCATCTCATGTGCTTAGTCTGAATTTAGCAAACGCATCTGTAAAGAATGCATTAAAAATAATCTCCTAAGCAGTAAAGATAAAAAAAAAAAATTAAAAAAAAAGAAGATCCGCTTTTAATACACGTGATTGTCTAATGCAGTAATCCTCTTAACTTAAATGGTGGCATTAACTGTGAAAGCTAAATACCTTTAAGTGCAATTTTATGGATGTTAGTGTGCTTGTTTTTGATGCTATTTAGCTTGACTGGTCCTGCTTTATTAGCCTCTTTTTGCTGCCAGATATGAATAAGTAGATAGTTTTACAGAAACTGTCTTCGTAACACTGATAATATATAACTCACTGAAATTCTTCAGCTTTCAGGCGAAACTATTTTCTAGTTAGACGTGCAAGTCATTCAGTGAACTAGAAGGATATTTCAATCTCTCCCTCTCTCTCTCTGAGAAAACTAGGAAACTGACAAGCATGTCAATGTTTATCAGTTTCCATGTTTTCTTTGAATACAGTAGTAATATTTTTACATGTATAAATTAATTGATGATGTCTTGATGTTATCAAAAATATATTTGTAGTTCCTTTATGTTTTTAACGAATAAACGAAATGCAATTAAACTTATCTAATTTAACATCACCACTTCATTTTACTTGAACTTCCTACACTCCTGCACTTTTTTTCGCCATCTCATGTACTTAGTTCGAGATTACGCAATAATAAGAAGAAGCATTGTTCTACAGTGTGTGTGTGTGTGTGTGTGTGTGTGTGTGTTGTTTCTTAATGTGCATCCTACATATGAAAAGATGTTAGCCCATAGCACATTAGTATTAGTGCTGTGTAGGTGGGCAAAGGGCTTGATGTTTCTGAAACCTGCTTTAGAGAGCAAATAAACTTGGCAGAGCGATGGTAGTCGCTCTCAGAGACACACAAACACCAGTCGATGAAATTCATCTACCACACACACACACACACACACACACACACACACACACACACACACACACACACACACACACACACACAGTGCATAACTCATTTTACTAATTATTAAATTATATTTTCACAAAATATGAAGTCAACTTCAAATTTTTAGAAAATGAAAATTTTGAATTGCATTAACATTGGGAGTTGGTACTTCCAGGGAAATTTTAGCTCGGAAAGAGAAACTTCGATACCAGAAATTGTCCAAAACTTATCATTCATTCAGAAAATTGACAAACATTAAATTATTTGAAGGTGAAACTATTCCAACAAACTCCAAACTCATTATCACCTTTACATGAAATAATTTATTGTGTTCCTACTCGTGTCACTGAACTCGATTTTATTACTTCTCAGCAAGATCCGGTATCAGAATTGCTATTTTAAACACAGTGTGTCCAACATATAACCTCACCCATCTGCGTGCCCATACCCACGAAATGTAGTTTTGTCATAAATTAGAGAGAAAACACAGAAGTGAAAAAAAAAAAAAAATCAGAATTCTGACACTTAAAGAAAAAAAAAAAGATTCGTTTGTAACACTCGTTTCAGAATTCTTTGAGCCTGATGTTGCTGTGTTTCTATCTTTAACTGAAACCACTGGCTTTGGCCTCTAATAGTGACGCATATTTGATTTAAAATACTACTTTATGCCTGGGCATATTAGAAAACAAAATACCAGTCTCTTACATAGTATTACTTGTAATGAAGCGACTTGAATAACACGTGTCTTCGATCCATTATTTATTTGTAGTTTATCTATCATGAACATGGCTCCTTATAAAGAAATTTTTATCTTCTAGGGAAACAGCATATTTAGGATATTTTGAACCAGATCTTTCCTATTCCTAATTTATTCGATTTCTTGACTACCTTCACTTTTAATTCTTGTATAGTACTGCACTTTAAGTACTGTTGATTTGTTTACAAGTTGATGTAACTTGAAGAATATAACCTGTAAAACGGTTTCCATAATGATTCTCTTCATAATTGTTATTGTTCCTTCAATTTAATTGAAGAGTTCGGCAATGCAGAAATTGTAACCAGAAAAACTGGATAATCAAGAAGAGTATAATTATCATATTGTACAAAAGACTGTATTGTACGACTTCAGTTTAGATAAAGTTCCGGGACATAATTTATTGTCCCGGAACTTTAATAATTTATTGAACCCGAGTTAGTCGATCTCTGGCACGGGCAAGCGGGTTTTTCCTCTCGGAAACTCGGGTTTTTCGTCCCGTAAACTCAAGAAAATCGACCGTAGAACCTACATTATTTCAGACATTAAATATATTGTGTTAGGGTTAGGGACCACGAGATGGCGGCACATTTGAGCCGTCTCTCTTCACTGCGTACCGCTTAATTAGTGATAGCCTTGGGCCATCTATCTCTGATTAGTACCAGTGGAGATTGAACTGCCCACTCAGTCTCCAAAAGTTAGATAGGGCTAAATGGCCTCGCCTACTCCCCGTATACGGGAATAAAAAGGCGTTAGCTGATTTTTTTGATATACAGAAGCATATTAGTTATAGGAACATATCCCATTTGAAATATTCTCCTCTTGCCTCAATATAGCAGGTGAATATTTCGCTTGGAGAATGTTCCTAACATTTTCCCCACTTTTGGAAGTCGGGAACTGTTCTAAAGGAACGACTTTGAGTTGTTTATTGTATTCTGTTTAATTTCATTTATGTCTTGAAACTTTCGTCCTTTAAGTACTGATTTTAGCTTCGGGAATAAAAAGAAGTCAAAGGGGGTTAAATCGGTTGAATAGGGTGGTTAAGATACGATTGTCGTGTTCTTTTGAGGAGATTCTTTGTCATCCATTGAAATAATTGAGTCTCTTCGTCTCGGCGTCTTAGCTGTAAACCCACGTCCCGTATACTCATGTGTGATGATGCTCCTGATGAAATTTGGATTCCGAGGCACAAATCGTTGAGCTCCTGACAACCTGCAACTCGATGAACTCTTTTAGTCCTGAGTGAGAAGTCTCGGCATAAACTTTGCAGCAGTCCTGTTCATTTTAAATCTTCTGTCAGAAATTAGTGGCAAATCCAACTGAGATTCCTGTTTCACAGCATGCTTTTGAACAATAATTTGCGGATCTTTACGCGACCTTATGACCTTTACGCGAACATGAGGCACCAAATCTAGAGCAAGGCTTTGCAATCGATGTTCGACCATCTTCAAACATTCTGAACCACTCGAATGTCTTTGAGCGGCGTAAAGCTGTTTTCAGCATTTGATAAGTTTAACGCAAAACTTGACACACACACACACACACACACACACACACACATGAAATTTAGTATTCATAAATTAAATATATCGATAAACACAAAGAGTGACATAAATAATTTAACAAATATAAAATTATGAACATTTTACTGGGTAATCAGTGAGATGGTTGCGCTTGTTTACGCTTGCATATTTCATCAATGGTTGGGATTGTCTTGCTAAGGTAGAGTCGCGAGTCATCTTCAACATCCAGTCTGTTCCTATATTTATTTTTTTTAAAGCAGTTAAAGATGAAAAACCAATTTCACATAAACAAGCTGTTGTGAAAGGTAACAAATATTGGACTGCAATATTTGATAAAGTCGGATATTTCTTCTTCATTCCAATCCAAAAACTAATCAGTGGCTTTTTGGAATGAATGCTTTTTAAACTATTGTCACAAGATATTTCAATCAACTCTTCTTTATTGGACAATGGAAGCTCACATTTTTTCAAATCATATGTGAAGGGGAGTCTCGAATCCATTCTTGCGTTTCATCAGGGGGTGGAAAATACTACCTTATAAGAGTTTTAAGGTGCTTAAGTGAACGATTATTTGTTGTTTTTCTGATGTCTTCAAAGTGTGCAATCGTTTGCTCATTTTCTTTAAGAAATGAATCTAGTCGCTAAAATTGGTCACAGCTGTTCTTTTTAATTCCTTTTTCCCAGAGATAATTTTTTTTACCATGGCCTCTGTTTTCTTGTCAACATAGAACACATCAACGTTGTCTCCTTGCAATGATAAGTTCCAAATATTAATTTTTTCAAAAATATCAGCTAAATATGCTAAGTCTTGTAGAAGTCGTTGAAGCCATTCTAAATCTTGTGGTCTCAAAGAAAGTCGAAACTCGTGCTCCATGAAAAAAAAAAAGGCGTACTTCATTGTGGAGTTCAAATAAACGGTAAAGAACATTTCCTCGTGATAAAACTGTGTTTCATACTTCTGTGTGAAACAGTAATCTCTTATGCAGGCTATCCATTTCTTCACAGATAATTGAAAAAAGTCTAGACTTCAATGGTCGAGTTTTGATGAAATTAACCATTTGTACACTTTCTACTTACAAAACTCTTTTTAAATCTTCAGGGAGAAATTTAGCTATCAGTGCTTCACGGTGAAGACAGCAATGAGTGAACAAACATTCTAGTGCAACTTGTTTTATACGACCTGCTTGTTCTGTGATATAACCACTATTTTTTTTTCTCCATCAGTACATACAGAAATACAATTTTTCCATTCAAGGTTGTTTTCGGCAAAAAATGAATCAATCATATTAAAAATATCCTCAGCCATAGTAGAAGTTTTGAGAGGCTTACAAAATAAAATATATTCAAATATTGCATCCTGGAATTTTCCATGCCCCAAAACAAATAATTGAGCTAGCCCAGCTACTACGTCTGTCGACTCATCCACTTGTATGGCAAACCACGGGCTGTACTGAATAGTTTGAATGAGTTGATCCTTAATATTACACGCCATATCTTTAATTTTCCACGAGAATTTTTCGTGGAAAATTAAAGTGGTCAGAACCATTCCTTTGTCAAACGACAAAGGAATGGTTCTGACAAGGTTTGCCTCTTTTTAACCAAACATTCAAGAATCTATTCCTTCTGCTGCTGGAAGAATGAGTGACTCGCCTATTGTGTGAACCTTTTCGGCTTTGGCAATTTGAAGGCTTACTTTGTAAGACGCTTTAAGTGCATCTTCATTTTCTTCTACACCAGAAAAATGCTTAATTACGGTTTTTCTACTGCTCATATCTTCCAAAAGACGTTCAAAATAACTTAAGGGCTTATTTTTTAAATGCTCATGTTTTGTTTCAAAGTGTCGCTGTAAAAGAGACGTTTCATAGAATTTTATGACAGGACTTCAGCGCAAACAACGCACTGTGGATGTGGTTCTACTAAATTTCCTATCAATGTAAAGCCAAATTGTAAATATGATTCATGATATTTACGTTTTATTAATTTTTTTTTCACTTGATTGTTTAACATTTAATGTTACTTACTGCTGAATCCACCTCTTTACTCACATGGGCTGATGACGTAGTCGTAGATGTAGAAGCAGTCGGCTCCGACTCCACGTTACTTTTCTTCTTAATTATCCATTTATCCGTGTTTCAAGGCACTTTAGAAATACCTTCAGTTAACTTCACAGTCAAGTGAAATAAATCACAACAAATAACGGTCGGCTCTTAGGAGAATCCTCCCTCTTAGGAGGATTCTCCCTCTTAAGAGAGGGAGGATTGACCAACGTGTATAGACATGAACTACAGTGCCGCGCTTCGTCACTCAGTTCTCAGAAATCAGTATCAGTGTTGTCAACTTAGCGACTTTGTTACTAGATCTAGCGACTTTTGAGCTCTCGCGACGTACCCCCCCCCCCAAAAAAAAAAATTTTACCGCGTACCCCCAAGGGGTAGGCGTACCACAGGTTCAGAACTTCTAAATTAGAGCACTGCTTATCTGTTTACAAATGAATGCGTTAGCCTGACCAGTTACTATATGATACTAATGATTTTCCCGGAACTTTTTGAATAGATCTCATATGATATTTAACAACAACAGTCGAATGCGTATCTAAACTGCATATCTTGGTCACCTACTTCGTAATGAAAAATATAAGCTACTTCAATTGATTATAAAAGGGAATATAAACGAAAGAAGAGGACAAGAAAGATGAAGAAGAACTTGGCTGGCAGATCAGGCAATGGACTGGCTTTGAGGAATAAATGGATAAATGGAAGCTTTGAGGGACTGTTCAGAGTGACTGAGGATCGATTAAAATTTGCCAAGGTGGTCGATAGGAGATGGCACTCAAAGAAGAAGAAGTTTACTACTTTTAGAGTTTCTGGCTTTCCAAGAATGAGGAAATAATTTGGGAATTCGGTTTCTGCAAATGGCTCCAGTGTTTCTTTTGTCGTTTTTTCCATGTCCTTGTAACTTCCTCCTAAACACAAGTTGAATGAAGGCTATCTACATATGCAATGTGATTTATTTATTTATTACACTGTCTTCGTATGTGAAGTGGTTAGTGAATTAATCCTACTAGCATGGAAGTCCATTGTTCCATTATTACTTCATTTAATTATTATTTATGCACCTTTCTCATTTCTGTGCTTTTCCTCGTATGATCATAACCTTCCATCCAGTTTAACTGATTGACTTGTAGACTAAAAACAAGTTTTTTTTTTTTTTTTAAAAAAAGCTACGTGTCACGTCGTGGAGTGTTTTCTATCCATGTAGACTTCACCACTATAGACAGGTTAAGAATTATCATCGTGCAGTATCCCTCCCAGGGTTGTAAACGTTTACATAACGCAGATATTAAGAATTTGCGACCTCATAAACCAACTGAAGAAAACCATGTTGTTTGTGAATGTTGTCGTGGGAGGGGAAGATGATGATGATGATCAGGTAGTGGACTGGCATGAGCTCTGAGGGACTGTTCAGAGTGGCTGAGGACGCTTAAAATTTGCCAAGGTGGTCGATAGGAGATGGCACTCAAAGAAGAAGTTGAATACGTATACTGATATTGGTTTCATTTTTTAATGTTAGTACTGTTTGTTAGTTTGATGTCGTGGCTTCAAACGAGGTACTGTTTTCGTAAGAAGTCACGATAAGCTTTGAAGTTGTCAGCTATTCCAACATTATTCTTTGGATATTAAGAAAGCTAGGCTGCACAGAATCTTTGAAATATTTAGCTGTATCATATAATACATTTAGTTCGTTATTTGTTCGTAGTGTGTGTGTGTGTGTGTGTGTGTGTGTGTGTGTGTGTGTGTGTGTGTGTGTGTGTGTGTGTGTGTGTGTGTGTGTGTGTGTGTGTGTGCGTGCGTGCGTGCGTGTACGTGTGTGTTTACATTAATAATGTTTCATTCTGATTAAACACTGCTTATTCATTTAACAGATATTCTGTTTGCCTATTTCGTCATATTAGTTTGTCATTCCTTATGAAATTCTTCTAGCTACTTCAAAAAAAAAAAAAGAAAGAAAAGAAAAGCATTTTCTGTTATTTTTAGAGGATGACTATGTACGATATGTGTTCAGTCTCTCTCGCAGGGTGACTATTTCACTAAAAAACTAAACAAAGTATCGAAAGTCTTGGAAAGATGTGCTACTTCCAGGATTTTAAGGATATGGTCCGTTTTAATCCTGAAAATTTGTCACGGTCTTCTATAAAATAGACAGAACTGCCCGAGGACCGAGTCGCCAGAATCTAAACAACCAAATCCAGGACAATTTTATAAGAGCAGAGCCTCACAACTAAAATACCTAAAGCTCATGCCTTAAGAAATTATTTTAATATTGTGTTATTTCACTAAGAATAGATATTCACTTACAGCGATTTATGTGAAAAGTTTCCCATTATATTGCTGTGCTTTAGAGAAAGATATATTTTGTGGAAAGAAAGAGAATTTTAAAGAATGGAAAAAATTAGCCTTTGAACGAATTTCTTTCATTCTTCAAAATATGACGTAGAGTATAAGAAATATGATCAATTCCATTCAGACACCTATTAACTACATATTGATGGGTCTCGTAGAAATTTTCTTTTGTAATTTACACGAATGACATATTTTAGTTTAAACATCAAAATGTAAGCCAGAATGTAAGAAATCTACAGCTGAAGGGAGGAACAGTGTTCATTCAGAGAACGTTTTGACTCTTAAGTTTATGGATTTTTAACAACCCGCATTCAAGATATTGGTAGTGATATTCGAGGACAAAAATACTGGAGTTAATGAGTTAATCCTGACACTATAAATATCCACATAATTCCCAAATGGCTACTACAATAGCTGATGAAATAAGATATGTTTTGATTCTAAGATTATAGATTTTTAACAGCACTCCAGATATTATATCCGAGGTTGTAATTTTTGAGAACGTTTAAAGAAAAACTTTATTTGAAAGAGTAGAGGAGGAGGAGCTGATTCTGGAAATTTTGAATTATGTTCTTATATTCTTATACACCCGCGTTTGTTCTTTCTTGTGGTTATATCAGTTGCTTTAATATCATTTTTGTTCTAGGTGTTATCAGAACTTTCCAGCCCCCCCCCCCCGTATATGGAAGGTTCACCATGTACTGCTTTTTTTTTTTTTTTTTTTTTTTTACAGGTTATAAGAAAGGAGAGGGGATTATGAAGTTCAGAGCCAGTTCAGTTGATCAGTGTATAGAATATTATGGTAGAGAGTGGGGTGTCATTAAAATAGGAACCATCAGCTAGCCGTGTTGCCTTTTGTGTAACTTCGATTGTTCATTATGTCAAAAGAGATGAATGAAGCGTCTTGTCATCAGCCTTTCTACGGATGTGATTTGCTGCTAATGAGAGAAGACCTTTTGTTGAGCAGAATAAAAGAGGAAAACTTTCTGCTTTAAAAAAACGATGCAAGATGAGCAGCGACAGACAGAGGAAGTGAGATAGAAAAATAAAAAATAACCACCCAATTGTAAAAGGTCAGAATGAGAATTTGCTTCGATGTTCCCTATGAGAAACCAACACGTGCGGTGAAAATATGAAGAGCAGCAGCACGAGCTCCGAACTTTTCAGCCGCACGTATTTAAAAGTGAGTGTCTACAAAATATGGATTCTGCCTTCCCATATCCTTGAAATAATTGCTTCATATAGACTTATTTCAATTAACTTTACTAAAATTTCATACTTACTAAATATGAAACTGAAAACCATTATAATTGAAAATTTGTATATCAACATACTTTTCCATCGTAATATTTATTGTAACTAATTTCTGGATTATAGAAAAGTTGTTAATTTCATTTGCCAGTTAAAAACGCATTATTTTATTATATATATATATATATATATATATATATATATATATATATATATATATATATATATATATATATATATATATATATATATATATATATATATATATATATATATATATATATATAGACTAGTTCAGAAAGCTTTTTTAACATATAAAATACTCATTTAATTACGAATGTACAGTGGTTGTGTTTTTTTTAATTTTAAATTAATTTCTTCTTCCATTTTCATATTATAAATCATTGAGACTGTAATATGATTCGCATTAAGTACAAAAAATGATTTAAGAATAAATAAAGAAGAAGAAAAATACAAAAAAATATATGAAATAAATAAAAATAGGAAAAAATCATTAGTCCACCAATTTTACTAGTGTAGTATAGGTTTACAAAAACTTTCGTTAGTGGGATTCACATAAAATCAAATGTATACTCATACATGAATAAGCGCACCATTCTAACTCGGCCATGAGCTGCTGCGGTATTATGAAATGCTATATAACAGTATATTAACTCAAAAAGTTGTAGGTGTGTGACGTGTACGTGTCGGTTTTGGTACTCACTGACAGTAGCATAAATTTTTGTCCGTTTACATTTTAATGCAAAATAAATTATTCGATTCATAACAAACCATTATTAATAAATAATGATTTCTACTAATGGACAGGAAACAAATTTTCCACCTTAACCTTGGGCTTTATTCTAGGTGATAATCCGTCACAAGGTGAGTGCCATATATAAGTTCCCAGATCTATATTGAGAACCACTGCAGCCCATTGAGACCCAGGAAAGAAGGCCGCTGCTCCAGGCCCCACGCTTTAAAGCGCCCTCATATCACACACATCACACACACACACACACACACACACACACACACACACACACACACACACACACACACACACACACACACACACACACACACACACACACACACGCGCGCGCGCGCACCAAAAATTTATTAAATAAGGGTTAAAAAACCTATTTATCAATAAAACTGATCCTGAATGAAAGATTCAGGATCGGTTTTTATTGATAAATAGGTTTTATGGAATAAATATACATCGTCATTTATGAATTATGTATGTCTTTATTAAACATCGCCTGCCCTTCAACAGAACACCCAGGCATGCGCAATAAATCATCTTTGATATTTTGTGACCTTCAGTCATATAAAAACCATCGATTTACACATCTTTTTCGATTTTTGTCGTTATGAAGGTATATTTGTCAAGGTAGAACTTATTTAGGATGATAGAACTAATTTTATTTAACAGTTTGTTAGCTTGATTTATAATATTTAAATATTTAGACACATGGTAAGTGAACCTCCATTTGTACGCGGGCCTCGTAAACGTTAGGGGAGGGCCTGTTGAGAAAGGCAGTGAAATCCATTTTATGACCGTTGATTGGTTAGTGAAAAGGTTAACTGTCGATAAATTTCTCATTTCTCATATTTTGGAACTATTGGTTTCATAGAGGAAAGCTAAAATTAGCAATCGCAAAGACTCAAGAAGCGTTTTCTATAGTCCTTTCCATTTGAAGGTGGATTAGCAAGTCTCAAGAAACACATAACAGTTAACAGATATAATTTGCTCTCCTTATGACCTTAGCTGCCTCAACATTAATTCTGAATGTACCAGTCAGCAGTCTGAGCTATAACGAGGAAGATATGGAATGAATTACCAGAATGGTGAGGACTGTGGAGTATTTCCAGCGAATAAATAATTTGGTTGAATCATTGTCGATTGCGATTGCAGCTACATCAGAATGGTCTTCAGAATAAAAAAAAAAAAAGAAGGTCAGCTTCAGCTGCGCATTATTGAAGGAAAATGATCACACCGATAGAGAAAGTTGGCTGAAGAAAATCAGGGTTTAGAGATAATCAGTCGAAGAGGAAGATGATTTGGGAACGTTTCATTAGCAATACAGATAATAGATAAATCTGAGGGAATAGGCAATGTAAATTTTAAACTAGAGATTATAAATATGGATTCAAGACTAAGCTAAGTTTTCGACGGCATGGGATTTCCGAGCGACGATTGCAAATATGACTTTTATATACTCTTTTTAGAGTTAGATTTGGTTTGGATGATTATGTATGAACACATACCTCATTTATATTTGATATGGTAAAGCAAGTTTGGGAGATTAGATTTTATTTACAAGTAAGTTTCTTTCTTTCTTTTTTTTTTTTTTTTTGTATTCATGATTATTGGAGTATGGATTGAAGAGTATGCGGTTTGAATTCATGAAAATTCTTGGAAATTAAAAAAGGTAACACCGAAGTTCTGGTCATATACATCATGGCCGTGGCAGTGTCTCCTCCAAGACACAATTGTCGTCTTCCAAACATATTGTACTATCCGATCTGTCAGGGGAGTACAGAATTACGGAAACTCTCCTGAAGCGTTACTATGTTTTATTGATATAACCTCGAAAGGATGAAGTGCTAGGATATTCACAGTAAGTCCGTCATACTCTCGAAATATATCGCTCACTTCATAAGCGAAGAAAAGGATATTGAATAGGAAGAATTGGATATGAGTTGGATATTGGACAAGCTTAGTTGACTAATGCGAATCTACTTAGACAAGAGAACTTCTGGTGCATTCCAGATAGGATTTTCCATAGATCTTTCCAACTAAATGACAAGTGTTACGATATCTTCATAACTGCGCTACGAAGGCGATAATACTAGAAAATATAAAATATTTAAAGTTGACTAAACGTTTAACAAATATCATATATAAGCTGCTGCTTTGTGTAGAAAAACAAAATCATGATAATGCATGTATAAAATACCACTGTGTCATAAGTTTTAAAAATGTTTAAGCCTTGCTTAAATATGTAATTCGAAGTTATATTAGAGTGCATTCTGGAAACTGCAGTGAGCGCGCTTCCATCAGAGATGCTTCGGAGGAAATTGTCACTTGGAAGCCGCTGTCTAAAATGTAATTCGACGTTTACTACAGTCGAATCTCAATGGTGTTTGGGAAAGTGCTGTTATAACTCCCTTAGGGAAAGTATTGCAATCGAAAATAAATGGATTATGCGAATTCATCTTAAATGCAAAAATAAAACAATTGTATATTCGCAATCGATTATATATATAGTCCATTATATACATTGGTTATAAACCTGCAGCCTGTAAGTCGAAGAACACGGACGCTAGCTACTCGACCAACCTACCCAGCAGTTTGAATAATTTTATATTAATGAATAATATAATAAAACTATAGATACTGTTTTGCACTATATAAGAAAAAATAAAAAGGAAAAAGAAACATCCTTACACGAACGAGTAGTTAAACATTCAGATGTTCTAATTATCGTAGTAGACATCTCGTTTTAGATTAGAATTAATTAACCACTCGAATTTCAATCTCAAACTATAATATTAGGAAAATGTAAATCGGTATGCTTCTATTCCAGTACTTTTAATAATGTTTGGAATTTCGCCAAACAAATCCAAACATTGCAGTGATCTTCAGTTACACTGCAACAGAAGAATCACTAGAAGTCCAAGCAAGGATCACAAGTACACAAATTTCCGAGCATTTGAAAGAAATATAAAACCGTGCATCTTGTCATCTTGCTCTTATTTCATTTAGAGTTTTTCTGTATACTTTAAATGATATTTTCTTTGCAAAATATATAACTACTAATTCGACATTGGCTTTTCATTACCTTCATCCTTACCAACAATACGATGCAAAAAAATTCTGTTTATTAGTCAACATTCTTTTTCTCTCTTAAAGTATTAACTTTATGTGAAAGAAAAAAAAAGAAGAAAGAGTTTACTGGGAGAAATAAAAGACGTATCTAAACGTTGGATAGCTATCATAATGCAGAATGCAAATTATACTGATTGCCTTTAAATGTATTTTGTTAAATAAATGTTTGATTTGATATCAAGAGTACAAGGTGCATAACTTTTGAAATGACTCATCGGACTTCTTGTTAATTAACATTCTTACGTTTATGAACTTATTGAGGTCGATTTGGTTGGTTGGTTTGCATATAATAGAAACGATATTCCATATTTAAAAAAAAATGACGTTTGTTTAATATTGAATTACAAGTTGGCAAGGCTAGGATAAATGGTTTACTTGTCAGTTTATTTTTAGTCCAATTGTTTATTGCTATAGAAAGTTTTGTTGACCTCTAGAAATGTCACTTTCGTTACCTAAATTTCTAAGTTGATTGCAAGCATTAGAGCTAATGAATAAATGCATTATCATTTGAATGACAAAACGTAACTACTTTTCATCGGGAATTTTTCAGAAGAGAATAAAAAGGCTTAATGATAAACAACAAAAATTAACAATAACCACAATAACAACGATAACCACAGTAATAAACTTTAATCTAAGTACAGTTATTTCCTGCTGAAAATAACATCATATTATCAGTGTGTAGAAACAAGCAAATCAAAGAACAGGAATACAAGGTACATACAATAATCGGTAAACCAATTAAAAGAGGTTGCTGCGAGCTAGAAATCAAAATTAATATTAATAAATAATATTAAAATTATTTTTGATGTTTCCATAAAATGAGAATCTCCCATACTTTTGGGGGAGAGAGAGACAGTCGTTCCGATTCACATTAGGCCGATGTAAAAGAGAACTACCTTTGAAAAGGCGTTCATAATTGACAATATATTTAGTGTCAATACTATGCTGTGCCAGACCAGACTTTGAGATTTCACGTATTCAATGTAATACTGATGTTCATTAATTATTTTTTCCACAGAACGGCCTCTCTGTCCAAAGTATATCAAATTACATTCACAAGGAATCTGGTAAACACCAGCTAAAGAAATAGGCGATAGTTTGTCTTTTGTAGATGGTAACAAATAAGAAATTTTGATAGTAGAATATGTGGGAATAAGGTTATACTTATTGAAAATTCAAAATTGGGTCATATGCAGTCTGTTCTTTAACAGACCGTATAGGAGTTTATCTGCATATATGTTGGAACACGTATAGGTGTTGGAACATATGAGTCAGTTATCTACTGGATTTGATGAAGGTTGTAATCATTAAATCCCATTAAAGTTGTCATAGTGAGAAATTCTTATTGTAAGCTTGCAAAAGAGTAGCACACATTATGTGCTCTATTAATTAAAGACTTGATAACATCAATTTTTTTGATGAATGCATCTGCCAGTAAAGATAGGCTTTCGATAAATACTGGTTTACACAATACCGGAGGCCGTGCGAGTAAGACGCATGTCTAAGAATAGTAAATGACCAGCTTTTTCTTTTTGTATGGTGAATTGAATGCGTGGGTGAAGGCTGTTGATCAGATGTAGGAAAGTAGTAAATTCATTTTAAGAATGAGAAGCAAAAACGTCATCGATGTAACGAAACCAAAGAAAGGGTTGGGAATGAATGGATGAGAACAAGGTATCTTCCAGATCGTTCAAAAATAGTTTGCCAAAGATGGAGACAGAAGGTATTCATGACAGTGCTTCAACTTGTTTATAGATCTTTCCAGATCTATAAACAGATTGAATAGTTTTTCCAGCTGAAATAATATCCTGATTGTATAACAAATTCAAAAATCTCCACTACATCAGGAGGGAAATTATCATATAGTAAACTAATAGTGTTAGATAACGGAATGTTAGTAAATAGAGAAGCAGTGTCAAAGCTGACTAACATCCGACTCTTGTATTTGAATATTCTTGCTTTTTTCCAGAAAATGTGTAGAATTCTTGATAAATGATCTGTCTTGTCCAATATGGGCAGCTAATAAATGTGAAAGAAATTTAGCAATTCATTAGGTGGGAGAGTCAATACAATTCACAATGAGTCTTAGTGGACAACCTTCTTTATGAATTTTTGGAAGACTATATAAACGAAGAGCCCTAACAAAATGGGTGCGTCACTTATATAAAGTATTTTGATCCTATATCTAATCTCTGTGTTTGTTGGGTTATAACTAATTTCTTAATAGGTGGAGGTATCCTGTAAAGAAAGTCTATCTTCCTTTCGTATTGGCATTAAACACAGTATCCTGTGGGATGAAGCTTGTCTCTTCCATAGAAGCAGTTTTAAATATGAACGCCTTTTCAAAGAAAGTTGTGGAGTCCTTTTACATCGGCCTAACCTGAAGCGGAACGATTATGTGTGCATCTCTCTCCCAAAAGTTTGGAAAATTCTCATTTTAACTAAACATTAAAAATAGTGTTAATATCATTTATTAATATTAATTTTGATTTCTAGCTTGCGGCAACGTTTTTTAATTGGTAAAACTATTGTTGTATGTTATATTCGTGTTCTTTAATTTGCTTGTTTCTACAAACTGATGATATGCTGTTCTTTTCAGTACGAATATTTGTACTTTCATTAAAGTTTATTATTGTGGTTATCGTGTAATTTTTGTTGTTTATAGTTATGCCCAAGGTACTTTGAAAGTTAAGGATTAATAGTATTGGAATGGCTTTCAGCAAATCAAATTTCTGTGCCAGTATCACAGGTAGTGGACAATCTATGGAGAAACTTGCCTAATTGCACCTTTATCGACGACACTCCCCTTCATTCGTCTGATTATTTAAAGTGGAATTCGCATAAACAAGTATCGCCATGCTTCATGTTTTCAGTGTTTTGTGTTGCACACTTGCATAATAATTTTTGTTGTTATGACATGGTACAGTTGTATTCTAATCTATATCACGACAGTGTACTGCGGAATGCCAGGAAAATAACAACGCGTACAATTAGGTTAAACTTCTAAACGCTACCAAAGTATTTGTTTCAAAATGTACGAACTTATTCTTATCTCGCATTCGTAAAAACTCCTTTTACGTTATTGTTAAGAGAGGTTAGTCGTGGAAATTTTGTACTCCTGTGATCATTAAACATATCTGCTCTCATGAAGTTTCTAATATATTTTTAGATCCGTGATGATATTAATGATATTACAATAATATTGTGATAAAAGATAATATTTAACAATTTTTTAAGTACTGTAAGAAATATATAAACTAGTCTAAAACATAAGGTGATTTGTAGTATTGTTAACAGCCAGATAGCCTGTGAGAATGTTTTAGTAGCTTAGTGAACGATCTGCTGAATCAATGTAAATATCATCACAAAAACGCCACTGTACTTCGAATATGATATATCATGATATTAATTGTGCCCGATGATCAGATATCTAATTCCAGTGCAAGGTTGAAGTCAATTAAGGGTGTTTTAATTGTCTTCTAAAAGAGTTCCTACGAATACTAACGTTTCGTGTGGACTATGTCTCTTTACGATCCATTTTTGCCATCCTGGCTCCACTCTGCTGACATCTATCATCGTTTAAAAGTTATAGATGTGTAGATTTCATGTGTAGGCGGACAGCGTTTCCATGGATGACAACCATATGGTTAGTAAAATTAATGAACCGCCCGTGAATGCTCGAAGTGAGACGGACCGAATCAATCAATGATCATCAAATAGAAGACAGTGGAAAATTACCTGCACTATCTATGGAGTAGGGAAAAAGTGAGGGTAATGAAAGTTCACCTCTCGAGATTTTGCCATTTCTGTTAGAAGGGCTAAGCGTTTTTCCCCCTTACTTTTCTTATGTTGTAGTTATATAATGGGATTGTCAATCATTTCCGACCTTAGGTGACTTTGTAGGCATTACCCACAAAGTGTTCCTGGTGAGATGTTTACAGGGTAGTTTACCATTGCTTCCCCCCCATCCCCAATTTTATCCGGGCTCGGGACCGGCATATGGCTGGGACGTATTCATGACTGTAATCCGTGTGTGTTCACGGGGCCGATTTGCATGTTCTGGGGGACGAAAAAGATTATAACTCAGTGGTTGTATTCTTAGCACAATATGTTGCACATTTTCAATTGCAATATGAAAAACTGCTCTAAAGAAGTAAACGGGTAAGAAGAGCGGTTAAAAATTGGATGAACTGGAGATGATGCTGAAATTAATTATTATTCGAAATGATCAACTCTTTACGACAACTCTAGCTCTATTTTTTAATGACTAAACACTACTTTATTTCAAGGTTCGCCCCTCCCTTGTATTGCAGCATGCCACTTTATTCACGGAAACAGCCTCACATTCATGTAATTAAATTCTTAAAATAATTTACGACGGAAAACGGCGTGCAGATAGCAAGACGCCATTTAGCGCTCGACATGATTTACGGCCGTTTGTATCATTCCAGCACAACTGGCTTCGGTGTCCTTCATGAAATGATGACCCCGTCCGGTCAAGCTCAACGTTTCGTACATCGCTGTCATACAAACTCGCACAGATAAAATTCATGAAACTAATCATAGAACTGACAAATCCGCGTGCCACGCGTCACAAATTATGCCATTCCCCACCCGCTTTCTCTCAAAGTCAAGCACTTCGAAAAAAAGACGTTCCAGTTAGCAGCCTATTAAGACATTAACCTCGGTTAATTCTCGCGTTAAACTTCGCCATTTGTGAGTCTCTGGCTTCAGTGATGTCAGATCATTATGTAACAGCTGTTGGAAGATTCTTTTATAAGTTCGCCATTTTATATAAAAAATACATGCATATAAACTATTCAGCTTTTATATCAATTATAAATGGCAGAGTGGATATACAACGCGTGCTACACTGTAATGTTCCTTTATAAGAACATAATGAAGTGTTCCATGTCCAAATTCTTTTATGAATTTGGACATGGAACACCTCAGTCTTTCTTTTCGACGGTGCATGTCGTTTTGGAAATTGTTAAATTACTTTTGACTGCTTCATCTCATAATATTCAGGATTAATGACCATTCTACTACCTGTAATATAAATGACAAGCCACGCCTTATTACACAGCCAGATGATTCAACTGAAATTTCCATTAATCAGATTACTCACGGGTAATGACGGGTCTCTTTTATGAGGGAGGTTCTTCATCCATGCCACATTTATCCGTTTTATAAGTCGATGGCTTTCCAATTCAGCATGAAAAATACATTGTCAAAATATATTTCAATGCAGTGCTAAATGCCCCATTGTCGCATTTTGTCATTTGTGTTACTACTACCAAATATTTTGTCTGTCGCGGTTTCCCCTAAGAATAAGCCGAGAATTCTTGTCAGTTAGTACTATGTTCAGTCCGCACGATTAGCCTAGTGGCTGTGCGCTTCGCAACCATGTGCCTGGGGAAGGAGTGTCCTAGGTTCGATTCTTGTCGGAGACGTGAGGAGCTTAAGGAACTTCTTCTGCCATAGCCAAGTTAGCTGGTCTTGGGCGCGGGCAATGGGTTTTTCCCCTAGTTTAGCTGGGGTGTTTTCATCCCGCAAGCAGGCAAACCCGCCCCGTGAACACACACGGACTACAGTCAGGAATACCTCCAATAGGGATGCAGCAGAGGAGTGGCGTGCCGGCTGCATTATTTTGCCGTGACTCCTCATTAGGAGGAGACCCAACCCGTCTGAATCAAAGGAAGGGAGAGATAGATATTACTATGTTCAACCAGATTTCTTGCTCGAAGTGGTTTCTTTCCCATAGACGCCTGCTTTACTGGCCAATTCTGGCGTATAATGCATTGCAGAGCTGCTTCAAAACTTCACTATAACAACTTTCCTGAATTCCCATGGCCATAAATTTTAATAGGGCACTTTTCGATATATTTCCTGACAAAATTGCAGTCATACTTTCTGGTCTTTCTTCTCAAACGCTGTTGCATGACTTGCTTTTTTTTCATTTCCACTTCTCTCTCTCTCTCTCATCCAGAGGTACGATCGTGATGTCACCCATAAACAAAGCAGAATTAATAAGATTATTCTTGTAAACTCTTTTTCATTCTCTAAATGAAATAGGGGACTGTTTAAGTCCTCCAACTCTTGCATAGACGACATTAGGAAAATCGCTTCTTACTATATCAAGAGCAGTACAAACCTTATGTCCCTGTTAGCCTTTTATTAGAAAGATATTTGAAAAATTTTAAAGCGCTTATATATGAACACGCTCTCAACTAAGAACGACCTCAAATTATTCCAAGTAATTTTTTTCTCTTATTCTACCAACTTCTTACTTCTGGACTAGTCTTCCTCATAATATCTTCCGACCGCAAGCTGTTGAAATAATAAAAATGAATAAGGTCCTTATCTCTTTTTAATCTCTGGTCCATCTATATCTATCTATCTATCTATCTATCTAACAGTAAGTGACTTCGATGTAACATACCTCAACAAGAGTATGAGCATGTAACCTCTCTGTCTGACTGCAGAGAAAACCAAAAACCGGTTAATCCTGTATATAAGATTGTTATGTTTACAATAAAAAAAATATAAAAAAAAATATATATATATAGATGGACCAGAGATTAAAAAGGGATTATATATTAGCGATTATAAGAGATTACACACACACACACACACACACACACACACACACACACACACACACACACACACACACACACACACACACACACACACACACACACACACACACACACACACACATTCTCTCTCTCTCTCTACCAATAATTGTTCCGGACACCCCTACTTTTGGAAGTTATGGAACATTCGGTAGAGGTGTTATCGTGGCTGTCACATTGGTGGCATGTTCATACGTGCCATTGCCGCTCAACTGGAGCATTCAAATCAACAGTTGGCGATGGGATCAACAAATGGAGACGTTCTGGAATCACTAGCGCAGGAAAACACCCAGAGCGGCTTCCGAAAATGACTGACAGAGACCAGAGGGTGTTAAAACGGGTGGCACGTTAAAACCGGCTACAATCGGCACAGATAATCCGTGATGAGTTTCAGAGCGCCAGTAACACCATGGTGAGCGCTAATATTGGCAGATGTCTGCTGTACATTGGTGGAAAGCCTCCCTCAAAGGGTGCTGGAGGTGATCAAAGCCAAAGTTGGACATACCCGATATTAGGGTTCGCATTCTGGTGTCAATTGTAAATTGTTAACGTGTCCGGACAATTATTGGTATATAGTATATATATTTACGCACAATGTGGTCTATAAATTTTAGTATAAAAATTATAAAATATCAAAAACACATGAGAGAAAGAACAAAACATATTTGTTATTCGAAATACGATTTGTTGGCATCTGTACTGGTTTTAGCATAGTCACACTACAGTTTTCGGCGAGCCGCAGAAAATTCCGCTTGCTCGATTCTCTTTAATTCATCGGTTACAGCTTTATTGGATGGCTGGGACATCCGCAGTTGGTGTCCTTTCAGTTTCATTGTCAACTTCAGAAACGGAGAATAGTCCGGAGGTGAGAAATCTGGTGAGTAAGGGGGTGATAAAGGGTGGGGATACTTTTGTCTGTCAAAGAGTTCCATCTTTTTAACACACTTTTTGACCTCTTTTTTACTCAAAAACTTCCTCTGCCCCAAATCGTCACTCAGAATGAGAAGAACGATACCCTTTGGTATGTTTGAATTCTCCGTATCATCCGTGATGTGATTCCACGATCGATGCGGGACAGCCACTTCTCTGGTTATCTTCTACCGACTCCCTTCCATCACAAAACCATGAATGCCACCTGAAGACGTAGATCGGTTAAGCGCCTCATTTTCATATGCCTTTTGTACCATTTCTAGGGTTTCTGTAGTAGAAAGACTCGCTTTAAAACAAAATATATTCACTTTTTATATCCATGATATACAAAGCAAAAAGCGCTTTACACATCACAACTCGCACACTGCTGAACGTATAGTAACCTTTTTCTCTGGGATGTAGATATTAGTTGGTATTACTTAGCTCTAGTACTGTAGGCGCAACAAACCAAGTCCTAAAACTTGACGTGGACGCACTGCGTGTGTAAAATGAAAATTTAGTAGTCTAATTTTGTTGTATGTTCTAAACATTTAGCAGGCAGGACTTTGTTTGAAACGGTGTGTGTGTGCGTGCATGTGTGTGTGTGCAAACTCTCAATTCTTTTTTATTAATTGCGTGTACACGTCTACGAAACTTCATTCAGTAGAATTGGGCGGGTTGCAATACTGAACTTTATGGCTTATCGTGCTCCGCTCACCATCACATCTACATTCATCACTGTCTAGTTCAGCGCGCAGATCATCTTTGGTAGGATTCATTAATACTATGCTAAGAGAACGCTATTAGGGCTCTCTTAAATAATATTATAGAATCATCCATACGATCAGGTGTATATGTATGTGACGCACGTGCCAAAGTTGATCCTGCTTTTACGATATTTATTTATTTATTCGAAATTTAGTTTCGTAATATGAGTTCAACTGATGATTGACTAGCGTTTTTTACAGAATACGATATACTGCCGAATTCGAGTTATCACTTAGATATTTTACATCAGGTAATCTTGCGATGCTCCTGTTTTTGTTGAACTCACTGTCCATTTTCTTTTGTTAAATGATATAATTTATCATTTAACAAAAAATGATAAAAGAGAGGAAAGAATCCAACCGTAGTTTTAATTCCTGACAGGTGAACATGCATCGCATCACCCATCGAAGTTAGAAACATTTTGTTACTTCGATCTGCATCTGGTCTGAATGAGAGACATTTACTTTTATCGCTGACGTAGTTTAAAGGGACGTGCTCAATTTTTGAGGTTTCGCATAGTTATGGTATGCAAGATACGGAGGAGCGTAAAAGGCTTCAGTTTGGTAAGATTAGCAATATATAATGAGAATATCAAGTATCCGTCATCATTTTAAAGCAAATAAATGAAGTTTCGAAATCTACTAGAGAGTTTCATTTATTTGGCTTTTTAAAATGATGATGGGATACCAAATATCCTCCTATATGTGATTATAATTTTGCTATATCAGAATGGGTAAAAGGCGTCACTTTGAGCGTGGTATGATTGTTGGTGCCAGTATCTCAAAATCAATCTACGCTTCTTGGCTTTTCATGCACAACAGTGTTTAGGGTTTACCAGGAGTAGTGTAATTACTAGACATCTAGCCAACGGTAATCTTGTGGATGGAAAGAGCTCATTGATGCACGAGGAGAATAGCAAGTGTTGGGAAACACGACGTGATGCCATTGCGACAGGAGGGCCACAATTAGTTCAGGACAACAGTGGTAGAACATCATCTTGGAGCGCACAGTTTGTTGCACGCTGTCACGGATGAGTGCAACAAACTGTTGCACCCATCGTCAGACGACCATTCCGGGACCCAATGGTGTCAGCTAAGAACAATAGATACTGCTTCATTAGGCATGTGATCACCAATACTGGACATCTGATGACTGAAAAAATGTCGCCTGGTCTGTTGAGTGTCGGTTTGTGCTGTATCATGCTGATGGTACAACCAGAAATGGCTATGGACCCTTCCTGTCAAGTTGCAACGGCTCAGGTTGTTGAAGGGGTGCAATGGTGTGGAGAATGTTTTCTTGGCACACGTTAGGACCTTGATACCAAATGAACACCGTCTGAATGCCACAATCTGTTTCAACATCATCGCTGATCATGTTCACATTCATGGCTGCAGTTTACCCATTGTCACATGGATACTTCCATAAGAACCACCATGCCACAGAGCGAGTAGCGTGTTGAAGTGGTGTTCAAGGAACATGACGGAGAGTTTCCTTTACTTCATAGGCCAGTACAGTTCCCAGATATCAACCCAATAGAGAACCTCTGAGATGAGATGGAACAAGCAGTTCGCAGCAGCAACGTGCAACCATCCAACCTGTAACAGTTGAGCGATGACATTGTGACAGCGTGGAGAAACATCCCAGAGGGACGTTTTCGACACTTAGTTGGATCATTGCCACAAAGAATCCAAGTTTTCTTTTGAAAAAAAGAAGATCCCGCTAGTTATTAAATGCTGTTCCTAATAAAGTGGCCACTCAGTATATATCTAGATTACATAAGCCCAAACCAAAGTCGACATTTATAAACATGCTACCATACTCTCATCAGCTATTAGATTTTTAACAGAATACCACCAGCTGATGGGATTCTTGACAGAAAGGGTAGTTTTTTCACAATCAAAAACCCTGTACAATTCTGAACAGTTTTAATCTACATTTTTATGTAAACAATTATAAGCCTGCTATTAAGCCTGCACACATTCTGTAGTTTAGTTGGTATTGATGATGCTCTTTTGGTTAGACAGAACTAAGTTCAAATCCGTCTAGGACACGAACAACTATTATAAGATTTTTACTTCCGAAAATGTGCAAAAAAATGTGTAGGCAAAAAAAAAAAAAAAAAAAAATGTTTTTTTTTTTTTTTTTGCCTACTTTGTGCGAAGAAAAACAATCTCGGAAAAATACACACAGTTAAACAGAATATATTGACCACATTTTCTAGTTGCTTCGGCCGTAATTTCAAAACAACACATAACTGGGTCTAGCATGGTGGTGGTATTACCCTCGGCGATGGCAATGATCTAGATGAAGGTTATTACGGATGTTTTGTTTTTGTTATTGCTTCACTCTGGATCGACGAAATTTAATTAGGATCTTTACTAAAATCATCAGCTTCATGTCTAGTTTAAATCGGGATATGTTTTCTGACCAAATATTTCGAAATAATATTTTCCGCTTCACTTTCCGATAGCCAGATGAAATTTAATGGAATTTACGATTTTAGATCTCTCTTCAAAACTGGTAGAGATGCAACTCGATTTCGGTTTCATTCGAACCATTTTTAACGATTCGAAACTGAACTCTTGTTTACTGTAAGTCAAAAGCTGGTCTGTTATTACGATTTTAGACAACATCAATAAATTTTCGAAGCCGAAGGAAATTTTATAAGCATCCATGCTACGATGAGATTTGAATTCAGTGATAGTCGATTGCAAAATGAAGGCATAACCCATTTGACCTCGAGTACGGATGTTTTACTTCAAAAATGGCTTCTTTTCCTTTATGAAGCATTTGTATGAATTTGGCACCAAATACTGTAGAATAGTTATTCTTCAGAAATTTCAAAATAAAGAAATTTTATATTCGCTTTGTAAAGGCATCGTTTGTGGCACAACATAACTGCCATAAACAATCCAGCAGTGTGGAAAACTGCAGAGCTTACCAGGGAGGAAGGAATAAGGGCACAGAGAATTACAAATTCTCGTCACTTACCTGAGGACAATTCTTTGGAAGAAAGGACTTTAAACTGAATTATTTTTGTGGTAGAAGCAGTTATAAGGATCCAATCCCAGTATATTATTTCTGTTAACTGGTGAGTTCTTCTAGCGGTGTTTGCCTATTTTCCCGATGAAAAACTCAGTCATCCCCTTAATAGACCAGCTTACACAAGGTACTTGAAAAGTACCGTGTGTAAGCTGGTCTCTTAAGGGGATGACTGAGTTTTTCATTGGGAAAATAGGCAAACACCGCCCTTATAAAAGTCTCCCGCATCCTAGACGGAATTCTAGCCGAAGTTCTTTCCAACCAAAGATAGCGCTAGTTGGTTTCATACGGAGTAGGCACGGTTTATCCTCCCCGTTAACTCGTGTTTTTATTTCACAAATCAGCTAAAGTTAGTCTAGAAAAGAAAGAAGAGTATGATGGGTCTCTATTCTAGCTTGCGTGAATGTAAGATGTTGGTCAATATCAGTATTATTCAAGATATAGGCGATCCAGATCTGTATGAGAGTTGCCTAGACCGGATCTGAATATAATTATGGAAACTTTGTATGAGGAATGAGGAAAACTCGTGAACCTGAATTAGAGAAGTAAATAGGAATGTGAGTGGGATACGCATCAGGACCAGCATCTCCTTTCTCTCTCTCTCTCTCTCTCTCTCTCTGTATATATATATATATATATATATATATATATATATATATATATATATATATATATATATATATATATATATATATATATATATAGCATCATAAATGTAGCATCAGTGTATACATTTTCAGTTAAGATAATTTTGAATTAATTGATAAAATCTATTGGCTATATATTTTGCTGAGTAAAAATTCAATACTGGAATGATTAATTATAAGAAGGAAATCAGAATGCGCATGCGCAAACCATTATAGCCGGAATGAGATGCAAATATTATTGAGGAATGTGCGATCTGCTTTACGTGATGGTTGTTGATATTTCCTAATTTCTGTGTGGTGAATATTTCCAAATGACCCAGTTGACTCCCAACAAGAAAGGTCTTTTTTTAATCGTTTGAGCGCGCGCGCGCGCGCACACACACACACACTTAAAAAAAAAATCAAGTTCAAAGAACATCACTGAGTGGCGCGTAGTCATGAGCAGTGGCTACAGGAGACAGCGGCGGGCGTTTCCACTACATAGAAGCAGTTGCTTGGGGAACGAGCGACCGACACGTTTGCAACGGGAGTGAACGTAAAGGGTGGGAAGCTAGTGTCGGCGTTTGTGGAGTAGAAAGAGCGACCACAGTTCTTGACAACCCATTTGCTCGTTCACTGCGAGGTCGTCTGGCTTGTGGCGTCCACTATAGCAGCACGCGATCCAGTCACCGGCACAATTGATTCGGTCACGTAGAACATTCGCAAAGGCCATGGTTGCAGAGTACTGGAGGTAATCCAGTCTGGGATACTTAACTAACGACTTGAAGCCACCAACTGATGCGGGGTCCTCCTAATTAGCGCTACTAACTCAAATTGTAGGACTGCCAAAATGATTGAGAGTCACATGACACACCGGTAAAGTCGAAATTAGTGTTGTTATTTTGATTATTTTTTAAATGTTCATTTTACGGATTAATGCTAATTTAATCTGTGATAGTCTCAAATCTGTAGGAAAGTGTAAAGAATACATAAAACAGCAGCGTATGGGTTCTCTTTTAATGTCATTGATAGAAAGTCTTCTGTTCTTGAACTAAATCTTGAGATTCTATTATTACTTACTTATTTATTTTTTTTTAGAAAGATAATTCGATAAGGAGAATGAAAATTGTTACCAGTAAAACTGAGGTTTATTAATCTTTGACTATAAGATTTTAAAACCAGTATCCTTAAGAACATTAACTTCTTATATTGAGTGGAAAAGAGTCCTATGAAAGAACCCATTTGAGTTCTATGAACTGAAATAAATTTCAGTTCATAGAACTCAAATGGGCTGTATTTAAGACTATCACTGTAAGAATATCAAAAAGAATGTGCTAACTTATTGTTCTGCTTTAGATTTTGAAAGAGAGAGAGAGAGAGAGAGAGTCTTAAATACCTTTTATAATATAAGAGATATTTCTTCAGAATTGTTGCTCTCATGCGAAACGTTTGATTTATAAGCTTTTTGCGGTTTTCGACTTCAGAGCCTTTTTTTTTTTTTTTTTTAAATCTTGCCCGCAGTCTTCCCATTTCCTTTCTTTCTCACGGTTCTCCGTCTCCTATTTTTGCTGATTTTCGTCATTCTGAGAATATATTCATGTAGCTTTATCCTTATTTCTATCCATGTTTTTTGTGTTAAGGTTGACGTTCACATTACATTTACCATTTTTTGGATTTTTGAAGTATATCTTCTTATTTACACCGAATATGTTGCTGATGGTCTTAGACTAAATAGTAATAATAAAACGTATAATAGAAAAATAACAACTGGAATTTAACTAGCCTAATTTGTCGTTGACTTAGAAAAGATATTTGATGGTGTTAAACTGCAACCTACGATAATGATATTAAACAAACAGAAAAATACTAATGAACAGGAATCGGACAAGATAACGAAGCCTTCTGCTGATCGTCCTGGTCATGGGTGGAATGAGAAATTCTCTCCAAAAGCATATTTTTCATATAATACAAAAATATCAGTAAATATAGCGTATATATATATATATATATATAACATTTATGTTGCAGTTTAATACGATCAAATACTTTTTTTAAGTCAAAGACAAATTAGGCTAGATAAATTTCAGTTGTTTTTATCTGTTATCTGTTTTGTTATTAATATTTAGTCTGTATAATATTGGATCTATTTCGTCTAAATGAAAAAGAAATTCCATTTAATTATCTGAGTAATTTTTGTTAGTTTTAATCCTGTATTTAACAAAATTATCAATAGTTATTTTCAGCAATCACTTGGTGTGATGACCTTATTTATTTGTCTTTCTATGACATTAATGGAAATTCCCTGATCTCTCTCTCTCTCTCTCTCTCTCTCTCTGTGTGTGTGGTGGGGGGAGGGGTCCTTGCTTTTTTTTTTTTTGTTATCTCATTGTCGCTGACCTCAGTATTTGCTTTCATTAAAACAAGAGAAGTATAGTTGTTTTTCAGTTCCGGCATTCTAAAGGAAAATTTTTCTTTCCCGACTGTGAGTTGAGATGATTTTATTATGGTAACAGTGTTTTAATTTGCTGATAATCGATGCATCTTGAGACTTTTAAAAACAGATTTATATATATATATATATATATATATATATCTTAATCTGTTTTTTATTAACAATTAAAGGCGTCATTATTTTTCTTAAAGTAAGAAAATTACCACACATCTATCTATCGTTTTTGTTACATTCAGGAGCATAAAGGTTTTTTCCAATTTTCTCCTTGAATTTTAGTTACTGTCTTAGCCAGATACAGGGATGGCTGATATATGGGTAATAATTACTCATAAATTAGCAAAAATAAATTTCAAAATCTTGCCAGAGGAACATCTTTAAAGTAGTTTTCCAAATTCTTTTCATTCAGTCACATTTAGAACTACTATGCTCGTACTGCTTAGCATAATGAAACATAACATAAGCAAAACAAAGACAACTTCCTTGTTTTTGTAATGTTCATTTTGCGAGAAAGATGCCTCTATAGCTTTGTAGCATTGTTTCTGTTTCCATAATTCCAGACCGCAAGAAGGAAAGCTCGATTTTGTTCGTCGACTAGAGGAGTTTTCCAGGCCTTTTTTTTTTTTTTCCAACTTATTCTCGAGTTTCGTCGATCTTTATCAGAGGAACTCTACACCGCGACTCAGAAAAAACTGACTAAAACACAGTTTCAGACAACTAAGTAGGATTTAGGATCACAATATGGTTGCTGTTCTCTCTTCCTATGCCTTCAGAATCATCGGTAGCGATAAGTCAGCTCAACTATCGGTGATGGCTAAGAGTGGAGACCTGTTTTCCCCAGAGTGCCAAACCTTAGACCTAAAAGGAGCTCAGTATACTCCTTTTACGAAATAAAAGGTGTTAGACGATTTATTTATTTATATTTTATGGGCATAAATACAATACCCGAAGCAAATCAAGTCCCTTTTGAGTAAAACAGGCAGCAATAAATTGTTCAGGTTCGCATTATTAACAACACTGAATCTGAAATGCTATTCATTGCAAAATTTTGACATCAAAGAATCGACTGTTAAAGAGTATGTGTGTGGGGAAGGTGAAATTAGCAACTGTCCAAAGTATTCTATAAAATGAAACTTCTAAGGTAAGCAAAATTTTACTGTTTCAGATAGCTTGGAAACAAATATCAATAGCCTGTGTGGAAAACTTCATTTAATCGTTTCATATATTAAATTGACTTTTATTTGTAATTTTATTTATTTATATATTTATTGGATGGGATCACACAAGGCAACTAAGGCCGTGAGATTTTAGCCTGCTGTGTTTGCTAATTGTTTGTGTTATTCTGCTGGTTTGTTTTCGTCTGTTTTGCGGGTTGAAAGACTGGAATTTCTGAAAGGAAAACACTGCTACTTTCGTATAACATAGACTAACTCACCCCCCCCCGCTCATGTGTATGGATGTTTGTGATTGTCCTTAGGTGGGAGTTGAATGCGTAATTTTGCAGTGTAATGGAAAATTACCATTATTTGGTATATGCATAATATAATTGCACTTCAAGAAAATGGATAAATTGCAGGATGTTTCTTGTTAATAATATAACGTGCATCGGTTAATTTTTATCATTATGAAAGCTTTTAATCAAATTATCATATAGGTTAAGTATTTTGTCCACTTCGTTTTTATACAAGGTAAACTCCATTTTTTTTGAAAAGTATAGCTAAACATTTCTCAATTTAATAGACCATTTAACAGATGTCAGCCATTGGCATTGTTGAGAGATGATTTTTATCACCCCGTATAAGGAACGCAGTTTACGAACTAAAGTTGGTTGATTGTTTTGGATTTAGGGCCGAAGCAAGGCTGTGAGCCTGCAAATTGTGTGTGTTGTTTTTTAGATGGTTTGCCTGTGTTTACTATGTGTTTTAAGTTTTCAACCTTTCACGAGTGGTTGAAAAACAAGGTTTATCAACGTATTTATTAGTCCACGCATGCATGCATTGGTTTGCTATAGTTCCTGCGGCTTCTCATGTATGGAATGATATGTAAAACAGAATCAGGAATTATACAAATAAGTACTGTAAATATGTTTACCAGATGCATATAGCAGTTTATTTTCTCACAAGGATATGCTTGCATTTAATGACTTTACTATTCCGGTGTTATTCAAGAACACTCCAATCCAGTTGTGTTATTTGGCATGTCACATTGGCCTTTAATATAATCCTAAGTACAGGATTTTTTAGAATCCTGATTAATTGAAAGATAACAAACAAAAAAAAAATACCATAAGGGATACGTATTGAAGGTTATAATAATCGTGCGACATCTACTTCAGTGCTTAGATTCGTGTTGTAGTATCTGGTTGCATCAGCGTAGAGGCAGACACAACCGTTGTAGCATTCATATATTGTCTGTAGCGTGTGTGTATTCTCAAGTCAGTTTTTTACTTTTTTTTTATTTTTTTATAAATTATGACATCTCTAGTTTCATCTCATACTAAATCAAACTTTGTCAGTCGTTTAAATAATTCTCATCAGAATCTTCACTAAATTTTTCTATCACTGTTTATGCTTTGTGCGATCTTAGCCCATAATAACGCGCAGGAAATACGCTTTTAACGCTTAAATTAACTGAGACCATTATTAGCGCAACTGGTCACACGCACCCTAGAGGGCGTGCTACAAAAAGTAGTCTGCTTAACTCTAAGTCTAGTCAAAGGCGACGAATTTATCAATCACTTTTCTGAAGAGGCCGATTAGTTGGTCTCATACCAGCAAAAAGATCCTTACACTTCTTTCTCTAGTAATTCAGTTTTGTAGTTCGAAAACAAACCAGAACCGAGAATGCACAATTGATCAAATAAAACAATCTCTCGTAGTCTTAGTTAACTGAGGAGTAATAGTAAACCAGTCGAATTGCGTATGTATTCTTTTAAGGATTAAAATATTTTAAAAGATTTAAAAAAGCTTAAAAGTAAGTTTCATCTGAAATTCCCCATAATTTGCATAAAAAGTGTAACAAAGTTATTTTCCAATTATTCATATTACAATCTAACTAAAGAGTCTATAGAAACAACTATTTCCTCCGCTATTCTCAAAAACTTGTATGCATGCAAGGTTTCGTGCAGGTTATTGAATATCCATGAATGGATATTCAATAACCTGTGTGAATGAATGAACTGTGTGCTTATCTTCTAGTTTTCATTTCAGCTGTTGCTGCCGCTAACTTTCCTCAGCCACGAGTGATAAGCTGCTGAAGTATATACATTATATATCGAAACTTGATGTTAAAAGTATCATTAACATGCCGTTTCTATTGCTACTATACAGAACAGTTATATAAAATGCATTATTTTCTATAACGGTTTTTAATTTCGCAAAATGTGTAAGATCGTATTAGATTCCCCCCCCCCCCCCCGTCCGTTTGTTCTTAGCATGGACAATATATAATTTCGTGCCTAAATTATATATTTCAGTAATTCCCCTAAGGCTGGATAGAATTTATTACTTTTGAGAAGCTGCAATTTAACGAAATTTGATATTTAGGAACACAATTAAAACGCGCAGGATCGTTTTAATTTAGACTGTTAGTGGTACTACCGAAATCTAAATCGGAATCTAAGGCAAACTTACACAAAACAAAATTATGTGGCTAAGGTATGTTAAACCACAACCAGGTCAACGTTTTATAAATGCGCTAACCATTTGACACGCTCGTCGGTATTTTACACAAGTACTGTCACTCCATAAATAACATACGTTTGTCACTGATAGTTCTCTCGAAAACACGGAAATATAGGCAATCGAAACTTCAATTCTGATCAAAATGAAAACAGTATTACAGTATATTTAAAGAATTATAAGATGTGCGTATACCGTTAATGCCTACTGTATATACAGGCGAAGGATCCGCTGCAGAGCTGTAATTTTTACGATTAAAATTCGTTATTAGTTGTAGATTTATCAAAGCTTGATGCAGATGAAACGATAATAATTCCACCCTTTTTTCTGTGATTGAACCCTTTTAATGGCAGAATTATGCAAAACCAAATTGTCTACAGTGCGCATGTCCTCTTTGTTCATCTGTTGTCAAATGATGGCGTCAACTGTGTAAAATGCTATTACGAAATGCTTTTTTTTTTCTGATTGACTAGAATCATTTTGTTACTTTTCCCCCCTATAACTTTATTTTCAAGCCCTTTCTTATTTGTTTCTGTAAATTTTTTGTAAGCATTTAATTGTTTATATAACTTTGTTACAGGAATTTTCTTTCTTGTTTATATAGTTTTTTTTTTCACAACTATTTTCTTATTTGTTTATATACCATTTTTTACAAAAAGTTTCTTAGTTGTTCATATAACTTTTCTTCTTGCATGTTTGCTTAAGATCTGGCGTTTGTTGTAACTGGTATTTCTAATGGCAGATACTGAAATTACGATCTCTGCTACTAAAACCAGTTCCAATGCAAACTGTAAGGTTAGTAGCTGGAAGCCATACAAGTTCGTCTTTATACATGAAGCGGCGAAATTTTGATTTTAATGAAGTGAAATTAAATGTCTTTCGTCACCTTCATACAGATTACTTGCAATTAGTTAACACTGTCTAAAAGCCAGATATCCGAAAATTACTTATGCGCTGCACATATAAGCAGTGACATCCGTGTGCGAGTGATGGTGCCGTTTAGAGCTCCCATGCTCTTAATTCGCCATGTGTATTCGGAGACAGCCTGATAGACGTAGTTACGATCAAGTGATATTAAGTCCGACAATAAAAACTCTTATTACGGTTCAAGTAGAAGCTCGTGCTATCTGAAAAGACTTATGAAACGTCGTCAAACACTCTGGAAGCTCAGAGTAGGCAAAAAAATGCCATTATTCCAAGTTACACTAAATAGATGCCAGAAGGCAGTTAGCGGGAGCATCCGGGATGCAAGACTTCAATCCACACGCCAAAAGGGAAGTCGCCTGTCTGGTTTCTACTTACAGCAATCAAGGTCTTATCTCAAGCAACAACTGTCGCCGAAATAATCAGGAATATGGTTCAAGTACACGTTTTCATGCTTTTAATATCTGCTTCTTCTGGATTGCTTTCTTTATTTTCCAGTGTGTACTTCAAGTCTGGCCTTCAAGTTGCTTTCTCTTGAGGAGTATTTTTTTTTTTTTTTTTGGTTTATGGGGGTATCAACTTTGTTAAATTATATATATAACAGAACTTATAGTTGTCTCTTGGCTTTTTCTTCGCCACAAGATGTTCTGAAATATCGTCTCATTCAAACCATCCAAGCATTTCAACTTTTTATAATATATATATATACATATATCCATTAATGCTATGTTCATCTTAGTCCGTGGACTTGCTGGTGCCTAAACAACTAAATACTATTAATAAATTTATCATGTAATTTGCAATTTTTGTGTAAAAAAATCTAATCATTCACTTTAATCGATAAAAAGTTGCGTAAGACTTTTCAAGTTGCCGTTCTGTTAATAGTTAAAATGCTGCTGATAACTGTATTCGTAGCAGTCTTCACTTGAATAGAATTTTGGAACTGCATTAGTTCTTTATAACAAAAGTTCAAAAAAATGTCAGGTATTCGTTAGAACAGATTAAATCTGGAAAGTTAAAAATTTCTCCAGAATCAAACAGATACAGTGGTTATTTCATAGTGCTATTCGCACAGCAATGATTTTTATTAAACTAAACAGCACATTTAGCTTATAAAGAAATTGCGATCTCTTCGCAAAAAGAAAAACTCATGCTATCTAATAACCCGAATTTGTTTCAAGGATGCTAGGTGAATTAACATTACGTTGGAATTAGCCCATAGCTGACAGATGGCGAAAAATAACTTAATATGCATTGTGATTATATCTTATAGCATTCAAGGGATTTTTATTTTAACACTAATCGTTATACTAGGTCGTAAAAATTGTTTCGCAAAGCACTTCGCATTGAGAAAGTACAAAAAGTTAGTTCATTGTGGAAATAATTATCGCAAATTAATTCGAGTGCACAGGATGAACCAAAGAAAGGAGAAAACCAAATAACCATTGGAAAATGCTTATTGAATGAGATACGTCAGGAATACAAATAATAAATAGGTCTAGAGCGATTCTAATTATTTCAATTCATTTGAATTGTCACTTGACAATCCATGTTGCAATTTTTGACTTCACCACATTGGCAGATGCATTATTTGAAAAGCTGTGAAAATGACTAAAACGTGCTGTTATTCCACTGATGATGGAGTGCGTCTCCTTAGCGCAATGGAGCGAGTGAGGGTACGAGTATCCTTCGATTGGTTCGGATCCCGATAAAGAGTGAAGGGACATTTACAAACAGTGTTCGCCTAAAGATGAAGCATTCAGGAACCAAACAAATTTACTAAACTTTTTTTTCCAGAATCTCGAAAAATTTTTTTCACTAATGAAATAGCCGTAGAACCTAGTTATTGGGCTCCCCCTTAAATTGCTTCTGTTTTAAATGCAGTCATTCCTAGTCTTAAACTGTGTATACAAATCAGTTTTTATAATAAAAACGTAATTCTTCTTATACGCAATACTCGTTATATCGGACTTTTATTTTACATAAATCTTGAATGTAGTCCAAGAAACTACTCCTGCTTATCGAATATTGAGAGTTATTTTTTATACATAGGCTGTCACAAATAAGCTTCACTGTGGAAAATCAAATTATGGAATCGGCAACAAAATTCAGGTGGGAATTATATTTGATTTAAGATGTTTTTCATGAAAATTCACGAAGTAGTCCAAGCTTAAAATGATGCGACGAATGACCTGTTCATAAGAGACGCTCTTAGTATCATCTTGATTGGTAACGAGCATATTTTACATTTTTACACAGAGGAAGTCCAGAATCAGTAATGCATTGAACCGATTTAGGTAGAGAATTTCAAATTATTCTTTCTGGCACGCACGCACGCACGCACACAAGGAAAACTTCAAAGTTGTTATTGTAATTTCATCTAATATTTTGTTAGGCGTTAATTAATACTTCTTTGCAACATTTTAACACTTGATACCAACTGGAAATATTTAGTAAAATAAAATAAAAAAATCAAAGTGTGAATTTTTATTGGTGGTACCCCCTCACGTCACATTCGCCAGTCCTGCATTCGCTAGTAGCCACTTGCATAGAGGCAAAGAAGGGATTGAGGTGCCTTCGGCTTAATCTACTCTATAATATAAAATGATAAGCCTTTTTTTGTAACGTTTTTGTGTCACGTTTTTTGTCAAGTTATTTGAAGCGTTTTGAAACTCAGGGGCTACCCTGAGTGTCGAGTCTTCAAAATTCGAATAATGAGAATTCAAGGAGAACCGGCCTACCAGCGCCCGGAACTCGGGGAGTTGGGCGACGGGGGGGGGAGGAAACCCCTTTCGAGTCTTCAAAATTTGAGTCATCAGAATTCAAGGATAACCGGCCTACCAGTCCAGAACTCGGGGGAGGGGGGGCGCCAAGGGGAGGAACCCCTCCTTTCGAGTTTTCAAAATTCGAGTCATCAGAATTCAAGGAGAACCGGCCTACCAGGCCTGAACTCGGGGAGGGGGACGCTGTAGCCGCCAGGGGGAATCCCCCCTTTCGAGTCTTCAGAATTCAAAGAGAATCGGCCTACTAGTCTGGAACTCGGAGGGTTGGGCTCTATGGAAGAGGGGGCGGAACCCCTCTTTCGAGTCATCAGAATTCAAGGAGAACTGGCCTACCAGTCCGGAACTCGGGGAGGGGGCGCCGTAGGCGTCAGGGGGGGAGAGCCCACCCTAATAGTATATAATTGGTGTCTTTCCTCTTTTTTTTACTTGAAGTATCAAAATAAAAAAAAGTAACCCGATAAAAGATAAATGCATTTAAAAGAAAGATTTGTACTGTTTTATTTTCGCACTTACTTATTGCTTGGTATTGGCACCAAAACAAACAAACAAAAGAAGTATACAGGAGTATTGGTTATCTTCCTCTGTGCACTTCGCGTACTAAATTAAGACTGGAGTGTCAGAAAACAAATTCCTCTCTACAAATTGTATACCTCACTTGTCATAGTTTTGAATGAAGAAAAGAGCTTTTGCTCTTTTCTTCAATTTTAGCATTCAACATGGCAATGAAAATCATCAATAGTTTTTAAATAATTATTACAGATAGTTGGGTCAAACAGTTTCGATTTTATATTCTCTAAAATATTCTATTCTATATATTAATTGGATCAACTAGCCTGGTTGGTTCAATGGATAGCATCTCGCTTTCCAGCTAATGGGCTGTGGGTTCAAGTCCTATTGGGGCATACAACATTTGAGAAAGACTTTAGATGGTGGATAAATTTCATCACCAGGTGGAGAAGACCATCGCTCTGTTGGAGGCCTGAAGTAGTTCAAAAAGGACCATGTTTAGTCTCTAGTGAAGGACTGCCCATATTATTTAACCCTCCTCATCCCACAGTACAGTTTTTTGTTGTTGAATTTAAAATTTACTAAGGGTTTTAGTAATACTTCTTGTAAAATGCGCAAATATCACCTGTGAAATTATTATAAAAAATTTATTATTATAATAAAAGTAGTGCATTTTAGTGTACTTTTCATGATGAAATAAATTCAACCGTAACTGACGTCTGGTAAAGGGCTAGTCCCCAAAAGGGTTGAACTGTATCTACTTCCTTGTATTGTTTTTACATTTTAGTAATCATGAAAGAATGAAACATTTTTTGTCGAATTCAGTACGTATGGATTTTGTGGAAAGTGCACTCAGTTTTTGTACTGTCGTATAAATTTCACCATACTCGATAATCTTTTGAACGATGAAGATTCCTTGTATCTTGTAAGTCATTCTTTTATATATAATTTCTACCATACGCAATAATCTGTTTGACAGTGAGTTCTTGTGGTGACTTTTAATCTACTAAGAAAAATGAATTTTCCACTCCTAGATTAGAGGATTTTTCGCTAAAACAAGATTTCGGTGTTTTCAGCAAAGGAATGAAATCTAGTGATGAATCTCACCATGTAAATATTATAGGATTATTGCAATGAAACTTTTTCAGTACTTGATATCAGGGGCGAATGCTGGTCTTGAAATTCACGCTTGCTCTTGTTATCATTCAGGGAGTGAGAGGTGTGATTGAAGTCTTATTAGCGGAATAATGAATTACTGACCATTTAAAACTATATATTTAGAAATTTATGTACATTTAATCATACAAATACAACATTTATTTTACAAATGATAGTCTATCTTTTTCAATTTAGCTACTTGAATACAAATTCTACCCTGCGGTTCTTCTTTATGAACTGGTCAATAACATCGTCATAAAAAGTTGGTTGTAACTTAATTTTCCCAAGCAATACGCACACTTGTAAAGGCTGGCTGAAGCTCACTGGCTAGAGCAACGTTGACTGCGTATGGCCTGTGTTTAAACAACAGAATGAGACGACGTGAAATGGCTATGCGCGCGCATGAAATTACAGTGCTGCTGCGAGGACTTGGAAGCTTCCACAACCGAGCAAGCCAAGGTGACTTTGACTAGACGAGCAAGCATCGGCCTTCGATACACAACGCAAAGCTCAGTTATTGCCGCGCAAGCTTAAGACGTCTTCTGTCTACAAAAATAAAAGCCTAAATGGAATGCTTATAAATGCATGCATTTATTAACAAATAAATATTACATCTTTCTCAATTAATGAGCTTGAGCATACCAAGCATGGAGAATTCGTCCCTGCTTGATATATCTATCTATCGACTTGCCATTAGAATACATATTCTAGTTGATATAGTCTATTTACATTTGAAAATAGAAACGATGTAAACTAGAGTATCTCAAAAAAAAAAGTGCCTTAGTTTGCTAGGTTTATATTTTCAAATAGTAGTTTAACATAGTTGAACCTCCGTAGCTCAGTCGGTATAGACGAAGTCCTTTGGTGAAAGACCTGGATTCGATTCCTCAGTGACTTGAGGAACCTTATCTGATCTCTTTCGACGAAAGGTGAGTTAGCCGGTCTCATACCGAGGATGGGGTTTTTTCACCTGAAAACTCGAGCATTCCGTCCCCCAGAACAGGCAAACCGGCCCCGTAAACACACGCATCTACAGACATACGACACACTGGGAGGCATAGGGCTAACCACCTTATCCTCTATACGGTAGCAGTTGCAAGAATACTTACCTCGATACCGTAAAAGGAAAAAGAGGAGGATTAAGAATGAAAGAAAGAAAGTTTAGCTTATCTGGAATATAGTAACTCTGCGTGGCTTTATCGATATAGTTAGTTTTCTTGGGTCTTGTTGTCTAACCACATGGTTCTTGTTATTCTATGAGTAGCATTGGACGTTGTCTTTTAGCACAACCGTGTAAAGGCACGAATGTGGCTGTTAGTCTTAGTTCTGCCATTGGGGTGAGAATAAAGTTGGCATCATCTCTTTGCTCTCAGAAGGCCATTTGATTATTTATTGTAATAAAATTACATCGATTCAGTTTATAGTCTGATAATCCTAATCCTATCAGTGGCGGCCGGTGAAATTTTTAAGTAGGGTGCTGCATATACAAAAAAAAAAAAAAAAAAAAATTTTTTTCCTAATCAGTAAAAATGATTAGGAAAAAAATTTCTAATCATATTAAAAAATGGCTTTATTAAAAATATTTCATCCTCACCACGAACAAACACCAATAATAAAAGTTTCGTATCTCACAAAAATAACGCGCAAGCATGCGATACATTGCTCATTTGAGAAGTGTCGGAATGACTTGTAACGTGCAATCACAAGCGCAAACGAACCAGATAAAGGTTCCTCACGTCACTGATGGGAATCGAATCCAGGTCTTTCCAAATAAAAAAGGGCCTCCGTGGCTGTCCTATAAGGACAGCCACGGAGGCCCTAGTCTGATAATAATACATTTATTTAATTTTATAAAGTGAATGCTTTGAATGACATTTACTTTATGGGAAACTTCTGGAGGAATGGTATGGTCAGTGGTGTAGCTAGAGCTTTTGTTTCCTGGGGCGGTCTCTGAGTTTGCCGCCTCTCTCAATACACACCAAAAATACCACAAAAAGTCAAAACAACGTATAGGGAAATAAATTAAAACTGTGTTTATTTTTGAAGTAAAACTTTAATTTTAAACATTCTAAAATGTTATTTTTCTTGCTTTTCTGTTAATAAAATCGTCGATGACATTGTCGAAGTCTATTTCATAGTAATGTAGGTAATTCTTAATCAGTTTTATTTAGAAAAACTCCTCTCACAACTAGCAACACCTACAGCAATTGTGAGGAAAATTCTCAGTATTATTACAATAACTGGAAATGAGTTCTCGAGACTATTTTAGAATTAACTGCAAAAGTTCAAAAAGGTTCAAAGTGCCTCCCGGGGAATATGGCCCCCTCCGCTCCTCCCTAGCTACGCCTCTGGGTATGGTTACCTCTTTGTTGGATAATTCTGATGATAGTATATTATTTTTGGCAAATGAGGGATATTAGTTTAGTTTTACGTCATTGGCAAAATCCTATGCCGAAAATGTTTGGTTGTAAACAAACATCTGATCTGAAAAAAAAAAGTAAGCTAGTTAATTAAAAGTGTTTGTGTACCAGCATATTGAAGCGTTTAATAATCCATTTTAAAATTTCAAATCAGCTATAAACACTGAAAATAAATTGCATTTCATTCCTTCTTTGGGCTCCTTGATATAATGTGCTGCATATGCTGGAAGAAATGACATCTCACGTACATTTGAAACGTGCTGTAAACAAACCTCATGAATCATCCTCGCGGTTATCTGATATTTATATTACGATTCACTGTTCCTGTTTTCTTTTCCCAAATATTTCTGTTTTTCTTTACCCCCGCACAGGTACATTATTTAACATGATATGCTGTTTAATTATTCGCACAGGTATGATGTGCTATTGCATATCTCGAGGTCGTACATAACAGCTTCAGATGTAAATAATCAACACAATTTTAAAAACTTTAAGGATTTTTGTTGATCATTACATAAATATTGCATGTCTTGAAGCAGACTGCCTTCTAATAGCATTTTTGTGTGTTCTTTTTTTTAATCCTCCTTATTTTCTGGTGTATAATTGTCAGTATTCGGTTTGCTAGCAAATAAAACTTTCCATTTTAGTAAGCTCAGTTTAGTTTAAGAGATGACGATTTTCTAAAGAACTGGAAAGAAAATACATTTACTTTTATGTGATGAATAATTGGAAAGCTGGTTTTCTTTCTATAGATATTTTATTATTACCATTCTTGTTTTCGATACGTAATTAAAAAGGGTAAGCAATGCGGAAAAACACTTACTAAGTATACTAAATGTAGGTCTTATGCATTGGGTACCAACAAGGCGGGGCAAGATTCCCCAAAGGGACATTTGTTACTTCCGGCTTTTGTCACACTGACCAAAATAAACTCCAATTAAGTGTCGGAAATCCCTTCAAGCGAAAGTTACTTTTGCAAATATTGACACTATCTGTAACTTAAAGGAAATCTGAGTAATTAACTGCTTACTTGATAAAATATGAGTTTATGCTCATTATGGCATATTTTAGTGTACTCCGGAAGTCATTAGATCTATTAAAATTCATCATATTATATTTTGATAAGTTGAACGTTATATAGATGTAAACTATATACAGAACAAGCTGCAAACGGAGAATGTTTGCTTAGAGAAACTTTTCGGTTTTATAAAATACAATACTAACAAAATCTGGTTCGTAGAAGTGATATCTCAAAACGAGTATAAATTCTCATTTGATATACTTTTATATATTTTGTCTAAGTCAATTACTCTCGCATGGATATCTGGGAAGGATACTCTCTCTCTCTCTCTCTCTCTCTCTCTCTCTCTGCCTAAATTTCACTTGAAAAATAATCGCAATCATTGGAATAAACTGCCTTATTTAAAATAATTTATTTAAAGTAAAAGTCTGTAGTTGCTAGTTTTGTAATGATTGCTTGTTAGCTTTTTGATGTAAAATGGAGAAGAAGAAGAAAAGCAAAGAGAAAATGTCGTTTGACATTGTTTTTATCAGGTAAACAAAAACAATATATATTAAAAAAGGAATTGCTGAAGCTCCTTTATTTTCAGAAGCTTCAGATACTATCCGTGACATATACCTCAGACTCTGCTTTAACATGACAGTATACTAGTATTACAAGTACTGATTACTATGGAATTGCATACAATTACAATATCTTGCGGGAACTTTGGTGTTACGGAATTTCCCAAAACCTGAGTACAATATAATTCACGATTTCTGCACTCTGTTATTTCGCATGATCTACAACATAAGTGGCCAACAGCAGGCCCGCGGCCCGATGTTGGCCACTTGCGGCCCGTACCATGATTTTGTGCTGCCCGTGGCAAGATAAAAACTATATTAAATTATATGTATTATCAGTTTAGTTAATTTCGACCGCAGATTTTCTGATTGATATACTAATTATATTCATTATTTCTAATGACGGAAACAATTTAATTCTCAACATGGAATCAAAATTGCATTAAAAAGATTACTCAATTTATAAAATCCACTGCTTCTCTGTGCGAGTTGTAGTAGTGGGAGTGGCAGATTTCTATGCGCTCCAGAGTAATGTATCATTGAAAGTCACTTGCTCTGCTCTGGTTACAGTGATCAGTTTCAGAGACTCAGTTTCAAGTATTTTATATTGTCCCAGTAGCAAAATGATTTAACAAATATAATAATTCAATACATATAACTATTGCCTTGAAAAAATGCAGAGTTTATTTTTATTTAAGTTCTGTCTAAAAGTGTGCGGCCCGTGACGCTACCACTCATCATATATTGCCCTCGTATAGAATGAAGTTGGCCACGCCTGATCTACAAGATCAAAACCATTACATCTCGCCTCTGAACTTGATTGGTGGGATAGTGCATAGTCAGCTTTGTTGGAATTCTCTAAACATGACTTGCTGTTCCATACGATTTTTTTTTTTCCCTCAAGAGTCTGAAGTATGATGGGAAATCCCTCAAACGATGTTTAGCATTTGTTGATGTCAAGTATGTTTAAAATGCTTCTCTATCATGAAAACCTGTCAGTATGTGCGTATACAGTCATTTGACTGTATATCAGGGCTGCCACTCACATTTTTCGAAATTCCCCAGATTAGACCTCAAAAATTCCCAGGTAGTAGTAACTAAGGCTCGGATTTTTAGGTCGTAAAAAAGTGCAAAATATACGTCCAAGTATACACTAAAAACATTTAAAACATCCGAAATATGCTCTTAAATATGCAAAAAACTCAAACTATGCACTTAAATATGCCTTTATTAATTTATAATTCTGCTTCGTTTAATTAAAACATTACACATAAATTAAAAACATAATATAAAATACAAAAAATTATATTTAAATAGTTACCTACTAACTGACCAGAAAAAGGACTTAAAAATTTGCTCATTTTTTTTATTAATTCTCTCTTTCTCTTTTCATGTAACAAAGTATACTTTCATTTAAAAAAATGTATAAGTTTATATTATAATTGTATAATTTAATAATTAGACTTAATTCATTTCACCTTTTACCTCTTTAAATTTTACAATTTCTCCTCTTTTTTTTTTATTAATTCTCTCTTTCCCTGTAACAAAATATACTTTCATTTAAAAAAAAATAAATAAGTTTATATTATGCGAAGAATACATGCTTAACTTATTTTAATTGACATTTCCGCCCTCTTCTTCTTCTTCGCCAATATCTTCTGGTAATTGATCTCATTCCCTTTGCAGCTTTGCGGTATTAAGTCGATTTTTATATTTATTATGAACTATGTGACTTTCCAACTACTTGATTAATGTTTTCGGTGGCTCCCAAGAAATACGCGTTGCATTTTGTCTCGCTAAGCACTGCTTTGCTAGGATTCTGACTCTCACAGAATCCATTAAAAACAGTTTCTATTTTTAATGAATTAGCTAATTTTGTTTTTATACAATTCACTTGTGAGAAAATTCGCTACACGCATGCAGATGAATGCGGTAGAATAGTAAGATTTGTCATAAAATATGACAGTAAACCATATTTATTATTATTCATGCCATCTTTTATGTCAGTCAATGAATGCCAATATCTTTAGGAATTGGTAGATCTGATGCTACGAGACGATAACTTCTCCACTCATCATCTATTTGATTTAACCTAATATCACCAATAAGTGAGGGGAATTGAGCAACAAGAGGAATAATGGTAGTTGGTGACTGGCTAAGGTCATTAACAACTTTTGGGTCCAAAATTCGTAATTTTGCAACAATGCTGTCTTCTTCGAAGACAAATCTTTTCTTTATTTGCGAACTAAGTTCCACAAGAACCGTTAAACAATCATTTTTAAATCTCAACAAAATAGAAAGGGTTTCTAATTAAGTGAGCCATTGCTCTACCACCTTACTACTCTTAATGAAACAACTAAGTAAATTCTGTTGATACATTTAGGAATAGTTGGTGTAACCTGAAATGCTCTGATTGAAAATCTATATTAAGTGTATTTACTTTTTTCAAGAATATACTGAAGGAAAAAAAGCATTAGTCTGGTTCCGAGGTCAGTAAGTGTATCATAATTTTTTTTGGCATTGTCAACTTTATCTGTCCTTGATTCATTTTGAAAGTATAGAACTAATGCATCATACTGTTCTAAAATAGTTGATACCACTTTTTCCCTCGACAGCCACCTGGTTTGAGCAAGTTTGGGAATTTTATGTGTAGCTATATCAGCAGCTTCTTGAATGAGTACACAATCTCTTTGCTGCTTAGCACTGTGGGAGAAGTAGGAGGTTAAATCCTTTAGAAAAGCTTCTAAGTCTGAGGGTAAAACACTGACTGCATGACTAGCGCATAGAGCAAATGAATGACAAACGCAACCCATCACAAAAACAGATGGGACGTCATCTTTCAACAGTTTCTGAAATCCAATGTTAACGCCTATCATGGAGGAACAGTTATCACTACCAAACCCAATGATATTGCTAAGGGGAATGCCATGATCCAGCAGAAGAGTTTTGACAGCACTGTAAAGACTTTTAGCACTTCCGTTCTCTACACATACTATGTCTAGTAATGCATCAGCTACATCTTTTTTATCTGTATCAAAATACCGTACAACAACAGCCAAGATTTGAGTGACGGAGATATCTGTACTCTCATCTATTATAATTGAAAAATTTGATTCTTGCATATTTCAGTAAGTTAAGGCTTTTCATGGAATGATATTCCATCCTGAATAACATAAGAAAGTTTAGATTAAGGGGATATTATATCGCCGAAATGAAGCCTATTGGCTCTTTATATTTAAGTAAGAAAGTTTAGTTTTCTTCATTGCCAACTTTCCAGCAATTTGGCTATCCTGAAATGCGCGTTTACACATGGTTACAAAATGATCAACATGAGAAAATGGGACGTTATGCCCAGAAAAGAAGCTAGCAATTATTAACTCACTCCTAGCTAATTGTTTATCCTCTGTTGACGCTTTCTTATTAAGAAATTGAGTAATAACAGCTGTCGACTAAGCAGACTGATAATTACTTTTATGTTTGGCTGAATCTTTATGCTTTATTAGCGCAGATTTGTTTGCGTTTTTAAATGTAATATTACAACACTTACAGTAACTGGTATCTTTGCTGTTCACATCTTGCTGCAGCCAATTTTTTAATTCAGGATATTTTAACCAATCTTCTTTAAATGCTTGAGAATACCACTTCTGTTTTTTTCTTTGATGACTCCATATGGTTGGATTGGAAGTACCATAAATATGAAAATAAGTAAAAATATTGATAATTTAAACAATTTGTCAAACACTGTACAAGCACAAGGATCTCTATGATAACACTGCAAGAGGTTGCGCTATATTTATGTAACGATGTAAAACCTGTGTGATAAGAAAGGGAAAACGAAACCAAAACAGAGCAAAAACGGTTTATTTATCAGATTTATCAAAAAAAAAAAAATTCGTGAATATAATAGTAAAATATGACAAAAATAATAAAATTCAAACTTTTGTTCAAATTTCCCAAGATTTTTGGAGTTTTTTATTAAAAATCCATTAAAGATCCAGTATTAAATATCCTAGGTAGCGGCTAAATTCCCTAGATCTTGGGAAAAATCCCAAGGAGTGGCAGCCCTGCTGTATACTCACTAATGGATAATTCTGTTGATATCTGAAAGCGTCTTGGGTCTCGCTTTGTGCATGGACATCTTAGGGAATGGTATGCTACCAGCTTCAGATGTTACTGATTATCAGTTTTCTAGACATGTGGAATCATTTCTATTTTATAACAACTTCAATCTTCGGATTTTCTTTGCATCATCGCTTATTGCTGATTTTGGAAGGCTCAAATCTCTTTTAAATTCTAGAAGTTTGTTATTGCGACTCATATTAGTCTGGATAAGAAATATCTGGGCAAGCGTACGCAGAATCAACAGCAGGAAGTATTATTTGTGAATGAGAGATTGGTAAAATCTAACTCTACCTACAGGTTATCCTTAGGAATGTGGCAATTAAAAGAGAGAGAGAGAGAGAGAGAGAGAGAAAATAGCTGTTTCTTATCTCCTTGCTGTCATTATCCAGCAGTGTTGCCGACAAACGATGTATCTTGATGATTTCCCGATATCCTTAGTTTTTTCCTCTGAATGTAAGAGAAGGCAATGTCTTTAGTTTCGTTGGCATTCATGAGGTCAGGATTACATTATTATAGCAATCAAATAAATATTTTTTTTCTCTGTCTATTAAATCAACCAACTTCGTCATCCCCATTGTTAATAAAACCATTATTTTTATTTCTGAAACTTATTCTGTGATTTGCGTATCTCACACGCACGCACACACGCACACACAGAGAGAGAGAGAGAGAGAGAGTTGACTTCTATTTCCTTAAAGATGAGTTATTTCTTCAATACGAGTTTCCAGTGGTAATCTAAGCCATACGAAAATCAGCATTAATGATGTTTTAGGGGAAAATATGGCGTAACGTTTTCTGTAAATGAAAAAGAAAAGAAAGATGATGCTTACTGTATTGCACATTTAGTTTTGAATATACTGCACTTTAGGATCTATGACTGCAACTGTAGTGATATTCTTTGTTTCTTTCCATTTTTTTGAAGCACTAAAAATTCTTCAGGTGAACACGTGTCTTCGGATTTTATTTACACTTTGTGTGTGTGTGTGTGTGTGTGTGTGTGTGTGTGTGTGTGTGTGTGTGTGTGTGTGTGTGTGTGTGTGTGTGTGTGTGTGTGTGTGTGTGTGTGTGTGTGTGTGTGTGTGTGTTTTGAGAGCGAGAGAGGAACATAAAATAGAAATGTCAGGTTGGGTTTGTGCCTGCATGTCATACTGCGGTAATAATTTATTCATACAATAGCAAAGCCAGTTATTTATTTCGGATTGTCATACTACTTCGTAATAACTAATTTTGCTATTATGAGAATAAAGTTTGTCTATCTCCCACACTCGATTCTTTGAAACACATTTCCTTCAAGCTCTGAAGGAAATGCGTTTAGCTTTAGCATGCATCCACTAGAGTGTGTTTATCACTTTTAGTATATGGAACTGAAACCTTTGGAGAAATATTGCATTATGTCTGTAAAGTAAGGGTCATTGGGAATTCATACGTAGTATTCTGCAGACTATGAAATATTTGAATATTCCAGAAATTGCGGATTCACTTTGAGCCCTAATGACAACCTACAGCTTTCTGTGAAGACTTCATCCGTTTCACAAAGCGCACATATATTCCTTCAAAGAAAAAAAAAGTAATTTGCAAGATTGCTATCTTCAAACCGGTGTCTAGTGATGTTATGTTATAAAGCAACCGATATTTCTTTAATACATATGATGACTGCTGTTTATTGAATTGGTGGTGTAAGTAACTGTTCAGAATGTTAGTGTAGTACACAATCATTAGGATTTCAGGCATATTCTCCTGTGCACTATCTATCTACTTACACGTGCTTGTCTTACTATAATACGCCTCTTATAATACACTCGCTTCATCATGACATGAGCAAACTCGCTGTAATCGTAATCAGAACCTTATCCTCAACTCGAAAATAGACAGTAACAGCTCTTCATCATGCTTTGCAAACATTGAGGTCAAAAGTTCCATAGGCTTGTCCATAAACACACACACACACACACACACACACACACACACACACACACACACACACACACACACACACACACACTAAACAACTTGAACGAACATTTCTAGTGAGATGTTACTGAGATTGTTCATAGATGTTATACTCATGTAGATATGTGCAACCCACCCCCCACATTTTTTCTCCTATCGTTCTAAACTCAAGTATATCGTACAGCTGTATAAATGAAAGAATTGAAAAGCATTTATAGTCACTTCTGTAGAAGCTTGAACTTTCGACTTCTGTGTTTGCGGAGACAAAGCATGTATATTTTGGAAGTCATTAGTTTCTATCCTGTTCGTAGGTTTAGTTGGTTGGCCAAGTGCATAGCGTTGCCGCTCACCAGCTAACAAGATGTGAGCTGGAATATCATCGTGACATGGTTGTTCGTGAATATCTTTAGATGCACTGAATCACCCGCAATGAGACTTTACCATTTTATTGGAGGTCTGCAGTGGCTTGAAGAACAGTTTCACTCTGGTCTCAAGAGTAGTATTTTCGGATTATCTGATCATTAGCCCACCGCGGTAACAAATACCTAATGTACTGAGTTATTAAATAAAATACCTAATTTCCTATGTGACACCCTTTCTTCGAAGGGTGTCACATAGGAAATGTCAATTCCTTGAGGTGCACTGTCATCAATGCTTCTCTTTCTATTTAGAGCTCGTTCTCCAATAACACATCACGACTTGAAATAGCAGTTATCAGTCACTCCTCTCCCACTCAAAAACTCCTTCTTTCATCCTTCTTTTTTTTTTTTGTTTGTTTGTTTTGCTTGAAGCTGTACTATTCATTGCAGTTTTATACCTATTTTGTAAATAGGTGTCATTAACTCAGTAAAGTCCGACAAACGGACTTTACTGAGGCTAGTGTATTATGTTTGCTATTGTCGGGTCGGTTTGCCTGATTTCGGGGTGAAAAACCCGAGATTTCGTGAGGGACAGACCCTACCACCTGCATTATGAAAAGGTCAGTCTAACTCACCTTCTGTTGAAAAGCACTTATAAAAGTTATTCGCGTCCTGGACCGGTTTCGAACCTAGGTATTTCCAACGAAAGGGAGAGTATCGCGTTACCCACTAAGCTGTGTGGCCTCCTAGTGTTAGCAATAGCAGGTCGCGTACAAGCACTAGGACCGAAATAAATAAAAACTATTTGGTATTTGTGGGAATTATTATATTTTGTCTCTTTGTTATCATGTTTTAGAGTTAGTTTCAGTGTGTAGGCCGTAAAGGTTATTTGTCAACTTATCTTTATGCATGTTAGTCTTAATAAGATGTAAATGAAATTTCTAGAACCGGATATTTCACACAGCAAGATTAGTGACTCAATTAGTTTAAAATGAATTAATTCGACTAAGAACTTTGTTACTAAATTCGTGTTTTTGAATGGATAAATATTCAGTGTAGAAAACTGCATTCAGTATTAATAGCATTTGTGTTTAAAATGATTAAATTAGTTTTTTTTCTTTTTTGTGAGAAATTATTTCCAGCTTTCTTTCTCTCAATGACACTTTAAAATCCCATTCAAGTTTCAAGTTCGGGATTTTAAAGGGTTTAAATTGAAGTTTTGTGTTACTAGCTAGAACTTACTAACTAGAAACTCAACGTATGTTTAACCTATTCGAGTTATTCTTCTTTGACTTGGAAAACTTAAGAATAGAAAAAATCGGATTTATCTTGATTTCATTTTCATTTTTGCTTCAGTAGTTTTTCTTCCTTTATGATTAGGGAGTACAGGAACATTAATATACATTTATGATTTATCTACAACTAATGCTGACTTAATTCTTGTCTATCATTACAAACAAAGCAGTTGAGCCTGTGCGGCCAGTGCATTTATTATCCTGCCGATGTATCTGTTTTGCGGAGTGAAAAAAACAGTTTCCTGGAGGAGACTATAATTTACCTTCGGTATAAAAATTATACTAGTCTTTTTGGCGCGTCCGTTTAATACTTACACTTCCTGTTTATCTGCATTATTTAAATAATGAGCATATTCGTTAATGAAGTATTTGAAACACATAAAGTAGAACATTTAATTGATTTAATTAATTTAAATTGATTCTTCGACACCCAGACACACATTTCAATATTCGAGTGAATTGTATATATATATACGGGAATTCAATATACAGTGTGTGTGTGAGATGGCATATCATAAGGCGTTTTGTTTTAAAAGATAGCTAATGGTCGATTGAGGCTTCTTTTTCTTCCGCTGCCTTCTACCTTTTTCTTCAACGCCCCCCCCCCCCTCTCTCTCTCCTCTGGCTGTCTGCTGATTCTCATCATTCTTTTTATACTCTTTATACTTAATTCCATTATGTACTGTGCTCTGATTCTCATATAATCTGGCGTGTTGATCTGGAATCTACCGAACAACATATAATGGTAGCTTTGCTTATCAAGCTCTGAATGCCTTTTTAAGTCATTCACTTTCGCGCCCTGCTTATTGGCGTTCCATAACGTAGCTATCAGTCTAAATGAATCTGTTCAGTTGACAGAGGTTAATCTTCGCCTTCAATAAAGACCATTCCGCTCCACATGAAAGCCAGTTTTTTTCTGTTTTTTTTTTTTTTTTTTTAACCTCCGGTAGTTCTGTCAACACCCTCCCCTCCCTCTTCGTTCCCTACTCTCCTAACTAAGGTGTTCGCTTGTCAGTTTAAATGGCCATGATTGTCGAATACCAGCTCCCGTCGTCAATGTAATGCAGATAGGATTACGTGCAAGTGCGCTCATTTCATCGGCTAGAAAGACTGGTCGTCCAGTTAAGAACGCTGAACTTTGTTCGGCTGATTAACGCTCCATATTAAGCACGCTTGGTTTAGTCCTCCCCATGTTTAGTGTCCCCACCTTCAAATAAATTGTATCGAGATCACGAGAGAAGGAAGGAGAAAGAAAAATGCCGCACCAACGACCTGTTGCTGTCAATCAACCGGTTAGTAGGAGAGACAAATGTCGCTTACCTGCATAAATTTAAGGTGGTAAAAAGGAATATCCATGTTTATATAGTTGTAGCATTTTAGAATAATAGTAAACCTGATCGGAGATTTTTTTCATTAATTAGATAAGCTTAATAATATTTCTCAAACAGCATGAGAAACTGCTGTTGATTACTGTACGTTGGTGCAATCCAGGAAACACTTGACTTCTGAAGCACAAATTATGATGAAACGAGACGTCAAACATTACGAAACACTGAATTGAGTATATTATCACAAAGCGGAAATTATGCTTGCAGAAAACAGCTAAAATAATTATATTGCAGCTCAAGTACTTAATGTGCACTTGTTTATAAGGTACCTTTCCGCTATATGCGCGTTTTGGTAGCAGTGATGGTGGTGTTGTAAATGATGGTTACTGGAGAAATGCTGTAGCTTAACTGCTTTGGTGCTAAAATGGAATTAGCCGTGGTGTAGAAGTTGTCCACAAAATTGAGCTGTACATATGATTAACTCGTGCCCTTTAAAGCACTTGGTGATATTACGGATTATTAACATGCTAAAATTAATGATTAATGTATTTAAAAATTAGGAGATAAGAAAACACGAAAGTATATAGATGGCCTTATAAATTATTAATGACTTCTTTTTCTTCATTAAGTTATCATTAGTTCGGAATGGTGCAAAACTGTTAGTCATTTGCATTTTACAACTGAGACAGCTAAGTTTCTTAGTTGTAAATGCAAATGAAGTGTAATATTATTAAAATGTAAAAGTTTATTATTATGTGAAATGTAATAACTAGATCAAAAATGCAACTATGAATACAGAAATGTTCCACAGTTTTTTCCTTTACGTTTCATATAAATATGTATTTGCTTATTTATCAAATAAATAAAATAAAATAAAGATTCTTACAGTGATGTCTGTACATAGCCCGATCCAGTGAAGGAAGAATCAAGGAATTTTACCTTAACTGCATCCTAATATTATAAATAATAATAAAGTATTCATAATTAAGTATTGAAGGCGATGCATTTTATTATGTCTTAAGATTTCATTTTTGCTATTAAATTTGAGTTTTGATAGTAAATGATGTTGCAACTTCTCGCGTTCTGTCCTGAATATCACTGATTTCGAATGTTGAATACAAGAGGGAGGGGGGGGGTCTGGAAAGTTCTGATAAACACCTAGAACAAAAATTAATTAATTTTGTCTTTTTATATAGCCTAAAAGAAAAAAAATATTGCAATTTGAAGAGACATGGGGGTTAAAGGGTTTTAAGATATGTTCTATCTTGTGGTTATATCAGTTGCTTTAATATATTTTTTTTTCTAGGTATTTATCAGAACTTCCCTTTCGTTTGTTTCCATGGAAATAGGTTTACGCGAGCATTTTTTTTTTTAATATGAATTAATAAATAGTTTACCACCATAAATATGTTATTATAAGTGAGTTTTGTTAGTTTTCTTTGTTGCTAATCGCATTTCTTACCAAATTCGAACGGGTTTTGGAATGTTAATTCTATCATCATACTTAAGCGTTTAAAATCTGTGCATATATTCAAGCATGCTAATTAAATTATGATTTCAAGTGTGATTACTTGATTCGTTCAGTTTTATATTTATTTTACTGAAACCAAAGAATAGTTTCAGTTTTGCGTTCTGGACTTCTCAAGACAAAGAGATCGAAATTGAGTTGTTTTGGAAAATAGTACATATATTTCTCATTAATAATTTCCTTTATCTTCTAAGTAGTAGAAGATAAAGAAACTGCGTATAAACAAAGATATTTGCTAATATCATAGTATTAATGTTGCTTCCCACCATAGGAAACCGTTCTGTTTTTTTTTTTTTTTTAGATTTATTTAGATTATACTAATAGCCAGAGTTGAATTTAAATGAGTGGGGGATATCTCAAATATCGAAATTTTATTTGATTGTTTGCAGCGATTCAGAATACATTTAATATTCTGATACGAATTACATCTTAGAAGCGGAATTCAACTAAATAGGTGAAATTCTTTATCACTTAAGTCACAAGCATCCGCAAGTTGTGCGATTATGTTTTAACTTTTAAACATCGGAACGTTCTTCGCGGGTGTTCTTAAAGATGTGCAGGGAAACAAATGACATTCTATCAGAATTAAATAGTAGACCCAGAATTAAGACTGGTTATTTCAAAATCTTTAAAATTCAAAATTATACCACCATGACATCTACTGAGATCTTAAGAATATAGAGAAGTAGATCATTCGATGAAATTAGTGAATAAAATATAACGATTAAGGGGATATTAAATCCCACATTGTTTCAAAACCGAATAAGAAACTCAAAGATCGGAATCAAAGAGTTTCATGCCGAATACGGTAAACTATAAAATAAAAGTATCGGCGGATACTAGCGTAAGCCAAAGCACGTAGTACAAACTAGGGCAACTCGTATCCGCCGCTACTTTTATAGTTTACTATGTTCGGCATGAAACTCTTTGATTCCGATCTTTGAGTTTCTTATTCGGTTTTGAAACAATGTGGGATTTAATATCCCCTTAATTTAAATAATGTTACATCGCCGAAATGAAGCCTATTGGCTCTTTATATTTAAGTAAAATATAACGATTTTCCCATGTATTAAAGTGAGCTCTGATAACTCTGTTTCGTGTAGCTTAATTATTTTGTGAATATTTCAAGAAAGCATACTTTCTTGGGAAGAATTCAATTTACACTGCTTTGTGGATCGTAATCATAGTAATAACATTCTGGGATGTGATGTAGTAGTTAATAACTGTGATTGAAAGCAAGATACGATAATTAGACCAGCAGAAAAGTAACGAATGTGTGCAAATTGTTCAGGCTTAAGAAAATTCTCCGAAAAGAATTCTTTGGAATAAATCGTTCTTCAAACCGGAATTTTTCCAAAGAATCGCATATCGTATCCCCTTTCTTTGAAAGAAACATTACTGCATGGGACATCACCGAAAAGCAGCAGTAAATGAACTGATAAAATACATTTCATACATAATGCAGTTGATGTAGTTTATTGTGATGTATACCTTGCATACACACGGATATAAGACCTCGTAAAAGTCACGCCTAGAAGTGTTATCTAACATCACACCTGTTTATATTTAGAATCAGGTGTTAGAATTGCTGCCTTCAATGTGGAATAGCTTTTTAAACCGATGAATACTTATCTAAACCTGTCTCTTGATGTAACAAGGTTGATTGGAGAGCACTCAGATCCATAGATGTTGTTCAGAAAATATGCAATAACTTATTCAGCTGAAGGAACCGCCCCATCCATATTAGATTAATGCTTCTCTTATTCCAGTTACTTATGGACTACTTTATAAGAAAATATGTAAAACATATCATTGCGACTCAAAAGACACACATAGGTAAGGCAAACAGAAATTAATTTTAAGGTTGATTCATGCTAAATTGGCAACTTCCAGAAAATAAGAGTCTTCTGCTTCTGGAATTGTTTCAATTTCTCATCCTCAAAAAGTTTTGTTAATTCACCTTCTTAAAAATTTGCTTCTTCGACAACTAACTGTGGTATCAGACAATCTGCTTCAGCACAAAAGGTGTCAATCTGAAATATTATGCGATTATCTTTTTTCTGCTACAAATTTTTGTTGATGTTGCATACCTTCTTATATGATTCTGTAGATCCTTTTGTTTTGATTCTGTTTTGTTTTCTTTGTATGTAGTGTGAGGATAAGTGTGTCGATTTTTCTTTGACCATTTGTCCAAGAAATAGCTGAAGTTGTTTATACGCAAATACACATTGCACAGGACAGTAGCTTTCATTTCCCTTGCCTTTAATTATCCAAAATGCAACAAACGTGGGCCTGGCTTTCCACTATTGCGGACCTGGCCAACTAGGCCCGTAATAGTGGAAAGCATGTTCCACTTTGTAATTGTTTTCTAATTTTAAATTTAACAGTCAGCTAGTTAAATTTATTCTTCTCTAAACAATAACTTTTGGGCTTGGGAATGTGCTTATTTATTTTTTATGTAGTATTAGTAGTAGTATTTCAGTTTTACCATTTGATTGTGAGCCTAGATCGAATATTTTCTTTAGTGCGGTTTCTTTTCTAGATGCGCATGATTCCCATTGTTAATAATTTTCGTAAAACTTCCACAACAAGCAAGCAAGGTTAAAACCCTTTAGTCAAAGACAGTATTCATTACTGAAATTAGCATAACGCGCAAGTTATGACTGATTACATAGTAAATATTTTATTTTCATTTCGTGGTTTTGAATAATTAAAGTGAGGTTCATAAAGAACCGGCCTACCAGACCGGAACTCGGGCGCTCCGGGGGGGGGGGAAGAATCCCCCAATATATATATAAAAATAAAGATTATGCAACCATTTCATAACATACTATGAAAATCATAATAATAAAGAAAAGGTGCTATTTGCTAATCTTGTTAGGTGATTTATACTCTGCTGATTCACAAAACTGAGTATAGTGTTGCACAGATATGTGCCATCCATTGCATGGCTCTATATATCCCATAGTTATTTTATGTGGGCAATAAATGTAAATAAATTAAAATTACTGTAAACAAGAATGTATTTTTATTTATTTTAAATAAATAACCGCGCATCAATCTTCAATGAGCCGCCGTCTGCCCCCCACCCCTCCCCTGCATGCCTCTTTTATCGCAGCTTATTGGTTCGAAAATGTTAATTTTGAGTAGCGAGATAAAATAAAAAGAAAAAAAAAGCTTATGTTTAAAAATTATACTAGGTGAACTATAAAATGCTGCGACTCGTTTTATTGAGCAGCTTATTATGTATAATGAATGAGAGGAATCTTTATTTTGACTTTTTTCCGGTTGAAGGTGAACTAGCCTATCCCATACGGAGATAGAAGAAGCTTTTTCTCTCAGCAAATTCGGGTTTTTTATTCCGCATACCAGGCAAATTGGACAGAAAATTAACGCAGTGAATACTGTGGGCAGTAGATTGCGTAATGCAGACGCCGAATTTTGTAGTGCATAGGGAATAGTTTGTATAATGACCGTGGCTGTCGGTGTAGAGAATCCTCCCGCGATGAGTTCTTAGAGGTAATAAAGATTGCAGCATTGCCTGCCAAGACATATTTATTGGATTTGCATCAGAAATAGTGCGAATTAATTGGATTATTGTACTGCTAACCATAGCGAAAACTTTGCCTTAGACAGATCACTGAAAAGTATAACGAGTTTAGACTTCCTATGGTAATGTGTTTCATAGACTACCCCAAAGCTTTTGACTGCTTTCGGCATATGAAATTGTGGGAAGTAATGAGATTAATGGGTTTTCCTCAACACATTATCAGGTCGATTGCTAACTTGTACAGTGAGTATGACTGTAAGCCACAGTAATAACAGGTGTTGGATTAACTGATTGGCTTCAGATCGGCAAGGATTCTTTCTCCTCACTTGTTTAGTATCTACGCTGAGGACATCATGCGTGAAGTATCAGATGAGCTTAACACAGGAATTAGGATAGGTTCAGTAATGTGAGGTACGCTGATGATACAGTACTCCTTTGTAATGACAAAGGAGAACTAGGACGAATCCTTAAAGTTAATATGATCAGTAAGAACAGAGGACTTCAACTCATTCCTAGCAAGACAAAGGAAATACAGACGGAAGCTCCTGAGAAACAAGTGTAACTTAATGGAAAAAGAATTAAGGAAGTCAACAAGTTAGAACTGGGATCCGTTGTTAATGTGAAGAATTGCTATTCCAAAGACATCAGAAATTAGGAATGACTAAAACAACAGTCAGAGACTTGTCTTGAAGGATCGGTCTAGCACCACAGGAACAAATTTGAGGATTCTGGATGCACTTGTTTATCCAACAGCAACTTATGCATGTGAGACCTGGAAGCTAAAGAAGTCTGATAGGAAAATGATAACTGCTTTTGAAATGTGGTGTTGTTACAGAAGGCTGTTGAAGATATCATACATTGAAAGGCGGTCAAATGGATGGGTGCTAGAAAAGATCGGCAGAACTTTAAGTCTCCATAAAGATACTGAAAGAAAAGGCTGAAATACTTTGGACACATTGAAAGGATAGAAGAAGCACTTCTCAAAACAGTAATAGAAGGTCAAATCCTTGTCAAAAGAGAAAGGGGTAGACCTTCATTGAGATGGATGGATAGTGTCTGGAATAACTGATCTTCAGATAGCTGACGTCTCCAGAAAGGCATACGACAGGACCACTTGGCGAGGACTATGTTGAACATTACCAAGGAAAGGAGTGACCTTATGGCATCTGGCGATGCCTGTTGAGCTGAGGGATGAAGAGAGTCGAGTGATTTTCAATAAAAAAATAAATAAATAAAGACAGAGAATAAGTCTCTCATATACAGTATTTTTATGTCAATCTCACTCACTTAAGTTTGAAATAATATAGCACAGTTTAGTGCCTTGCACAAGCTATGAGTTAATAATCCAGAAACCTATTCCAGAGATTAAATATTTAATCTCTGGAATAGGTCATCCATTTATTTAAGCTTTTTATCAAAAAACAGTTTATTTCAGCCTTTGATTTTGGAGGGGGGGGAAATGGTAATTTCCATTGTTTTTCAATCCTTATCGATGACGCAATTGCGTGCCACAAAACTTCGCCTTGTAAGTAAATTCAGGCTTAGCCGGCCAAAATTAAAGCACTAGGGGATCTTAAGAATACTGTAAAGAAGTATGCAACTCTTTCAGTAGGCTGAATAACTGTTGCAGTAAGCGGAGAGATAGAAACTGGAATCCAATAATTTATGAAACTCGAAGTCGAGGATTCATTTACTACAAACTTTGGCAGAATTTCTTTTCTGGACGATTATTGCGTGATTCAGCGTTTCTTTCGTCATAGGGTAAGGGTAGAAAATTAATGTTATAAAATATGCTTGTTCCCAAATAGTCGAAGTTCATCAACCATTTGGTAACACGAATATAAAAGACATTCATTTTAGTACTGAAACATTCTGTAATTTCTCTTGTTCTGCGACAAATGGTGAGATTTGTATTTGCGTTCTGAAACTAGGGTAGTGTGCGTCGAAGTCATAAAATGTCTGTTTGCTTATCATATAGTTCTAGTAACGAGATGCAAGCACAAAAAATGGAAAGTATTTGGAATTCTCTCGATTTAAGGTAAAACACAACTAATTCGTTAAATGCATAAAACTTTTCTTAAAAAAGAGAAATTAATACACTGATTTCATGGTCTTCATTCATAGTTGGAATTCCAGCCAACTGCACACACTGAAATTTGGGTGTTATCCTCACCGCCCCCCCTTCCTTTGCTGAAGAAGCCACCTCGAGTATGATTTCTTATTATCAACCAGTTTATGACACTGTTTTAAGAAAATCTGAAATTGCTCCTCACCTCTTTGTATTATATTGAATTTAAAGTTTTAATTAATTAAGCAACACCTCTTTTAGAATTTATTCTTCTATTTTTTTAATATGCTTAATCACAATATTTTGAATATTAGTGCACTTGCCACTACCAATATACTTCCCTCCTGAAAAAGACTGTTTTTCAAACATTAAAACGGACTTAACTAATTTTCATATCAGTACCAGTCACTAGTTTTGTCGGTTTTGAAAATAATGTGGGATAGATTTTCAACATTTGTAGAACCGCTGCGAGTTGTCTACATTCATCTCACGAGAACTCTGAAATCTTTGGAAGAATCATGTAACATTGCGGGTCAATCGTTCCAAATCCTTGTTGATTCATTGTCTGATGGAATTCATCTCTAAATTACGATCTGTAATCATGATAAACGGCAGTCAATCTGACATCTCAAACATTTGTAAAAGGCAGTGTTTGTAATCATCTGTACACTGCATGACTAAGGATTGTGTAATCCAGGAACCTCTACTCCGCAGACCAAACACGGTATATTTTACAAGCTTCAGATTTCCGATAAGTGCGGTAGTTGTACCTGGAGATAATGATAATCTCTGACCAGGTGGTTTTCTTTTGTTTGTTCAGCTTTTATGTTTACATCATACCTTTCATAATATATTTCTATAGAAGTAAATAACGAAGATTTTTAGGAAATTTTGTAGATCCCACCATGGAATGAGCAAGCACATGATGCGATCTTGCCTTTCGCATACCCTCCCTTTAAGGGCGTATGTGACGGACGTATCCACTTTCTTTTTATATGACTTCTTCCCTTAAGTGAGGAAGAGACTCAGCACAGTTTGACTGAAGAAAAAAGAGACTGTTTTTCATACAAACGACAGCCCCACGCTGCATGTATATTCTTCCTTTTTCGTTTGCACTATTACCGTCCGTCACAGACTATTTCGAGACGATCTTTGTTTGCCTTGGTTTCTTCACTGGCAGCAGCTTGCGACAGAAATAAAATAAACCCGTCCGGACGGACAGTGTCTGAGTACAGAAAGGTAAACATATCCTCGAAACTTCCTGCATTTTTCGATTGTTTGTGTTTACTTTAACTGTTAAAGCGTTCTTAAATATTTCGTGTAAATATCGTTTCGGAGCTGCTGGAATTTCGTTTTGTTGTATCTCAGTTGGCACTAGGGTAATGAACCTCTTCCTTAGAGTTGGTTACATTGGAGATAAAAGGAAAAAATACAGAAAGAAATTGATATTTAAAAATAAAAATTAAGGAAGGCGTTGAGTGCCTAGAGTTATAATTGCTCACGATGTTATTCACAAGATACAGTTAGAGGTATGAAAAAAAAAATCCTTTAAATACTGTTTTCATTCGCGTGTATACTATTATTGGTGTGTAAATATTTGTTTGGTATTTTGTCTTAGAGTACAACACACACAAGTTTGTTATTATTCGAGTAAAGGATTGGTTTAAGACGCTAAGCGATGTACTTCAGTGAATTCATTATGTACTTTTAAGTACAGTGCTTCAATTATATCAGCCTGATCGATCTCTCCCTTGTTAAATTTCTCTCTCTCTTAGAGACTGGTTTAGGTTGGTTGAAATAACATCTGAACTACTAATACACAGTATTATGCCTCTTAATTATTAACATATATGATTAACATATTTGCAATGTCCTAGAGACTCTGAAACGGAGGCACTTTGCTCAGTGACACCAACATATCTAAGGACAATTCTGAATGAATGAACTAAGATTCGTGTTTGTTTTATCTCCTTCTGGATTTATTATTATATCAGGTCTCCCTTCATCTATGGTGGCAAGAGCGCCATCGATTACCTGCAATATCTTTGAAATCACCTGATTATCAGTAGATTATTTATAGCACTTTGTTCGAACACATGTTTGAGGAAGTCGATGTTCGTTTCGAAAATATTTAAATTCTTATCTACAGAGCCATCCATCACTCGTTATTAGATATTTAAATAATAACTGTGATTTTGAGATAAGAACTTTTTTTCGAGGCCCTTAACTATTCAAGTATTAGAATAACGCGTAATCCATTAACATTTTTAAGAACGAGTAATCTTGCGAACTCTTAGCAATAACCCTCTCCCCTTCAGATTATTAACGCGTATTCAAGATACATTAGCAACGATATGATAGTGTAGTATTTATATAGCAGAAGCATTCAGAATATCTTAGAGACTGTAATGGATAATTAGAATAATTCGGAAGTAATAAGCTTAGCTACAAACCAGTTTTTCCCCCTTACTCAGATGTTCATAGCTACAATTCATTGAGAAACAACAGACTCTTTCATTCGTACCTTTTTTTTTTTTAAAATGCCCGAAACTATCAAGAAAGACATTGTAGAATTGCGAATAACCCCACATTTACTCACAAGACGCATATCGTTGTTTCATGGGATTAGCTTATATAATGAAGTCATCACAATCAGGCAACGAGAATTACGAATCAGTTCACCCATAGCAGTGGTTCTTAACCTTTTCGAAGTCACGGAACACTTTTGATTATAAGAAAATTTTGGGAAACACCAAAAAGCATTACGGTCATAAAACTAACAATAAAAATATGCATGGACTCGCCTTTTTATAAAAATGGAACTTATTTTAATGCGATACTTGATCTCGTCGGCTTTTGCAGATTTCAGCTCTAATATGTGATATAGCTACCCCATCTTTTTGTCTATATTAGTAAGTCTTTCACGCTTTTTTGTTTTTATATTGGTTAATATCGAGAAACCAAGCTCGCACAAATACGATGTTGAAAACTGTAACAATATGTTAGTGCCCTTGTGGAGAGAGCTGGGTTTTCGGCTTAGACAAAAATCCAAAATTCCTCAAGAGTTATTTCAGAGAATTTCATTTTTAGAGTACGATCCGTTGACAAGGTAACTAATAGTTCTTCTTGTAACAAAAATTCACAATTCGATGTATTAAACTGTGCCAAATGGATTTCGTATCCAGTCATAATTGTGTGTATTTATGGAAGGAAAGTAACTTGAAATATTTTCTCCCAATATTGTTAATTGTTCTGTTATAACGGAAATAATTCCCTCGAGATTCCTTTTTTTTTTTTTTTGTTATGGAGCAAAGGAAACATATCTACTGTATTTTTTTCTGATATGCGATTTTTCCAAAGAGACATTTTTTTCTGAAAAGCTGACAGTTTGTCAGTGGTTGTCAAAATATTTTCATTTTCCCCTTGGATACTTGTATTAACGCTATTTAAGTAATTAAAAATATCGACTAAACGTTATAACGGAAATAATTCCCTCGAGATTCCTTTTTTTTTTTTTTTTTTTTTTTGTTATGCCATTTTAGCACACCAAATATCACTTGGAAGACATTTTACAAAAGCATTTGTACCTTAATAAAGGAAAAAAAAGGCCAATAATTCATTCTTAACTTCTAAAATTCGGAATAGCACTTTACCTCTGGATAAACATCTTATTTCGGTGTGCAAAAGCAAAGTACTTGGCTTACATAGATATGCAAAGTTTTTTTAAAAAAAGGCCTGCTTTTAAAGGTATTGACTTGATGTAATTTACCATATTTAGAACTTGGTCTAGTACAGGTTTTAATATGGCTGGTAATGTTTTTGAAAGATGTCATGTGACATCATTCACCGGCAGAACACTTGTAACAAGTTCGCGGAGCACAAGTGTTCCATGGAACACCGGTTCAGAACCACTGACCTAGAGTATCCCTAAAATCAAGTAATTTAGCAGTAAGTTGAGAAAAAATATAATTGTGTAAAATTGGTATTTATTCTCTTTTATAATTATACTTAAATTCTTCATACAGCTTAACCACGAGTCGAAAATAATCATTAACCCACTTTATTTTAGTATTTTGCATTTCGAATACGTTGCGTGATTCGAGTCATATTCCTCCCTATTGATTTAGCTTGCACTTGATGGTGAAACTGACATACTAAGTCACTCACAGTAACAATACAAAACCCTAGCCATTCTCCTGCTTATTCTTGAAGCGGTATTTTATGCCATACCTGCTGTTATTTGAATTCTGTACGATTAAGTAGTTCTTCAAAATGTTGGAGATCCTCGACTGACGTGCACTCTTCTCTGAGGATATGTTGTGATTGATGACTTAAGCGAGTAGCTGTACGCAATTTTGTAAATTAACAGGAACACACATTTAAAAAAAATTAAATATATTTTAACATTGTATAGTATCTTCTTCCACTCGTTTTCCCACCTCCTAATCTTAACAACCTTTGTAATATGTTGCGGCATTGATAAAATTATTATGTTATTTTTTAGGTTTGTCATGCTTTCATCTTGGAACCTTGCTTGTTACTGCACAAATTAGTCTCTATAACTCATTTAGAAGGACATCATTTGGTTGGAAAAGATCAAGATTCAGTTCATGCCTCCGAATGAGTAACATTTCTTTGAAATAAAAGAGCATTCGTTATTTTGAGTTGCCTAGCATGTGAACGAGGAGGGGGGGAGTGAGAATGAAGACCTGAAGATTGCGCTTTGACTAGTGTCTCCTACTGTTAGCCAGGAACGTATAATACCCGGCCAGTGAACCGTACAGATTAACGTTGATTTGTATTATTCAGTCTTTTTTTTTTTTTTTTTTTTTTCTCTTGCAGATATCACACACGTTTACTATGTGGAAAATTACCACTTCATTCTTAGCAATTAATGCCAGCCATTTTCTTCATAAATGTCCTGACATTTGGAACCATCTTAAAGAGAACAGTTCTTTTTTTTTAATTATAGATCAAGCTTCCTTAATTGGGAATAAAACTTCCATTTGCTTTTTTTAGGTATTTTCTCCAAGTATAGGATTTTAAAAATAAAGCTCGTTAGGCTTTATGTATTGCAGGAAACAAAAAAATTGTTTTCATTTTTCTACATGAAGCACATGTTGTATGTGTGAATGCTGCTTTGCTTCTCATATAAATTCTTTGTCATGAACGTACCTTTCTTACAGATGAAACAGATAATGGAATTAGATAAATATAATTCATAATATTTGCGAAGTTCTCACACATTCACACAGGGATAGCCTTAAAGTTCAGCATCTTTTATTATATATTCTGCTGAAAGAGTTTCATGTACCTGCTATTGAAATTGAAAAGGTGGAGTGAGACCCTCAGGCGCGTCTCACCTGAAATTGAAAAGGTGTTTAACTTAAGTCCTTGTTCGCGGCCTGCAAGAGATAAATATGCTTATTTGGTGTGTACACGCTCGGAATGTTAAAATATTAGGAATGATGAATAAAAACGGAATCCACTTTGAATAATTGTAGTAATTAAGTGCAATAGGTTAAAAGCAGAGTATATATATTTGTTGTGTGACATGCAGAAAAGGTGTGTGCCTGTATGTATGGAGGGGACCGAGGCTCCGTAATATCTTGTGTTGGGGTAGGGAAGAGAATTGCAAGTTTTAAAGGTTTTAAAGTTATGATGATAACCGACTTATATGTTCCTAGGTTCTAGAGGCAGACAAAAAAGGCAGCGATACAAATTGTTGTCATCATCTGGAATATACCCCCCCCCCCCCTCGAAGAGAAATGCCACATATGGCAATTTCCTGACTAGTAGTTTCGCAACAGCTTCCTTACTGGTCATATTAGTTTTGTCACAGTTACTATTTAATTTGGCCAGGCGTGCATAATATTGCAATATATAATCTAAATCTGGAAAGAAGAGTGGGAAAAGGCAGGATGTTGTGGATCCACCGAATATCTGTCTACTTTTTATTCTTTTGTGGGAGAACAGTCCCACTACAAACTGACCGTGATTATAACCATCTAGAAAACGGTGTGGCATTTTGGTTGAGAGGCAACTATGCTGGTTAAATTCTACGACTTCAAAATGTTGATGTATCTTTCTGTAATGTGCAGGCAGCAGTAGAGGTATGTTTTGCTTTTTGAACTAGAGGTAGTCATAAGGGAATTTCTGACGACCTTGCGCTGCAGTAATGCTCTCAGGAATGTCTCTATAGAACCATCGCGCAGGTCCTGATCCTTAACGTAGAAAGATATAGGTTTGAATCTTCTAAGACGCGTGGGACCTTTTTGAATTCTTTTCAGGACAGTGATTTGGATGGGCTTGTATGGCGGTATCATGGTTTTTTGACCCCACAAAACAGGGAGCTAGCTGAAGAGCAAACGCAGTTAGCAGGCCTAATACACTGGCTTTATAGCTTAAGTTGCTTCGGCCGTTATGCTAACTAACCTAACTGAACCCAAATAGGGAGGGAGCCTCCATAGCTCATTCGGCATCGACTACGCCCTTTGGTTGAGTTAGGTCTTATGTGTACATTTTACTGTATATCAGTTTGAGTAATAATATAATTAAAAAAAAAAAAAGTGCTGCTAATTTGCAGTATTCTATGCACACGTTACTGCTTAGGCTGCAGCCATGCAAGAGTGTGATAGTCTTTGATATTTGTAAATGTAGCTTGCTTATAAAGCTGTTATCCTGTGCGATCGTTTATAATAAAAATAGCATAAGCTAGTAGTCCTTTTGTATTAATCAAGAAATGCGTACTTTTGAATTATCTCTTCGTGTTCCGCTGTCTATTCTCCCACCTGTATATTTATTCTTTAAACGATTAGCATGAACTCTAAAGTGTTTCACAGTATCTCGTATACCGTATAAAACACTCATTTATTTTAAATAATATTCATTAATAAAATGATTTTAAAAAATCAGTTATATGTAACTGTTCCTTAACTGCATTCAACATCATGACTTGCTGGCAAAGAAAGAAAGGTAGAAAAAAAAAGAATAACGATATTTTATATATTTTTTTCAGGTCTGATCAGACTATTCGATTTGGAGCATTATTGATGTTCTACATATCTAATTTCATCTTTGTCTCGTCACGTAAGTATTATAAAATCATTTTTATTAGCAACCTTGATTATCAGTATTTTATACTCTAAAGTAGTGGTTCTCTAAATTCCAGAGCGATAATTCACAAAAAATAGTGATCAGTGAAAATGAAGTTAGTCTATGGGTCACCGTTAGGTGGTCTAAAAAAATCTGAAAGATTGAATCCAAAAAAAAATAAAAAATTAAATGAAGAAAGCAATCTATACTAAGAAAAGTTTTTCAAATTAGTGCTTAAAAAGAAAGAGATGGGGGAAGTTGTAAGAACTGTGGGGTTTCCTTTGCCATGGTGTTATAAATTTAAGACAAACCTGATTGGAATTGTGGATAGTAAATATGGTGTTCAGCCTAACATGCTGGCTATCGGTTCGAATCCCACTGTGGTATGAATGCTTTGTGAGTGCTGCTAAGTGGCAATTTCGACACCCGCTGCGAGACCACCACCATTACTACTATGATGCTTATAAAAGGCCTAAAGTGTCGTTGAAAGTTCAGTTGTGTGGTTTAAAGGATAAGGTTTCCGGACTCAATAGTTCAGTCATTTTCAGTGATGCCCATTGGTTGAAAGAGCATGGGTTCGAATCCTTCTAGGGTGCGAAGAACCTTTATCAGGACTTTGCAAATGAAGGTGAGTTAGCCGGTGTGATAGGGAGGGAAGATTTTATCTCTGGGTAACTCGATTTTTTCATCCCACATAACAGCCGATCCGGCCCGAAGAGCACACATAATTTACAGACAGGTAGAGAAGCAGATAGGATTAACCGCCTTATCGTAAGCAGTAATACGGCTTTCTGCGATGTCAGGCTACTTGAGTGACAAGCTGTTGAGCCCAGCAAGAAAGAGAGATTGAATGGGTAAGGTTTCCGAATTTTCTAACCTCAAGTATGGTACTAATGATAATATGCTATAAGCTAACAGACATTCACAAATCAGATACACGTAAACGAAGTCATTCTCGAAATATACACATAAACTGTTCATTATCCAGTTATTATTATCACAAGAATAATGGAACCTACAATCGTTTTTGAAATTAAACAGGTTTTGGTTTGCTAATTTTGCTACTAAAATGGTTCATTTGAAACTACCGCCAAATTTTAATAAGCATGCATCCTAAACACAGTCTTTATAACATTTCATCAAAACGGGAATTAATATTTCATTTAATTGTCCACATAAAAATATACAATACTTTAGCAGTGCCCACATTATTATATGGCAGTGAAGTTTGGGCAATAAACAAAGAATAAAAACGAGTGAAATGAGATTTATGAAAAGAACTGCAAAATGCACATTATTAGATCAAAAAAGGAACGAAGACATTTTAAAAGAACTAAAAACAAAATCGATAGAAGAAAAAAGAAACAATTATAAACAAAATGGATAGAACGTGTAAACCGAATGGCCAACACCCGACATCTTAAACAAATACTCAAATATAAGCCAATTGGAAAGAGAAGGCAGGGTAGATCTCAAAAAAAGGATATTGGATGGATAATGAGACTGGAACAGACCAATATGGTCTACACCAGTAATTAGCGTTATGATGATGATGGGAATTAATATTTCATTTAGATTCGTTTTGTCAATAAATGCGATCCAATCATAGCGTTTTGAATTATCACTAGCACAGTGCTAGTGATAATTTCGGTGATAATAATCAGGTTTTAGTGGATGAATCTGATGTGGAGGATGATTTAATAGTCAAGGATACTTTGCTTGTTGGTATGTTAGACAAAGATTCAGGTTTAAAAAGTGCTGGAATGTCTTTATTAATAAAGGAAAAATTAATTTAGGAAAAATGACAAATTCTGAAGTGTTTCTTAGTGGGAACAAATAATCTAAAACGCATTATTTAAATAGGATAAATTTTTTTTTGGTATTTACATGTTAATGCAAAGTCGAGAGTTTAAAACGTAAAGTTTTTATTAATGTAATAACCAGATTTGATAACGAGGGAAACCATGAGTAAAGTAATGGCAGCTAACTGGATTTTAAGTAGGTTATGCTATGCACGACTCTTATTGGGGGGGGGGTAAAAGTTGTAACAGTATTTATGGCAAGAACGTGTACAAACATGCCAACGAAACTACAACCAAACAGTCTACAACGCGCTTTTATTTGTTCGTAACACGGTTCCACCTTTCATTATTTGTAACCTACCAACTGTTCGTTTTACCCAGAATATAATAAATGTCATATATTATTCCCGTCTTTATTTATCTTCTGCAAACAATGATTCGAATAATTATAAGATATTCGTCCGATTTTTTTTTCTTCCTGCAAATTAAAAGTTCTCTCATTTATTTCTGGCTGTGCTTGGCATTCTTTACATTTATGCAAATCCTAATAATAAAAACATGAAAATAATGTTGAAAATATCATTTATTTTGGTGAAAACTAATAGGTTATATTGCATTCTATATATATTCTGCTGTTACAATGACTGTTAACCTAAATACATCAATGATGAAGATGTCACTGGTAGTATTTCTTTGCTTTCAGTAATAAAACTTAACATCCAGTTGATAAATATTTCCCTTAGTGTGGAAATATTAGCTACTGTTTCTTCCAAATGACACTGAATGCCAAATTAATGTAACGTCAATGGGTACAAAGTTGAATAGAAACATTTCTGCTTTTATAGATACAGTCTACCAAAATTGGCAATGGTTTTACAATCGCAAAACTAATAAAAAAAGAAAGACAGAAAAGGAAACCATAACATTACATAACTCACTTCAAATGAACCGAAAAAACCAAATCTGAAAAGGTACTGGTGTTTGGTTCTAGCTGGCCGCGTTTTTTTTATTTTAATTTTTAAAGAGTTTTTGGATGTTTCTTGTTTGTGTTGGGGGTGGTGATTTGTTAGTTTCACTGACTCACTTTGTTCTCTGGGGGCTGTCAGACCCTTGAGAGCGGTCCCCAGCTCAAAAGCACCGACTAAAAAAAAACAAAACAAAACGCTCCCGCCATCTCAAACACACACCCGGTCTGTTCCATCTAAAAATAATAATAAAAATAAATAAATAAAATCCTGCCACCTCTAAAAGATACGTCTCCACTCACACACGCCATCCTCAGACCACATTAATCGCACAAAAAAAATTAATAGCAATTCCTAAGATAACACGAACAGACTTAAAATAACAAAAACAATCATCACAATAAAAACAATATTCCGACCAAGTTACTTTAAGAAATTCCACTAAAAAAAGCTTTTAAAACAAATAACCGCCAAATTTCCGACTAAAATAAAATAAAAATAAAAAAAAAAAAACCCGAAGTTTTTCTTCTTTTGTACGGTGACCCATAATGGTTCCTAATCTTCCGCTCAGCGGCAGGAGATTTACCAGTCGGGTAAATGTTTTAAAGATAACATTAAGAGCAAACTTAATTTCTCTTACAAAAAAAAAAAAAATAAAATAAAATAAATTATTTCTAAGCGTCCCAATAGCACATTGCAAGAACGACAGGACATTGAATCTTCCGATCGCAAAAAAATCGAGTTCGATTCCCATTTGCAAGCCCAATCATTATTGAATTTTTCACATGAAGGTAAATAGCTAATCTCAAGCGGAAGTAGCAGGCCTTTTCTTTCCGGAAACGTTTTTCATCTCACCTACAGATAAATCATCCAGAGAACATACTTCAGGACTAAAATACTAATTAGTATTCAGTAGATGGTAGTAGTGGCACATGTGTAAGTAGAGTAAAGGGTGGATTGTGTGGAGTAGAGTGCCCTTCCGAGATGAGTCCTTGGTGGAGTCATAACAATAATATAATTTTCTTCATCGTCACTTTAATATGAGGCTGGGGTCTGTCTCGGTCAAGTATCTTTGGCTTCGTAGAAACCTGATTAATGATTTGATAGGGCAGTTTATCCTGTCTGTTTGCTTGTATTCTCGAGCTGGTTTATCGCTCTTGCAGAACGAAATACACATTTACCTCCGTATGAGACCAGCTAACTTATTTTCAGTTGAAAAGCCCTTTATAATTATTCTTCACACTTTACATACGATTCAAACTCATTGCTGCTATTTACCAACTGAGCCACTGAGATTCCAGAATTATTTTCTTTAACCAAATAGGCAGTTCGCTTAAATTAAACTGCTTTTTCGAAAGTTTTGACTAACCGTATTAAAATAAATTTTGATACTCGTATGTGTATTATTAATGGTTGTGTTTGATATAGTTAAGACATTTTCACTCTTACCGTTGAGAAATACAATGAATAACAAATTTCATATGCATTTAATACAAGTCGAATAAAATTTGAAAATGACTGTTTGTCAAATTAGCGAAAGCAAGGTATAACGAGCCACTTCTTAAAAACGTTACATTTTATTCGTTTAATTTAATAATAATAACTTGTTTTAAATGTGTTATTCGTCTTGATTAAATTAAGTTAATGGAATTAGTCTTATAGATCTAAGGGTGCTTTCAACATAAAAGCTTGGCTTATGTAATTATATCAAATATTACAATAAGAGCACATGAATTAGAAGCTCAGAGACAATATGATGTCTTATGGCAGCGCTTCCCAAACTGTAGGCTATGGCCCCCTTGGGGACCGTTAGTTTTGTTAAGGGGGACCGTGAAATAATAAAAACAAATTTAAAATGTTTTAAGATTAATTAAGATATTATCTATCTATATAAAAATATAAGATAATATGCCATGTCAAATATGCATGTAAGATGTTAAAATGTAATATTTGCATTTGAGTTTCAATATTCGCTGCGTATGTTTTGTATTGAATATAAATACAATAAATATTATAATAATATATGTCTGTATTACGATTTTTTTTTCGATGGGGGCCGTGAAATATTTTAATTGTTCTAAAGGGGGCCTTTACATCCATAAGTTTGGAAAGCACTGTCTTATAGAACAAAAAATATTTTCAAATACGGTGTTCTTTTCTTGGAATTGCTGTAATAATATTGTTGGTTAAGGAGCCATCCTATTCTATATATGGACTCTTTTCCCGTTTGTCATACTGTTATTGTTAATAATCGATATGATTATTATTATGCGAACACCTCCTGGTGTCAAAACTCATCGAGGGAAGCAATAGCAAGCTGCATTCTAACAAAGATAAAATGTGCTCTTATATCATATCTCATCTTAACCAAATTCAATATTTGTGCACTCACCTCATTCGGCAAAAACATTTCACTAATCAACCACTCTTCTCTCATGCCAGACTCTTTTATGCACCCTACCTTTTATACAATTTAAGTGGAGGTGGGGTAATATCCTGAGTGTCTACTGGTAAGCTTCTCTTAGCAATTAACACACGTCTCGATCTTATTATGCCATCTGTTTACCATACTCTGCAAATGCAAATTACTTTCACTCAACCTGTCTTCACAGTTAGTATTCCACAAATCCGATACCGCTTTTCATCTAAAATCTCAGGCGATTACATCTGTGCACAGTTGTCTAGATATGATCTAGTCAAAGCCTTGTACAACAGAATTACCGCATCCTTCACCCTCTATTCAAAAAGAAACCGAACTTTTGATAGAAAATAAAACACAGGCCAATTATAATTATTCAAATCATTTATTTCAATCAATATACTCTCCCACAGCTTCGATACAGCGTTTGGCACGGTCAATTAATTCGTTAAATGAGGTTTTTTATATCGGTTTTTGGGATACTGTTGAGGGTCGTGGTTACTGCGGCTTGAACGTTTTCATTGGTGTCATATCGCTTTCCTTTCATCGGCAAATGAAGTCAGGGAAAGAAAGAAGTCACAGAGTGCTAAATCAGGTGAATACAGCAAGTGATCCAACACACAAACTTGGTTTTTGCTCAAAAACTGTCTCACAATGTTCGAACGATGAGATGGTGCATTATTGTGCAAAAGTGACCAGCTGCCTGCATCACGATATTCATGCCGTACGCGACGAATTCTCGCTATCAGTCGCTTCAAAACTTCGAGATAAAACTCACCATTGACCGTTTGGCCAGGCGGAATGAATTCTTTGTGTATAATGCCCTTCGAATCGTAGAAACAAATCAGCATTATCTTTATTTTTGACTTCTCCAAGCGACTCTTTTTCCGGATGCCCCTCTTCTGGTGGTCTCCACTCAGCACTCTAGCGCTTTGTTTCTCATACTCAAAACAAAACGACGTTTCGTCACCAGTAACGATTGTTTCAAGGAAGTTTGAGCCCTTACGAGCGGTTTTTTAATGAGGTCATTGCAGTGTTCAATTCGATACATTTTTTTGGTCGTCGATCAACTTGTGGGGAATAAATCGCGAATTGAATTTACTAGGACCCAAACTCTCTCGGTCAAAATGTTGTGCACAGTTGATTTTGGAATCCCCAATTCATCTTCAATCTCACGGACGATTTCGGTTTTCTTTGATGAAATCACGCACTTTTTGGATCTTAACTTCGCTCAGTCCAGTTTTTGGACGGCTTGGCTTTTCGTCGTCCTCAAGCGTCTCACGACCACTTTGAAATCGCTTAAACCACTCGTAAGCTTGTGTACGGGATAAACATTCATCACCGTATGCTTTTTGAAGTATTTGATGCGTTTCGGTAAAACGTTTACGAAGTTTAACACAAAAGTCAATCGCAGCTCTCTGTTTGAAACTCATTTTCCGCCCGTTCGTCAAAACACACTGTCACTCTTGGCACTATAATTCGGCTTCTAATGAAACAGATGTCATAAACAGTTGACACAACATTAATGAAGGTTGTCGCTTTCGACAACAAAAAGATACAACAAGTGGCGCAACTAGTTTCTTCTATTTTCGACAAGTTCGGTTTCTTTTTTGACAGAGGGTGCTTCTCTCTACTTGTAAATGTTGTTCTTAGCACACTGGCACTTCTTTGTGCTGTTTTTATCACTTTTCCAATATGTCCCTTGAACTTCAATTCTCTATCCACCAATATCTCGCGACCGATTGCTTCCTCCACCTCCTATAATACAACATCTCCAATGTGATATATGCATTACATTTCTGAGTTCCAAGGAGCCAAATCTTACATTTACTAGTGTTAAATTGACATCCTTATTTGTCTTTCCACATAACCAGATCGCTCTGAAACACCAATCTATCAGCATCATAATTTTGACCAATTTTGCATCATATGCACATAGCTGAATATCTACTTGCAAACTACTCTCAATATCATTAACAAACAAATTAAACAGCAGTGGTCCTAGGACAGAACCCTGTGGGACGCCACCGGTAACTCTCCTATACAATCTTTCGATATCTATTAAAGAACCAGTTTCTTATCCAATCAATCAACTCATTATTCAGACCCATTTGCTGTGACTCTTATACCAATTTATTAAGTCGTAGTTTGTCAAATGCTTTTGCAAAATTCAGAAATACACCGCATATGAATCTCCCCTATTCAGAACTGTAGTCACTGAAAAATTGCTTAATTACTTAAAAGTAATTAATTTTAAAACAAAACCTGCCTTTAACAAACCAGTTATCTATATAGTCCTTTCCTTACCTTCCCAATCCCGTATCCTATATTTAACCAATTCCGCCAAAACGTTAACAACCACTCAAGTAATGCAAACTTCTATAATTTGAAACATCTGTTTTGCTTCCACCTTTATGCAATGCAACAATCTTGTCCTCTTTCTACTCATTAAATTATTAATTGTTATTATTAATTTTAATAAATAATTAAATAATTATTTAATAATTTAAGTACTGATTAATAATTAAAAATAATTAATAATATCAAGAAAACACTTTATTTAAACTTGGGTGAACAATGATGTGAACGTAAATGTGGCCTAACTGTAATTAGTGTAAACTACACTAATCGATATCTTGAAAAAAAAAAAAAAATCAGCCCTACATGATATACATCCTTGCCATAAGCATCGCTTAAATTATACATAATTTTGGTAGTAAAATATTAAAAAAGAATAAGATTTATAGATAAACTGACTTCTTTACATCGCATCAGCTTTGTAATACAGTGTAGTTCTATTTTAGATTGATATGTCGTCTTTGTTATTCGATATACACTGCTTGGAAAGAAATCATTTCGCTGCGATGACTTCAGCAATCCTACCTAGCATACTTTCCACAAGCCTACGATAGCGATCAATTAGAATTTTTGACGATTCTTCCTATAGCCATATAATGAGGTTCTGGACTGTTGTGGGACGGATATCTCTTGACCTCAGATGTTCAGTAGGGTCGAAATTAGGGCTCTTCAGTCAAGTGTGGTGACGTTCATGTCCACAAACCACCCAGTTACAGTAGCAGCCTTGTGACACTGTGCATTGTCTTGCTGAAAGAGACAATGATCAGTTCCGCAGAAACGCCACAGAGTAGGAAGCATTGCATTGTCCACAATGTTTAGATACTTTCATTGTTCATGGTACCACAAACAGAGGTCCGAAGCCAAACCAGGAAAAACAGGACCATACCATCACACCGCCACCTCCGAATTTCATAGTTGGAGTTATGTACGCTGGTAAGAGACTTCCACCGGATATCCGCCCCACCCGTCCATCTGCTCAGTAGAGGGTGTAGCTCGATTTGTCGCTCCATAACACAGCTTTCCAATCTTTCACGTCCTTCTGTACACGATCCTTGCACCATGGAAGACAGCACTGCATGTTGGTTCGGGTAATGTGAGGATTGTATATTGCGATCCTATCATGGAAACTTATGTTGTGAACCTCGGTTCTGATTTTTTTTTTGCAGTTCGTGCTCCAGCCAGTGCCAGTAACTCCGAATTCAACGATCTGGCTTGAATGGCGGTTTTTACATATTATACTTCGTAGTACCCTGCAGTCACATTCGGTGAGTGTGATAGGTCATCCACTGCGGATAGCACTTGCAGTTGACTTCCTGCGCTTTAATCTCAGTATGGTATCACTGATTGTTGACCTAGGATGGTCCAATGTGTTAACAATTTGCCGAACAGATTGGCCTGCAACATGCAATCCTATCACAACGCCTCTTTCAAACTTCGCCAGTTCCATTCTTGCAGCCATTTCACCCTGACACGGTTGCACTGACTTGGGAGCATCATATTGCTCCAATTTATACTGGCTACAAACACGTGACTTGTTGCATGGCACGATGCGCCTTGCCCATGGGAGTGCCCGTTGAATTCTTTCCAAGCAGAGTACTTCTGGGAAGCGGGGCGATGATACTATGTCTAATATGCATGGGATGAGATAAACACGATTTCTCATTAAAGAACGGTTAAACTACTTTAATGAATTAAATGATTAATTCTCTTGATCGATTGAAATGATTTCTTCCAAGTAGCGCACTAATCTGATCTGATCTAACCACTAATTGCTTAGTAGGTAATTCGGCTCGTTTAAAAGTAATCATCCAGGTGAACAAATGTAAGATTCTAGTGCTGGTTTGTATAATAAATCCTATTTATACAATCCTAGGATTGTATAAATTCTAGTGCTGCTGTGATTTGAGATCCTTTTATGGTTTTTTATTTATTTATTTTTTTATTGTGATAATCGTATATAACGGATAAGATTAGTTGTTCCAAATTACAGCTTAAGCAACTAAGGTTTTAAGTGGAGTGTATTATCTTCTAATTATGTTTACCTGTTTTGGGGCATAAAGAAAGTTTCCGGGAGGAAAAATAAATAGGGTACCAATAAGAAAACTAATATAGTTTTCTTTTAAGGTCATCAATAAAGGCGTTTTCTCACAGCTAACTTTCAGATGCTAGATACATCCTTGAGGAATCCGTTACCGAGTTTCAATAGCTTGATGATTCAGCTTGTGGTGGGGTATTGGAGTTGGGTGTTACCTGTGGGATCGCCTTGTCAAAGCCTTCATTACCTGCGTTTGTTTGCAAGTCGAAAATGTGCTATCATGCATGGACAGGGGGTGTGAGAAGGAAGAACCTGTCTGTTATTTTTTGCTACCGCATGATATTACGCATAATAACAGACTTTGTTCGAAGGTCAGTGAGTTGGCTCTTTGTTGTGGGTAGTTAGTAGGTTGTATAATGTAAATAAAAATGTTTTATTTTTCTTCCCTTCTTTGTTCATTGGATGAATTCGAATTCTTTGCTAGCAAGTAATTTTACCTCCCCGTACGTTTTGATAAACTGGAATCTTATGAAATCCTGTAATTTCCAGCTGTTACTAAAGAAATAACTGTACCATAAAACGCTTTTCAATTAATATATTAACTCCTTGTTTTTCATTCTCATCATAATGCAATTAGTATAAAATTTTTTATTTTGAATGTCATGAGCACATCAGTTATGTTCATAACTGACCTGTAACGCAAAGCTGAAAGGAAAGCTGATTAGCGTTTACTAATAAGACTGCAAAAGTGTTTCTCTACAAATGGCATATTAATCTAAAATCATATGGGATATGATTTATTCAGTGCACAGAGATGATTCAAGACAATAAGTTCCAATGAATAAATGAAAAGAACGTAATGTATCTCATGGAAATTTTAAAAAATGGAACTGAACTTGGTTAAATTTCATGCATTCCTGTGACCCAAAATCCGACTGTAATTATGATATCATTCAGAGAGTATACAAATACATTAATCTTAATTAACAACATTATAACCTCAACAGAATGATCTACTTTTTCAGATGCCTCGGGCAAAAATAAATAATTATACCGGGACATTCGTTCTTAGCACCAAAAAATATTCAGCTTTCTTAATTGGAAACTTCGAGATGAGAAATGGTGGAATAATTTTTGAGCGAGTGAATAAAGCCTGTTCATTATTCTGATGCACTGGTTATCCTTCATTAGACTGAAAGTGTATGCATTAAATGGCACTTCCTTAATCTTTAAGTTTGTAATTGTGTGTTGGGCTCTTAGGTTCGTTTCGCAAAGTATATTAGCATCGCAAGATTGTTTTTTGAGCCGTCCATTTTATGGTATGACTGGGAGGATTTTATTGAGAATTTTTAAACTCTTACTACATGGCATCGAATTTAATAAAAATTTGGCATTTATGATGTCCTCTCCATTCAATTTCGGTTTAAGTTGGACCATCGAATTTCCAAAATTTAAGCAACACAGTTATATGCGCGAAAGGGGAAAAATGGTTTAAGTGCAGTTACTATGATAATGAATTATACCACTATACAAAAATAGTATTATTTAACGCGCATTTGTTATGTTTGGATGCGATCATTTCCTTATTTTATTAAATTAGTAAGACCTGTAGTATATACATCATAGTAAATAATATTTACAATACATACAACTGATTTTATGTATTACAAATTTTAGGTATTACAAATAGTAATACCCCTGAAGGGTATTACTATTTGTTATAATTATTTAATTTTATGAAATTTCTTCTGGCAATTTTATAGTCCTGAGAACCATCTGGTTTACATGTAAGTTCATTTCTGATTTCGTTTGACCAAATTTGTTTAAAAATTATTTTATATTGAAGTCATTTCTTATTACATTGGGTTTTCAATACTTATCTGTAATTACATAAGAATTATATTCTTAGTTACATTCAGTTTTGTACACTTATTCCATTTTTTACTATTATTAATAATATAAATTGTTAATCATTTTAGAACACTGCTGTTTAATTACACATCAGGAGTTCCTAAAGTTAAACTTCTAGAAACTGTATACCTAACTGACTTTGATTCTTTTTAGAGAGATTCTCTCTCTCTCTCCAGCTATCTAGATGATTGATTGGTTAGTTTGATGGGAAGTCAACTCATGAAGACTCCCATTTTTCTACATTGATCTCTTTCTAAAGGATAGAGTTCCTTACTGCCCCTTGAAAATATCTGTCAGGATATTTTCATTCCCTTTTCTTTCATACATATAGTCAAACCTGTTATGACCAAATAGTATGCATAATTATAATAATAATGATTATTTGTACCCTACTGAGCCTCTTCTCCTTTAATCAAAATAGTACATTTTCATTTATTATTGGAATCTGTGGCATCCATTGCTTCCCGAAATCCCAAATTTTTTCCTCTTATTCAGGGCCGCGCCAACCCGAGGGTGCAAGGGGTGCACCGCACCCGGTTGGCAACATTGATAGGGCGACATTTTATGTAGCTAATATCTAATTTGGATTATATAATGCAGTATTAGGGGCGACCGATAAAAGTTTGGACCCGGGCGACATATACCCTTGGCGTGCCCGTACCCTTATTTACAATAAATTACACAGTCCAACACAATTTTTGCTGACTTTTATATGAGACTTGTTTTTTACTAATTAGGGTGCGCTGATTTCAAATCTCAAACCCATTTTTCTCTATCACGTCAGGTTTTTCCTCTATGGCATTTTCTTTTTGCTAATTTGTAAGTTTTTGATAGTTTTAAGGCGGCAGTACTATTTAGAGGATCAAAAAAAAAATCGATTTTTAATATTATTTTCTGAAAGTGTATACTTTTAAAAATCTGTTCCTAACTTTTTATCAAGAAATTCGAAAAATTCCCGAAGATAGAGCCTATTATTCAATGCGGTGCGCAGATCAGAATCGGAGCGCTCACCGCTCTCGCTTGTTAGTAAACGAATAAATGCGTAAGAACCTGCAACGGTACGTACTGGCGCTTTGAATGCGAGAGAGGCCGATAATTAGATACATAACTACTTAATAATGTTCATTAAAAATTACAAGAATATTTATAAAAAAAATAACAATTTTACTTACACATGAGTTTCAGGGAATAAATTTTTGTTTGTAGCAATTTCTGCTGTGTGTTCTGTTTTGGCAATCCCTTTGAATACTCCAACAGTAGTCGGCCATCATGTGAGAATCCCATCTTCCTTGGTACCGATCTTCCATAGTTTTTAAGTCTCGATGAAATCTTTCGCCTTGTTCATCGCTTACAGCACCTAAATTCTCGGGAAATCTATCAAGATGACTGTATAGGAAATGAAGCTTTATGCTCATGTTGCAACCTAGGCGCTGGAAATTTTCAAGCATTGTTTCCACTAGATCTTTGTAATTGCACTCTTTTTTGTTTCCAAGAAAATTATTCGCAACCATCGTAAATGAAGTCCAGGCCTCTTTCTCAATTTCGTTCATAGAGTTGATGAAATTTGGGTCTCTCATTAAAGTTCTAATTTGCGGTCCATCAAATACACCGGCTTTAATTTTTTCATAACTAAGTCGTGGAAATTTTTCACATATGTATTGGAAACAGTCACCTTGTATATCTAAAGCTTTAACATTCTGCTTCATAAGACCTAGTTTGATGTGTAGAGGTGGAAAAATGATTTTTTCTCTGTCGATTAAAGGTCGATTTATAACATTCTGTTCTCCAACATTTAAGGATATTCTAAGAGGCTAATGTTTCTGACTCCAGTGTTGATTTCTAGCTCGACTATCCCAGAAGCATAGAAAACACGGAAACTTTGTATATCCTCTTCGAAAGCCAAGTAAAAAGTTCACCATTTTAAGATCCACACAGATGATCCAGTTATGGTCTGTATATTTTAATAACTTCAGAACCTTTTTAATGTCCTCATATGTTTCCTTTAAGTGGACTGAATTGCCAATAGGAATTGAGCCATATACATTCCCATTGTGTAGTAAGACACACTTGAGACTTCTGCTTGAACTGTCGATAAATAAACGCCACTCATTTGGATGATATTGTACAACACTCATTTCAGTAAGTAAACCTGACACATTGTTACAGTAAACAAACCCACACTCGTGTTTAAAATATTGTACAAGATAACTTTTTTATCGTAGCAGGGAAAGTAATTTTAGTATCTTGCTCCAGTAAGTTTTTTTTTCATTTAATTTTGAAGCTAACAATTCCGATGATTCCTTTGATAGACCCAAATCTCTTACTAAGTCATTCAATTCCGCTTGAGTAAAACGTTGCGGTCCAGAACTAGAAATTAAATTTTCATTGTCTAAATCAACATCCGGGTCTTGCTCCTCAAGAACATCTGGCATATCCCGATCATGTTCGTTCTCAAGTAAAGGAAGTCCTTTATAAATTGGCACGGCTATTTCATTGGAATGAGCAACTGGCCGAATTGCTGAGTCGAGATTTGGATACACAATTTTTTTCTTATTCTTCTTATTATAACCAGAAGTCTGAACTAAACAAAAATAGCAATCATCTACATGATTTTTCTGTTCACGCCAAATCATTGGAATGCCAAAAGCTAATTTTTGGCGTTTTCCTTTGCTCCACTGTCGTAAATTTTCTACACATGCCTTACACACTTTATTTGGAGCCCATGACTTGTCCTGATCTGCAATTTTTACGTCAAAGTATGCAAAGTACACTTTCTTAACGAAATCAGTGATATTTGTCCTTTGACTGGGAACAGTAAAGCTGCCACAAATGTAGCAGAAAGAATCTACACTATTGACACAATTCCGAGTAGTAGACATGATGCATTTTCTTCACTGCCGACTAGCATGCAATTAACAAGACAAAAAAAAACAAAAACAGACCTTATTGAAACGTTATAAGCGCTCATCATACTTTCACGATCGATTAACGATTGACTGATTTCGATCGTTCTTTGTCCGCTATGACGCATATAGCATTCATTTGTTTTAGTCAGTTGTCATCGCCTACTTTTCATCACCTAAATGTATTAGGTCGGTTATCGGCCCCTCTCCCATTCAAAGCGCCAGTACGTGCCGTTGCAGGTTCTTACGCATTTATTCGTTTACTAACAAGCGAGAGCGGTGAGCGCTCCGATTCTGATCTGCGCATCGCTTTGAATAATAGGCTATATCTTCGGGAATTTTTCGAATTTCTTGATAAAAAGTTAGGAATAGATTTTTAAAAGTACATACTTGTAGAAAATAATATTAAAAAGTCGATTTTGTTTATCCTCTAAATAGTACTGCCTCCTTAAAACTATCAAAAACTTACAAATTAGCAAAAAGAAAATGCCATAGAGGAAAAACCTGACGTGATAGAGAAAAATGGGTTTGATATTTGAAATCAGCGCACCCAAATTAGTAAAAAACAAGTGTCAGATCATAATCAGCAGAAAATTTGTTTTTTTTTGTTGGCCAGTGTTATCATCTGGTAAGGTGTTTCTGGGTTTGTTACAAAAGTGACAGGTTGCAGAGCCATGCGTTTTGCCACAACTCATTTTGGTCGGATAATATGCATGATGCGCTTTGAAGGAAAAACGTAGAATGGGCTTATTGGAAGTTGGAATATATTTTTATGGGCTGAAAATAATCTTCTTTGTTCTCCGTGTTGGGATATAGGAAAAGTGGAGCAAAAAAACTTTATACATATTGCTCGTGATTTGGTATTTATTGATTTTGTATGTTGTAATTTTCTTCTACAAACTGTATCCCTCAGGCATTTCAATAAACATTCTAGGTGGTCTTTGTTTAATCGAAGATGGAGAGCTGATGATCACTCTCTCAGGAAGGCATTTTAGTAGAAAGGTAGTTGCATATCCGTGGTATTACTTATGTGATTTTACTGTAATAATGGCGCTGGTTATCAATGTTTTCAGGTGTATGATTAGGCCGAGATCTTTAACTTCTGTTTCCTGGGAGAGTGTTGTACTGTGGATTGGTTCATATTGTGAATCCCATATATATATATGTGTGTGTGTGTGTGTGTGTGTGTGTGTGTGTGTGTGTGTGTGTCGCAAAGAGCCTATGAATTTTATATGCCCATTGTCCGTGGTAGGGATGTTGTGCATTTTGTACCATAGTCGAAATCAAGAAACCCAAATAATAAAAAAATGTTTGGATACAGAATCTAGACAAGAGATTGAAAAAAAAAAATAGAAAAACAAAATTAGTTGAAATAAATCGAATTGAAAAAATGAAGAAACAGAGGACATACCTGCAGCTAATGGTAACTTCAAGATCTAAAGAGGAACAACATATACATCGCTAGTGATAGCAAGTGGCTTTTGTAATCCAAAACAGAGGATAAAAATAAGTCACTCCAAATATCACAAGAGCAAGAAAATAAAAATAAAAAAAAAAAAAAGCAGGGAAAAAATCCGTACAGAGAATAATATAAATAACAGAATGTGAAAGTGATAACCCTAAATTGTAATGGTCTAAATTGTTAACTGATGCACGTACACATACAAATCAGTTGAGCTGTCTGAAAGGTAGCCTTGGTTTGGTGCCAAGTGAATTCCTAAGGACTCTCATTCTTCTGCGTTAATCTTCTTTCAAAAGGATACTCAAAACTTACTCGTAAATCAAATATTTAAATCTTTTCCATTTCGTATAATGCTACAATAAATAAAAATACAGATAATTTGCTCTGTAGAACCCATACAACAATTAAAAAAAAACTCTGGATTATATCTTAATCTACGAATTTGCAAATAAAAATAATAATGGTGGATTAATGACATTAATAAAATGTAACCAGAACATTCTGTTACTTTCTCATGAGGTGCCATAAGGCATATATGAGGTATATGAAGTGTTGTAGCCAGAACGTTTGCTGCCCTCTCAATACGCAACAAAAATACTACAAAAAAGTCAAAATGACGTATAGGGAAATAAATTAAAAACACTATGTTTATTTTTGAAGTAAAACTTTAATTTCGACAATCTAAAATGTTATTTTTCTGGCTTTTCTGTTAGCAATATCGTCGATTTCATCACTCAGTTGCTGTTTTATAGACAGTATACCAAGATTTCTTAAAACGTCAAAAAAGTGCCGCCCAGGCTAATCTCTCCCTCCGCACCCCTAGCTACGCCGCTGAGTGTATGGCCAATCAGAGATAGCTGACTGAAGACTCACTAATTATAAGCGGCAACCAATGAAGAGATGGGCAAACAAGTGCTGTCATCTCTTGGTAGTTAAATCTAACAGGATATTTTATTGTCTGAAATGGTCAATTTTCTTGAATTTTCTGGAGAAAATACCCACTTATTGTGCCAGAGATCGACTAACTCAGGAACAGGTTGAAGAAAGGCTGAAAAAGTTCTTCCACTCGGCGACCAGACTTGAACTTAACTTTCTTTTCAGGTGACCTAGCACAGAGGATGCAAGCCCTACTTTCACTGAGTATATTTTATTAAACCAATAACAAATAAATACATAGTAGTAAAAATAAATACATCGTAAATAGATACACCACATATTTACATATGTTTAAACCTCCTTAAAGGTATTATTATTTGTTTCAAGTAATTCATTTTGTGAATTTACTTCTCTTAGTCATTAACAGTGAATAGTTACATGACACTAATTTCATTATTAGTTACATTCAGGGTTTTAACTCTTAATACCTTTATTTTACTGTTATTATTTAATTGTTAGCTATTTCAACACACCGTTATATGATTACACATTTTGATTTCTTAAAGTTCACTTGGCATTCCAGAAATTGCCATGTTAACTGATGCACGTACGCACACAAATCAGTTGAGCTGTCTGAAAGGTAGCCTTGGTTTGATGCCAAGTGAATTCCTAAGGACTCATTTTCTTCTGCGTTAATCTTCTTTCAAAAGGATCGAGTTCCTCATGACATATTGGATGTATCTATGGAACTTTGTTTGGATATTTTCACCGCCCTTTCTGTCATATATATAAGGTCATGCCTGTATGTTCAAATAGTATACATAGTTGTAATAATTATGATTGTTTGTACTCTACGTAAGTTTTCTTGTTTAGCCAAAATATTAGATTTTAATTTATTATTTGATTTTGTGGCATCCATTGTTTCACAAGACTCCAGATTTCTTAAGTGTTTTTTACAGTAAATCATCATGTGGTAAAGTGTTTCTGGCTGTTTACAGAATTGATAGGTTGCAAGACCGACCAACGGTATTCCTTTTGCCACAATCCACATTTTGGTTGGCAAACAGGCATGATGAACTTTGAAAAAAAAAAAAAAAACTTTTTTATAGAACGGACTTACTGGCAGACAAAATACGTTGTTTAAAACTGAACTTAGTTTGATCTTTCCCCTTTTTTTCTCAATGCTGAGGCATTGGGAAAATGGTTCTAGATAGCTTTGCATATATTGCTCTTGATTTGATATGCAGTAACTTCTGAATGCGTAATTTTCTTCTATAAATTGTTATCTTTCAGCCATTTCACTGAATATTCTTCCCTGAGCTACACAGGCTTTATTAATATTATTAGGTATTTGAAATTTGCATCATATCTTATATAAATCTGCAATATTTTAAATGATATATCATATCCAGGGCTCCAAAAATCCATTTGTACGCGCGAGTTATTCAAGACAAGTGGCTAGTGAATTTTCAGCCTCTTTCTAAATGCATTCAAAATGCATTGCCTCATTTTCTTCGCATAATTTACATTTAACAAAAATCTCATTTATTGTCAAGTTATTTGATGGCGGGCATCCTCTAATGAATGTAATAAAGAAGTTCTATTTATTTTTATTTAAGGATGAGATAGTATGTTAAGTAATTAATTTAATAAGATAATTCCTTTTGTAGACTGTTTCTCTGCCAAAAGTTAGTTTGGACGAAGATATTCTCAAAGATACCTGCCGATGTTTCCTAAATGTAGAGCAATTCCACTCTATGAAAACAGGCAGCACAATTTATCTTTCACTCTCTGTTATTAAGTTGTGGAAGGGCGATATCAATGATCAAAAGGTTGCTCGTTCAATTCTGGCTCGACGGATTTCTGTTCTTTTTTATATTGTTTTTGTTATGTGGCAATTAAAAGGAGCAATGGCTATGAAAGGATAACTTCAAACAGTGCTGATGGTAGGGAGATAACAGAACAAAACAGTTGAATTAGGGAGTAAGCATTTTGTAAGGGGTGAATGTGCAAGGGGATTATCTCCCTACTCTGTATCAATGAATTGATTTTGAAAGAAAAAGTTGCTCAAATATTCTCAAACAACATTTTATTTTGTATAAGTTGAAAATCATTATCAGTCTTATAACCAATAGAGATATCCTTCAAGAAAAAAAAAATTTAACAAGACCGATTTGCATTTGTTTCACTACGGACTAAGAATTTTTTGTTAACCCTCCCAACACCCTCTTTAACACTTAAGTAGTTCAATAGTATTGGCGTAAGCTTATTTCCATAATTCACAATATGAATTAACTTAATGTAATTAAATACTTGAACAAACATGATGAAAAAGCTTTATAATAACGTTGTTTAAAATAAAAAAAAGTTCTCTTGCAAATTAGAGTCCGGAGACCAGATCATGTCTTCTTAGTTATTGACTTTACATCGTGAAAAGTCAGTCTGAGTCTGTGTTGCTAGTATTGACTATTTTATGTTAACTTCATAAACTGTATTATTTGTCTTTTCCATTGAATTACTTTTGTGGATAATTTATGTAAATTCACTCTTCATTATGGATAAGAAATGAACCTAAACTGAAGTGGAGGTGATGTGAATTAAGTACCAGAAAATATTAAAAACATCGAAGAAAAGATTTCTGTCGTGTCTTCATCTAAAACAGATATGCTTTCAAGACAAATGGCTCAAAGAATTGAAAGTTGGGCAACTTTGTTACAGTATGCAATGTATAAAATTATCTTAGGACAGCTGACAAAAACTCTAGATTAATACAAGTTTTTGGAAGCATTTTTAAAATGGCAATTTTTTTCGAGGCATTTTCAATTTTCATAAAAAAATGCTGTGGTGTATACTTCGTCAAAATTTGCTTGGGAAATGCCCCAGCTATTCTTAAAGAAAGATGGATTCTCTAAAGAAAGTGTGTTCTCTTTGAACACCCGAAGTGCTTTTTAATGTAGCTTATTATAAAGGTAAATTCAATAAATCATTTACTGACTTCAGGAAGTTCATCAGCCCAGTGGTAGAACAGCATTAGAATAATATAAAATAATAAAGAATTTGTCAGTAACTGCTGATGTCTTTAAACAAAAATTATTTCTTTTGTTTTTTCCTGTCAGTTCATTTCCTATATCATTGATATACAAATTAAACAACAGAGGACCAAAGTCCTCTGTTGTTTAATTTGTATATCAATGATATTCGTATTAATCAACATAGGAACAAGTACTAAGCTCTGTGGTACATCACTAGACTTTTCCTTGACTCAACTCTTCCATAAACCACTCTTTGATATGTGTACATCAGCCGCCCTCTAATCCAATTTCCAAAATACCTTTACTAACGCTCTTGAGATGCTGCCTGGCTTATAATTTGTTAATTCTGTCTTAAAGCCCCCCCCCCCTCTATGCAATGGGACCATTTTGCCCTCTTTCCATTTCTTTGACACATCCCTACTACTGAGTCTTAAATAAAACAGCGTGGTCAGAGGAGCTGATAATACGCTTACACCTACCGCTACAAAATGCTTACTCCCGAATTCAACTATCTGGTTTGGTTCTGTTACCTCCCCATCATCAGCACTGCTTAAAGTCATCCTTCCATAGCCATTGTCACATAGCAAAAACAACTTAAAAAAGAACAGAAATACGTCTAGCTGGAATCGACGGATTTCTATCATCATTAAGCTGGAACTGCAAAAAATGAAACATTTGTAGAGGGAATTTAAGAAGAAAGAGACCCGCAGCCACACGACCAGTACAAGGCACAGGCCAGAGGGGTAACTAGTGTATGCTAAAGATAATCCCAAATAGTTCTTTCGATATGCTGCAAGTATAAATGTATATGGCAGAATGATTTTAATGAATGTTGATGATAGGGAGGTAATTGAATCAGTAGAAATACGAAGTGAACACTTTCCAAGAGTATATCATCCAAGTGGTGATATTGCAGGAACGAGAGAGGCAAAGCCTCATATGGAAACTGAGGTAAATGAAATGGAGGTGTATAACATATCGCAGAACCTTAATGTGAATACACCTGTGATGTTGGATGGTATACCAGCTCGAGTGTTACGTGAACCTGCGAGGGAATTGTCAGTGCCCACGAGTGTATTGTTTAATCTAAGTATGATATGGGTTAGTCCTGAGAGAGTAGAAAGGGGTGAAAATAGTTTAGTTGCATAAAGGAGGCTCCAGTACTGATGTAGAAAATTATCGACCAATCAGCATATTAGGCGTTGTCAAAGTATTGGAGAAGTTGGTCTGGGGGCAGCATAGATTTGTGAAGGTAGTACAGTAACAGCTGAGTTGGATAAAGGTAATGGGTTTAGAACAATACTGCTGGCCTTTGAGAGGATACCACATGGAGTTCTAATCACTAAACTGCAGCACATGGGAGATGAATATAGGGCTGATGAGATGGACAGCAGGGTAGTTGACTGTGAGATATCAGAGAGTACTTTATTCAGGAGTAGGATCCAAAAGAAGGACTAGTGGCTTTCCTCCTAGTTCTGTTCTTGGACCCTGCTTTAATTTGTATATTAACTATATAGGAAAGGAACTGTTCAGTTATTTGCCAATTATGCAAAGTAATTGATACACATGATGATGTCAAAATTTTGCAGGATGATTTCGATAGATTGGCAGACTGCACAACGGAGAATGGATGACAGTTCAATGTGGCAATGTGTATGGGTGTGCATTTTCAGGTGAAAAGATTACCAGCTATATACCACATTGGTGGAACTGTACTCCAGAAAATTGACGGAGCCAAAGACTTGAGAGTCTTAGTGGATAGGAAGTTAAAGTTTAGGGGGGCACATAGTAAAAAGTGGCTAAAGCAACTCATCAGATTACTTGGTTACCGAAGAATACTTTGACGAGCTGAGACAAGCAGGTTATTGTTCCTCTGTATCGAGCATTGATAAGACCCCATATTGATTACTGGGTGCCAGGGTTTCTTGGTGATGAGGAGGAAGTGGAGAGGATCTCGAGGAGAGTGACCAATATGGTAAGGCCTATGGAATGAACCTTATGAAAACATGTTGAAGATTTGTGGGTTACAGAAACTGGTTGATAGGCGGAAAAGGGGCGATATGATTGAAACATACAAATTACTGAGGGGCTTATACAAGATTAATTAAAAGGAAATTTTTCAGAACAGGTCTGGTGGTGGGAGAACTAGGGTTCATCCTTGGGAACTGAGTAAGAGTGTAGTTAGCAAGGTGTTAGAACTAGGTAGGTTTTTTTGTTTGGAGAGTAGTGAATGAGTGGAATAGGTTGCCAGAGTCTGTTGCAGGTGCCATGACTGTGAATGAGTTAAAAGCAAGCAAAGTATGATAGATAGTTCTTGACATGATGTTTAGGGCATCCCACAATGAGTCAAAGGACTTCGTGGATTATCCCGTAATAATAAAAATAATAAACTGGTACTGTTCACTCTTCATTCCTTCATATATAAAGGGATGGAAAAACTTATAATTGATATCTTCCTACCATCTTTAAGTACCATTGAAGAAATAATTGAAATTGATTTATAATTTAGATGATGAATAGTATTTATAGAATATAAATATATAATAGAATAATACCGTATTTACTCGATTACAACTTGCCGTCGCGTCTTTCTTGCACCCATGATTTTACTTTACGAAAAAAGAAATTAAAACGTTTCGCATATACCTCGCACACGAAAAAAAAAAAGTTTAAACACCGATGCACAATCTTGCTCGCAATTGCTGCAGATGGAAGAAAGTTTCCTCCTTACGTAATGTTCAAGAGGAAAACAACGCTGAAATGCACATTTCCCCTTGGAATTCATGTAAGAGTTCACAAAAAAAAAAAAAAAAAAAGCGGGGGAGTGGACACTACAGTGGTTCAAGATTAGATTAGAACAGTTTGGGAGAAACGGCCAGGGGATCTCACTTCAAAACACCTGGCTCTCCTCGTATGGGATAATTTCTGTGGACACTAGCACCTGAAATAGTGAAACTTTTCGAATATGAAGATATAAGACCACCAGGAATCAAGGCCGCATTTATACTTTTGGAGGCCCGAGGCGCAACATCATTATGAGGCCCACAAAAATAAGAATTTTTTTTAGTTTATTGAAAATAAAAGTCAACATTTCCCTAATAACTCATTTTAATAACACAATACAACATTGGTATACATATATTTGCATTTAAAAAAAGTATAAAAATAAATCAGTTCAATTTTAAATTAAAAAATTAATAACTAAAAGGTTTTTGTTCTGGCTTTGGTTTTAGCAAATATATCTCTAATGTCATCATAATTGATCGAGTCCATTACATCTGATTCAATGCATAATAACGACAAGTCACTTGTTTTATTTTGGTGCAAGTTGCTTCTTAAATAATTTTTTATTCGTTTCAACACTGAAAATGACGTTCATCACTTGCATTTGAAATAGGCATCGTCAAAAATATTTTTAAAATTGTTTGTACGTTCGGAAAAGTAGACCTTAACCTATCGTTTATAAATTTGTACATATTTTTAATTGAAGAATTTTCTTCCTTTATCATTATTAAAAATTGCTTATCTTCATCAGTAAATTTTTCTTAGTCAATATCTGTCCCATAAGTTTGTAAAATTATATCAATACTAGTCTTCTACTTGTCTTGATCTATTTCTTCCTTCAAAAAAAATGCCAAACATATCTAATATGTCGAAATAGCTTTTTGTTCTTTCATTAATTTCCAAAATTAGCTTATCGCAAATGACATTAAAAGCGTTCACAGCGAAATTTTCTTTCCCATGTAATATAATCTCATTGTTAGATTGTGAAACTTCGTCACTCATTTTTTTTTTCGTTTTTTAACTCTTTCCTTTTCATCTTTAAATTTTGTCTCATCTGTTAATAAATTCGCTTCTTCATTTACAGCAGCAAAACTATTTCTTATATCTAAAATACTAAAAACAAATCCATACCGGGATCTTGTAGAGATTTACTAGTAGCATTTATTCGTTGTAAAATTTTGTCCCACATAACTGTTAAAATTGCTGTTGCTGGTTTGTCAAAATGTTCAGCCAATGATGAGCTCTCTACTTTAAAAATAGGTTTTTCATGAGGAGAAATGGATAGTTCGAGTGATTCATCTTTAATTTGTTTATATCCACGTTTCAAAGCCAATATAGCGTCTGCTCTTGCGGACCACCTCGTGTCACTTAGTCTTTTAACTGTTAAAGATTTTTTTTCTAAATGTTTAAGGAGTATACCCCATGTTCTTGTTGAAGATGAAAAGTAATTATATACATTTTGAATAAAACAAAAATATTGCACTGCTTCCGGACAAGATTCCGCAGCACAGTTGCCAATTAAATTTAAGGAATGACTAGAGCACGGTATATAATGTGCAGAGGGACTACTTTTTTTCAGCCTAGCTTGTAAACCTGTATAGATACCTTTCATATTGGCAGCGTTATCAGAGAGCTTTGCCCTCTGCACATTTTTATATTCAAAGATAATTCTTCTAATTTTTTTAACACTACCTCTTCTAAATATAAGGAATTATGTTGTGTAATTCTGATGAACCCGATAAATGTTTCTCTAATGTCAGAATTTGCGGCAACATACCTAAATATCATAGGTAGTTGGTCATTATGGGCAATGTCTGGCGTTGAATTGAGTATTATTGCAAAATAAGCAGCTTCCTTAATTTCTGATTTACCATACTTGTGATGAATTCATAGCTATTAACGCTATGAATTCATCACAAGTATGGTAAGAAAGATAATTTGATCTGCCAGAACCACAGTTGGCGTACATTTTCATGTGATGTTTTAAAAAATCATCAAATTCACTTAAATAATGTAAACACGATAAATAATTTCCGCAAGAATCAGAAAAAATATTTGTATTTCCTCTAAATGCTAGCCCTAGTTTACTCAGTAACTTAATGGTAGCTATTATTCTTTTTAAAACCTCTCTCGAATAATTTTCTTCAGATTGTATTTGTTTGATCAATTCAGAATCAATTCAGCTATTTACAGAACTTGATTTTCTTTTGCGATATGTGCACATCGCTCATATATGCTCAGTAGAATGCTCGTGATCACATAAGGTTCGTGTTATATTTCCCCAGTCATTAAAACCCTTCATTAAGCTATTATTTGACTTAGAAAACAATTTACAAACAAAGCAGTAAATAAATGCTTTGCTGGTTTCTGAAAAAATTAGCCACTCTCGTTTCTCCTTTGTTCCATTCCCCTTTTTTACAGTAAAAATGTGATATTTTTACATTTCTGACGTATGTTCTATTGCGTTCTGTGTATTCGTTTTTTAAATTTTCGATTTTACCAACATTCTGGGGCATATTTATTAAAATATGCTCGATAAACTGTTCATTAATTGTAAGTGGCCACACTGCTATATCGGTAGGATAAGAGATAGCTTGCTTGCTGGTAAGTACAGACTCCGATTGAAAATTTTCTTCAGAATCCTCTTGATTTGTTTCATTTACTACTTTCTCTCCTATGTTTTCCACATCATTTTGATGTTCTTCATTTTCACTTTCATCTCCTCCTGATAATGATACCAATGTTTCGTATTCATTCCGAGAACTGTGAAGTACAACTTCAGTTCTACGAAATTCTTCATTTTCAGAACGCAAGAAAGACAAAATTGCCTCCTTTTGACTATTTAGCTGCTTTTAATTTTCTCTAAGTCGTTTTCTTTTACTAACTCCGGATTCAAATAGCGATCAGAACTTCACCACCTTTGCTACGAGTTGCCTGGTATTGTACTACGTACTAGGGTCACTTGTATTAGCTCACGGTAGTGGTTGCCGATACTTTATAGTTTACTATATTCGGCAAGAAACTCTCTGATTGCAATCTTTGAGTTTTTTATTCGGTTTTAAAACAATGTGGGATTTAATATCCCCTTAATTTAAAATAATGTTTATATCGCCGAAATGAAGCTTATTAGCTCTTTATATTTAAGTTAACTTAAAAAATCTTGTTAATATTAAACTAGCAACCTTGTAAGTCATTTTATATAAATAAATGACTAACTTATATCGATGGATTATAAATAATTATGCAACTTCTACGATACTTTATATTTATTATTAACTTTTCTAAATAGTTTAAAATCTTTTAATGTAATTCTAAATATATATATTATTTACACTTTTAAATATTTCATGTAATTGAATCATAATTAATTTAAAGAAAGATGTAATTAAAATCTTTCTGTGAAAAGATTTCAATTGCAGTGTTGATTATTGATTTTGAGAACGTTGATTTTGTTTGACAAGCTTCGTTGACAAGCATCATAGTTGCTACAAAAATTCTGAATACCGAAAAAATATTAAAAGGTGTGGTAATAATTTAGTTTAAGTTTTTTTTTTTTTAAAGAATTTAAATACAATCAAATTAAGCTTGCTAATCAAGGTAAAAATTGGAATTTCATGAACTGTAAAGTTCAGATATTCTCACTAAAAATTAAAATTTTGAATTTACGGTAATAAAAATCATCATATTTATGGAATATTTACAACATTTATTTATTCAATAAATAAAAGATTTATTCAACTCCAGCTTTGATTTTTTTAAGTTGCAGTAATAAGCATAATAATTCCAGCTTTAGTTAAAACGTAGAGGCAATAAACAATAACGATAACTTGCAATGCTCGCTAACATCCACTTTTTTACTCGACATTTTATCCTAAAATGACTAGAATCTTGATGCACAAAAAAATGAACTGAAAAATCAATTTAATTTATAAATAATAATAAACTTGAAATTGAAATGCTCTGTTTATGTGATATAGAAACTGCTCTTACCCAACTAATTAATATAAATAGCAGCAACACACAAAAAAAAACCTCTGTTGTCTCTGGCTTCAGAAATACCTCATCGGGAAAATAGCGGATTGTGAACTGCGCCCTGCAGTACTCATATACAGCTCCAGCAAAAAGTTATTCTCCCACGGCGAAAAGAAAAACTTCTGAGGGAAGGTGCTTCGGGTAATTTGTCTCACTTTTTCTCCTCTGCTTGGGCTCACCAAAAATGCATGGACGACTGCCTCCATTTTCTGCTGCCTCCACTAACTCGAATTGCCGCCAACTGTCAACCGGGATTCCTCTCTGGCCTGGAAGCTTTTCTCCGGAGATTGGAACATCTCCTTTTGGCACCTCGAAGCCTCATCTTAAGACTGGACCCAGGAAGCTCCTCTCTGGCAATGTCTGGAAATGGGAAGCCCTATATGCTTGGCTCTGTCCCCTTTTATTATGCTTTCTCTGAGACCTCGCACGAATGTAACCACCGAAGAATTCGGCATGATTCTTTCATCTTAAGTTTCAAGTTCGGCCCGCTCTTTTCTCTTCTGTGCCTTCTTTTGATTGTAAGTTGCAGACCATCCAAAAGTTGTTTGAACCTTTCTGACTGACTTTAGAGGTGTTTACTTGCAGAGCTTGTGTAAGCTTTTCTCATACACACAAAATTTAATAAACACCCTTTCTAATGCCGCCATGTAGATCTATTACATACAGCTCCTAACATATTCTTATTAAAGAAGTATATACAGTTAATTTCCAAAGGGCTATTTACAAAAATATCTAATACAAAATATACAGAGACAAACAAGGTTATTTTTTACAACATTCTTATGGGACTTGACCTAAGTAAAAAATCGATGTAATGTGCTTTGGAATATTTAAGCTACAATCGAGTTTTTACAATATTGATAAGAACAATAGTCTAAAAGTCCAGGTAGTCCAGCGAAAACCATTTGCGACAAAATGAAACTAGTTTATTTATTTAAAAACACAAAAATACAAATTTAGTAAGTATATCTTTATAGAGTTCATAATTAAAATGACTCTAATAATAATAATAATAGATTTCTACAGATGTGTCTCATCTTGTTTTGGTATTATCAAAATTATCAAGTTATTCTGAAGCATTATGAATTTTGCTATTTTATTATTATGATGCTAATATTTCTTCAAATGCTGCACTTTTTACAACAAAACTGGCTATGTTGAATATATCTGTTCGCAAATATACTCAAAATCCCTTTTACCTAATAAAAAGGCAGAATGCTGATGAAGTTTCATCAGCATTCTATCTGTTAAAATGCAATTACTCCCCCCCCCCCCGCCGTTAACGGATTATTGTGGTTATGTGCACTGTATTTCTTGAAGTGACACTTTTTTGCTGCATAATTTACTTATTGTGTCTCTTCCCAAATAAAAACGAATTTCACATGTTCGAAAATAACCAAAATGTTTGTTTGCATTGGAAATATTATGTCAAATATTTATATTTTTTAAATAACATTTATTGAAATAAATATGGCATTTTGCTTCCTTTCCTTGCAAAATAAGATTACATGGGTCGCACATTTCAATTTTAGGAACAATTTTTTTTATTATTATTTTTATGATCAACAAATGGTGTTAGACTGCATTATTCGTGGTTTCCGATTGTGAGGCTTTTTAATTTATATCCAATGGTATTTTATCAGAGATTCTACGCCTTTGTCTTTTGCTTAAAACTGCAACAGTACAATTACTTTGGAAAAATAACGAATTCAAAAAAAAGAAAGTGCGCACATGTTATCAAGCAGTATTTTGTGTGTGTGTGGTGATAATATTGGAGGGGGGAAGTTAGCTATTAAAGGCGAATTAATTCTGTTATGAAAATTTTGGAAATAAAATTTCATTTTGACCATGCACCTACACATGTTTCAAAAGATAAACTGTAGGGAAAATATCGCTACTTCAAAACTGCCGCATAATATCGAAATTAGCTGAAAATATGTACATAACAGTTAACTTCATAAGCGCCGTTTATTTTGATTTGTAGTGAGTGATTGGGGGGGGGGGGACCAAGAAAGTTGAAATGCAAAAACCTACAGATTACGTTATAAAAAGTATGCATTACATGATATGATTCAAGATTTACGTATGTTAACTAACCTTCGAACTAAGATTATGAATAAAATAGGAAACTTAATTTGGAACAGATGGAGGCTGTATCATTTTTAGATTCGGATTTTCATGAATTTATAAAATAATTGTTTGACAAAAATAATTATCTTCAATCAAGTTCTTGGAGAATTTTAAAATGTATTGGCGATTAAAATAATTAGAAAAAAAAATTGATAGTGACATTGATTTTCCAAAGTGATACAATATGAAGTGAAGAAAATATGAAAGGATTTCTTATTTTGCGCTGGCATTAAAAACTATAATTATACGATAAAAACAAGCAGCAAAATTAATATAACTCATAGGTATTTAGTCTGATATAACTTAGATTCCAGTTACCGACCAAAAGGCAAGCAACTGAGTTTCTTGCTGTAGGCCACAGAACGTAGCTACTACGTACGCCAGGTAATGTAGTTAAGTGTTCTTTTCAGCATGAAGGATTATCAAACCGTCTAATGGACATGACAGTCAAACTACACTTCTTATCCATGTTCTCTCAGCAGGCGGACAGAATATTATCCAGCAAAGAAATGGTACGCTTACATACATGAATTTTATGGAATACAGAGTTCCTGTTAGTTTTATATTCTAAGGAAAGAACAATCTATTTCAAATGGAAGCGGGAAGCCTCACAAATTTTTTAGCGGCCTCTTGTTTTTATATTATGAATTTAATATTTAAAAATAAGTATTTTATTTTGCAACTATAACTACGCTTTTATTTTTATTGTTCTTTGTGAGGAGTAAGGTTTCAAAATGAGGCCCCCCGTAGAGAGTGAGGCCCCCATCTTGCACCTCATATGCCTAATGGTAAATGCGGCTCTGCAGGGAATAATGGCCACTGATGTGGCCATTATTCCTGGTGGTCTTATATCTTGTCTACAGCACTTGGATCTTATCGGTCAACAAACCATTAAAGGACTTCGTACTAAATTCTACATGGAGTGGATGGCAACTGGCGGCTACGACCCGACTCTGCCAGGGAAGATTAAGAGACCATCATTAGAACTCTTGTGAAAGTGGATTTTGATAGCTTGGGACATGATTTCGCCATAAGTAATTGCCAGGAGTTTTTTAAAAACTGGCATCTCTAATACCCTGGACGGGAGAAGATGTCATCTACCCAAATATCGAAGATGACGATATTTGGGTAGATGACATTGGCAATGCATACGAGGAAACAGCTCTGGTAGACTAGAAGTAGTGATAGCGAATAGGAGATTCTTGGTAAATCGTACCCATTTTCAGTATTTTTTATTTTTAAATCTTGGTGATCCGAAATGATAAAAGGGCAAGCAAGAATGAAATGTTTCTTTTAATTTAATTACAGAAGCAGTGTCTCTAAAGATTCAAATATATCGCGTGGTGATGGTGATCGGCTGATCGCGTAAATAAATAACGTTGGTAATTAAAATTTAAATGCATTCATTTTATAAATAATATGAGCACTTATAAATTGTAATGAATACTGAGAATTTAATTATAAACGTCAAATTAGTTTTTTTTTTTTTTTTTTTAGAAAAACCTTATTTTCCATACAGTGGTGTAGCTAGAGCATTTGCCGCCTGGGGCGGTCCCTGAATTTGCCGCCCCTCTCAATACATACCAAAAATATTACCAAAATGACGTATAGGGACATAAATTAAAATACTATGTTTATTTTTGAAATAAAACTTTAATTTCAACATTATAAAATGTTATTTTTCTTGTTTTTCTGTTAGCAAAATCGTCGATGACATTGGCGAAGTGTATGAAATATAGTAATGTAGGTAATTCTTAATCAATTTTATTTAGAAAAAACTCTCATAACTAGCAACACTTACAGGAATTGTGAGGAAAATTCGCAATAGTATTACAATATTTGGAAATGAGTTCTCGAGGCTGTAATTTAGAATTAACTACAAAAGTTCAAAAAGGTTCAGTGTCGCCAGGGTAGGACTGTCTCCCTCCCTTCCGCTAGCTACGCCTCTGTTTCCGTAAATCCCCGCATATATCTCGCACTACGATTTTTCACCTTAATTTTTTGGGAAAATAAGTATGAATTATACTCCAGTAAATACAGTATATAACCAAAGCTGGTAATTTTCATTCTCCGTTTTACATGGAATTAATAATAATAATAATAATAATAATTGCATAACTATTAATGAATTAGGCTTGGTTGGCCGAGTGGTTAGCGTATCCGCTCTCCAGCCAAATGGCTGCGGGTTTGAATCCCGCAGGGGCATGGATGTTTGTGATTGTCTGTGAAAGTACTAGTGGTGATAGGCGGCAGTAGATAATGTTGGTGTTAGATGATGAAGGTTGGTTTCTCGATGAGTCTTTGGATTCCCTGAGGGTGTGATGTAATAATAATAATTTTAAATAGAGAGTAATTAAAATTTTCTATTTCAAATAAAAACGGTGATAAATACGTTGTAGAATATAGGTAGAATCAGGGGTGGGGTGGAGTTTCATACTTATTTATCTGACTCATTATTATTATCCCAAGACTCCATGGAATCAAAGACTCATCTGGGATGTTACAGAAAAAGATTGTAATGTGTATAATTTACAAACAAGAATAATTTGTATCTGTAAATGAATATAGAACAATTCTGCAACAAGTGTAGAATTTTCTAGTGAATAGTGAACATTTTTGTATAAAATTACTTACATAATTGATAGATTAGAGCGTTTCAAAATAGGAGCTAGAATAGGGACCATTACTATGGTCCCTATTCTAGCTTCTAGGTCCCTATTCTACTGAAGAGCTTAGGCAAGAATTGAGATGCAGACTACATTAGTAGGTCATATTCGTAGGTAGGCTATAATAAGTAGTTTTTATAGAAGCTTCATAACTTTGGAATGTATATGAATTCTGTAATTGAATTCATATCATTGTAAATTTTATAATTATATTATTATTTATTCGTTAATTTAATTAACGAATTAACGTATTTAGATCAGTTAAAAATCTCATAATTAACTTAATTATATGGGATTTTTAACTGATCTAATACATTTGGTAAGTTTATCCATGTTGATCTCAACAGAGTAAGATAAGATTTTCCTGTATTCTGCATTTTTGCATAAATATGCCAGTAATAAGCAGCTCATATACTGACGTGGATAGAAAAGGACAGTATTATCTACTTGGTCAGCATGAATTTGTTAATGGACATTGTGGTTTCAGTAATTTTTTTTTTATTTTTATAAAAGAGTTAATAATGAGAGAAATGCGACACAAAGTCGGTAGTAAACATAGCGGTATATTTGAAACTTTGCTGAGAAAAATATTTTTAAGTAGCATGTAGTGTGGCTTTTTATCGGATCGTTGTGATTCCCCCCTCCCTCTCCCCATGCTAGTTACAAGTGTCCTTAAGTAGTGTTTGTTGGAGTTTTGTTACTTGTCTGTTGTACTGTTCCAGCTTTGTGGAAATGGCGTCCGTAAAGGAGCGCACAGTTGCAGCAGAACGGTCAAGGCTATCCAAGATTTTTCCCAGTGGATGTGTTGCGAAAATTGTTTCACTTATGCACAGAAAAACGTTAGTTTTATGGACGAAAAGAAGGAATGTATTAATGAATGCGAAAAGTGTTGATAGATTAGAGCCTTTCGAAATAGGAGCGAGGGTAGGAACCGTTACTAACAGTCACTGGAGCTTTTTTTCTGCATAGCCATCGTCAACAGTTGTTTCTTTTTTGGTCTATGGGCAGTCCTACCTGCTTCTAACAATTTTTGATGGACTGTCATGTTAGAAACCTTAATCCCACTAGCTGCCAAGTCTCTATTTAAGTCTACAGCAGACAATCTTGAATTCATTTTGCTTTTCCTAACTAGTAAGTGTAGTTTCCTTTTTTGCCCACATTTTCCTTTTCTGTCATGAATGAAAAAAAAGGTACCTGTCTCTCTAAACCTTAAAATCACATTTAACAGTACCCAAACCAACACCACACTTATTGGCAATTTGTCTTTGAGTCATGGATGTGTGCTGAGAAAGAGCTGTTAATTTTGAACACTTTATTGGAGATGTATTTTATAGCTACACAAAATGAATAAAACTACGAATGTCAACTTGTTTACACTATTAAAAATGCACAACAGTATTAATAAACATTATAGAGACAGTTAAAACATGTTGCACATAACTAAAATAGTGAAATAAAACCAAAACTGAAAATAGTAAACCCAAACCAAAAATGTGACAACCATTCGGCTTGTTCATTAATTTGTTCGCTTCTGTATATCATGTGGACTGACTGGGGATCTTCAGTTGTTTGCTGATGATGTAAATTGGAGAATTATAAGTAGCACTGCTGATGTTAATTCCCTTCAGGAAGATTTGAATAGACTGTTGACTTGGACAAAGGAGTGGGATTGTAGTTTTAATGTTAATAAGTACAAGGCGTTGCATTTTGAAGTGCTGAAATATAAGGCTGTGTACTATACTGAAGTTGCTGTACTGCAGGAAGTGGATGAGATTTGAGAGTTGGGAGTGATGGTGGACAGTAGACTGAAGCTTAGAGGGCACGTTGCAGCACTTGCAAAGACTGCACATCATAATGTGTCACTGTAATAATTACTCCAGCTTGTAGGGATAAAGAGGTGGTCATGCCACTGTATAAAGCACTGATCAGACTACACTTGGACTATTGTGCTCATATTTGGTCACTTGGTTTTTTGTTGTGATGTGGAAACTTTGAAGAGGGTCCAGAGAAGTGACTAAGACAATAACAGGACTGGAATGCTGGCTCTGGAGACAGGTTGAAAATATGTAGATTGTAGAGTTTGGTGGATAGGAGGAAAAGAGGTGATATGATAGTCATTTAAATTAGTGAGGGATGGATTTTATTAGATTTATCCAGATAGGATTTAAAAAGAGTAGAAGGTGATTTCAAATCCTATCCACAGTCAAAGCCAGTACACCCCATTCCTCCTTTTTATTTGAAAAACGTTGTAGTGTCCAATTGTTGGAACCCTCAAGATTCACTTTACCAAAATCCTGAATTTTAATCTCCTAGCTCTATTTCACTGGGGCAAAGATAACCTTATAGACTTCAGTGCCACCAAAGAGTTCTCACTCATCTCTTAATCTTTAAGAGACGAGTGAGGAAGACGAAGGAAGAGCTTGCATCCCTTCTCCTAACCTTCAGTAATAACCTGCTATCCAAACAGGATCACATTACCCTCCTTGAACTGACCTGCACCTTCATCCTTTCCTAGCACAGAAACATCTTAATCATCACTTCTGCTGAAAAACTTCAGTGTACTTTTCTGCTTCCAAAGTCTGCCTGGCAATGGAATATTGCTCGCATATTTGGCTGGGATGGATATGTGAGAACTTTTTCAAATGGCAGAAAAAGAGGAAGGGACAAGGAGCAGGAGCCATCCTCAAAAGTTGTGAAAGGGTGTTGTAACATGAGAAGTGTTTTTATGTGGAGAGTTGAGTGAGTGGAATACATTGCTTAAATGTGTTTTGAATGCTGTGTGTGAATGAATTTAAGATTCAGTATGATGGATATATTACATGCTGAGCCTCTCTTGATGAGTCTGTAGGCCCTTTTAAAAAAAGGTTTATTATCATAATCACTCTTGTTAAATGTAGAAACTACTCCCTTGTTGAGTCTTCAACATTCAGAAGAATATACTAATAATAATATTGGGAACAGAAATTTTGTGGTTACAACTGTGGTTAATTCCTGTTTCTTATTATTCAGTAAATTACATTTTAAACGAATCGTCTGATTAATCATTGTTCAAGTAATTTTTAAATGAATTTTCTGGGAATCAGTGACAGTTCACATGTCCTGCCAGTAATTAATCTCCTCTTGCATATGACATAGAATATCAGATGTTATTTTCACAATAACATCTCTGATCCTGGTCTCAAGTTTCAAGTGTCTGTTGGTAAAGGTGGAAGAGTACACTGTTCTATACTAATACCAACTGAAGCTCAGCAGTTTAAGTTGGGAGCTCACAATCGCCAGGAAATGACAGATTGACCACCTCCACAGCAACCTGTGAAATGATTCAGAAATCTCTCGTATAGTGAGGTATGGCATTTTGAAATCTGAAAAAATAATGGATTATCTTTCTTGATCTGCAGGTCAGAAAATTTTTGAGCATACTCAGATAGATGGCCAATGATAGTTTCCTCCATAAATGAAAAAGACCATGGAGTGATACTCACAACTTGCCCTCTGTTAATTTCAATGTACTTCAAGTAAGGCATGCTCTCAATTGAGTGGCTGTTTCCTGTCACAGATAGATGACCACTTTTCGTTTTGTGAACAACACTGCCATCTGTCAAATTAAAATTCTGGCATTACTAAGGAATTAACATTGCAATAGAAGATTTTTTACTATGATATTTGGGAAATATTGTTTTTTGTGAAATATGTTTGTGAAAGACTATTTTTGTGCAAATGTAAAATGTCATTTTAATTTCTACTACCAAAGCTTTGCCAAAACTTGAAGCATGTGTTACTTGAACTGTGATTGAAAAATGTTAATTACATCACTAGACTTTGATAATAATCACCCATCAGGATAATAACATTGATATTACATTGAAATATATGATGGATACGAAGCATATGAGGATGTGTATTTGATCCATAATGGCTGGTAAGGTGGTTAAAAGCTTTTAATCTACTTTTAGACTTGTTGTATACCCATGCATCACACAACATAGCTATGAGTTTTTGTTTCTGATTTTCATTATTGCTTGATTATACTGCCACAGCTTAGCAAAAAAATCTTTTTCTCCTATCAACCAAATTCTGCAATCCACACACCTTCAATCTGTCCTCATGGGGAACATTCCACAGGCCATTCACCATTTTGGTCACTCACCTCTGAATCCTTTCCACCGCTTCCTCATCCCCAGGAGAACAGACTTGAGCACAGTAATCCAGATGTAGATATTCCTCTCTCTCTCTCTCATATAAAAAAAAAAAAAACAGGTTTATATTTAAAATAACTTGGTATCTTATTTTATATATATATATATATATATATATATATATATATATATAAGAGGAATAGCAAATTTCTTATCTCTACATGTTAATGTGTCTTTCAATAGCTAAGTAATCTTATGGGCTACCTTAGCAATATCTCCTCTAAACATTAACCCTGTCTGCCACCATCCCTAAATCTCTAGCTTCATCTGTTTCCTGGAGTGATACATGGCTTGTAATCTATTTATCCCAAAATGCATAACTTTTCATTTTTCCACATTAAACTGACACCCATTAACTTTTGCCCATTTAACTGACATTAACTGACAACCTATTTAAATCATCCTACAAGCTCTCCACGTTGCATTGATTAACTATTACTCTTCCTAATTTTGCATCATCAGCATACAAATGAATGTTTCCTTTCAGGTTATTTCCTATTTAATTTATGTACAGATTAAATAGCAATGGTCCCAGCACACCACTGGTCACCTGTTTTAACCTTGATTCTGCCTCTCCATAAACTACTTTTCGATATCTCTGGCAACCCATTCCACTCATTCACAACTCTCCAAGCAAAACATCCACTCCTCACATTCCTGCTAACCACACCTTTATTCAACTTCCAGGGATGACCCCTTGTTCTGGTCCTTCTAGCCAAGTGTTGAAACATTTCCCCTGCATCTGTCCTATAAAACCCTTTAAGCAACTTAAATGTATTTTCATATTCCCTCCTTTTCTTATCCACTCTTCTATCCACCATCTTATCTACTTAACCAGTTTCATATCCATCCCCATTTGTTCTAATTTGTGTGACAAAGTTCCATTTGGTATTCTGTCAAATGCCTTTGCAAAATCATCATCATGTAGCCATTTCCTTTATCCAACTCAGCTCTTACTCTGTTATAAAAAGTTAATAAATTACTAAGAGATGACCAACCTCTTCTCAAAGCCATGTTGACCCCCTGATACAGTATCATATTTTTATCTACCCATTTTTGAATTCTCTTTTTTACCAATTTTTCTAGTACTTTTACCACCATGCCTGAGATATTGATTGGTCTATAATTTGCTACAGTCTTAGAACCTTCCTTGTGCAAAGGAATTATTTTGACCTCACTACCTTGGAACTCTACCAGAGCTGAGACTTAAATTAGAGCTTAGTTTAAGGCATTGCCAGTTTTCCTGCACATGCTTGCAAAACCCTAGCTGATATCCCATCTAATCTCATAGCTGCATTTACATTGAGATTCTGCAATATCCTAAGAACCTCCAATTCATCCACCTCTGTTTCCACATCAGTGTCTGTCACATAAGTTAAAGCAGTAACCTCACTTGGATGATATACCCTTGCAAAGTGGTCACTCAGTAACGACTATTTTATCCACTTTTGTCTCCTTGTGACCATCATCACTCATTAAGGTTAATCTTCCGTAATCATTTTTCCCTCTTACTTGCCACATAATGAAACACCTCTGGGATTTCCTTTGGCCCTGCTAGGCTAGATTCTTCTCATAATCTGATTTTGCCTATCTTGCCATGATGGTCACCTTTCTCTTTATATACCCTGCACAGCATTTTCTTCAAATTAACCCTCCTTCTCCTATATATACAATTTAATATTGCTTTCTCTAGATGACCCTTAACTATATCTCATGCACTGTTAACATCCTTACCTTACAATGTTTTATGCCATGGCACAGATTTAAGCTTCTTCCTAAGCATGTCATAATCACCTGCATTGTAGTTCCACAAATACCCATTCTTGATAAAATATTCCTTTTGTTTTACAATCTCCCAAGTCAAGATGCATGGTAACTTTCACCGATTGGAGGCAATGTTGTCACCTTGATTATGGATAGCTCTTCTAATCCTGTGACCAGGTCCAATACTCTCCCACTCCTAGTTCCCTCCATCACATGCAGCCTGAAGTAATTATCTCTTAGCAAGTGTATAAATTCTGTTTCCTTCCTGCCATGTGATCTTTCTTCCTTTCAGTCCATATCTCCATAGTTGAAGTCCCTCGTAATAATCACTCGATCTGTACTCATTGTACTAATTTGGTGATGCATGTCTTTCAGATCATCTGTGGTACTCCCTGGTCTATAGCAACAACCAATTGTATATACTGGCCTTAATCTCACAGCAAATTGTTTCAAATGAACAGCCACCCTCCCACTTATGTCCTATTCTTTTTGGCTGCAATTCATCTGCTATCATCAACAGTTCTCCTTCCCCCATTCTATCTTGCCTGAAAATACTAAACCTTTTACATTATCCCTGTAGCTACATCATCTGCTGTTAGCCAAGTCTCACTAATGCCTATAACTTTTGGCGAGGTTGCACTAACCAATGCCAAAAAACTTCTCCCTCTTGTTTCTGACACTTCGGGCATTAGTATATAGAAACTCATAGCATCCCTTTATGTCCCCCACCTGTCTTTGCTTCCTGAATTGACTATCCTATTCAATATTTTTGCTTGAGAGATTAGATTCCTCTCTTGTTCATTCTCAAAGTCACTTGCTTCATGGGTGCCTTCACACAAACTTACTTGCTTCCACCCTAATTGCTTAAGTTTCTTGTATTTGCACTTCAGCATGCTTGGTGAGCAAAGCTCTCTCCAGACACCTACCGCCAAAACCATTTAGATTTAGTCCATCAGCATTGTACAAATCCTTTCTGTCAAACAGAGACCACAGGTCCACAAATTCTACAATTCTACAATTTGTAGAATTTTTCGATTTTTCAATATTATGCTTTGTCCTATGAAGGATACTGTTTAAGCACTTCATTTGCATGATACACAGGAGGATCATCTTCCTCCCACTCCTCTCTTATATAGCACAGTTGATCAATGTATATCTGTCATTTCAGTTACTAGCGGCCATTTTACCTGATTTGCAGTAGGAAAAACCTTTTTATACAGCTAAACCTAAAGGAATAATTCTACTCGTCATGAGATCGAGGAATTCGATTTCAGGTTATATATATAAGTAGCATATAAAAGATGATGTAGGTGGAACAATAGAGAGAGTGACTTTAGCAATAAAGAGAGGGGACAATGCAGAAAAGATGATAGTTATGGTGGGTGCAAATGACCCCAGTGGTAGTATAAATCAGGTAGCAAAAGATTTATCTGTCATGATGTCACATTTACAAGGATGAAAGACCTTTCGTCTATATCCTCTGCAGCAGCTGTTCTTATAATTTAGGAAATGGCATCTCTCTGTTTAATTCCCTTTTTTATAGGAAATGTCATATTTGTTGCTGAATTTGCCTTCAGTGCCCTGCAGGTTAAACAAATTGTGCTGCCGTTGTGCTTCAGTCGGATACAAATGACCTTCAGTGGTGTTATTGTTAAAACTTTGTTGTTTATATTGTGTTTTCGCTACCTGTTTGTTGCACTATTTCAGCATCTAAAGATGGCATCCATAAAGAAACATACGTCATCGACATGGAGGACTTCTGAAACAAAAGTCTAGCTCTGCCTTGGATTTTTCGCAGTGGATGCGTTTCAGAAACTGCTATATCTATGCACCGAAAAATGTGAAAGATCTGTGGACTGTTTGGCTAAACGAGAAGAATGAAAACGTTAACGTATGTGAAAAGTGTCTAGATAGACTAGAGTGATTAAGAATGGAAGCAAATGTTGGGACCGTAGCAGAAGAGCTTTGGCCGGAGTTCATGAAAATGAAAAGCGACCTTCAACCCTGCAAGAGGAATTGGAAGTGCTCAGTAAGGAGGTTCAGGATATTAAGACTGAGTTAAATGTGTTGAATAGAGAAATTAGGACTATTGAGATTACTTTAGCTGAAGTAACTAGAACAGGTTTAAGTAAGAGAGAGTCTTTGGTGAATGATGAAGTAATGAATAGTATGGAAGTGATTGGGAGTCAAAAGAATGAAAGCACAAGAAGTCTAGAAGAAATAAGATATTGTGAAAGTGACGGAGTAAGTAAAAGAGTGTTGAGGGAAAGTAATGAAATTGGGAGAGTCATGCTGAATAGTGTAGAAAATGAGGCCATGAGTGACACTTGTTTGGGTTTGAATGAAGTTATGAGTTGTGTAATATATGGTGATTCAAGGGTATGGAGAGTAGTAAGCCTGAGGAGTGCTTGTTTGGTGGAACAATAGAGAGAGTGACTTTAGCAATAAAGAGAGGGCATAATGCAGAAATGATGATAGTTATGGTGGGTACAAATGACCTGAGTGGTAGTATTGATCAGGTAGCAAAAGATTTAAGAACATTGTTAGATATCGTGAAGAAGAAGAAAAGTGTCAAAGGGAGGATAGTGTGTGTGTGCTACCTTGTTTTGACAGTTATGAGTTAAGTAGATGAGCAATTATAATTAATGATATGATTGCAAGAATGTGCAAAAAAAGAAGTGGAATTTGTTGATGTCTGGAGTATGTTTGAAGGCAAAAGACAGCTGTATGCAAGAGATGGGTTGCATCTGAAAATGGAAGGTCATAAGCATTTGAAGAAGTTGCTGTTTTCTGAACAAGTTCAAGTAATTGGGTAGGGAAACTAAAATTGAAAATGTTGAGTGTAAGAGGGAGAAACTTATGCAGTGAATGTATATTTGTTGATCCTTTTTTTGCAGAATAATTTGAAGAATAGAGTGGATAAAAATTGGCATGGGACTACTGAAATTAGTAGAATGTATATCAGTTCTAAAGCTATTACAAGAACTAAAGAGAATTTTTGGATACTAATGCAATTTTTGTATACTAATGCAAAAAGCATTCGAAATAAGAGGGAAGAATTTTTATCATTAGTCAGTGCAATCTCACCAAACGTTGTAGGCATTAGTGAAATTTGGCTCAGAAATCAGCAGAAGATGTTGTTACTGGAATTGAATGTGAGGGGTACAGTATTTTCACGGAGGATGGAGAAGATAGAACAGGGGGGGGGGGAGTACTGTTGATAATGGCTGATGAGTTTTAGCCAAAGAAAGCAGTATATCAAGAGGATGGACGTGTGAATGATAGTTCATTTGAGGCGGTCTGGTGTGAAATAGTGACCAATGCAACCAAATATATAGTTGGTTGCTGCTATAGGCCAGTGGGTTACAGGGAGTGATATTGAATTCATGCATCAGCAAATTAGTGCAATGAGTGCAGGATTAGTGATTATTATGGGGGATTTTAATTACGATGATATCAATTGGAAGGAGGAAATATCATGTGGCATTCATATACCTTCTAAGAGATAATTACTTGAAACTGCACATAACTGAAGGGACTTGTGGTGTGAGAGTGTTGAATCTGGTCATAGGTTCAGAGGACATGTTCATAAGTAAGGTGTCCTCGTTACCTCCAATTGGTGAGAGAGCGATCATGTGGTATTGACTTGGGAGGTTGCAAAATTTGTGGATTTCTCTCTTAAGAAGGGGTATATATGGAATTACAGGTTAGGTAATTATAACAAGCTTCGGAGTGAGCTTACAGCTGTCCCATGGCAGTACATATTGCAGGGGAAAGATGTTAGCAGTGCATGGGATATAATCAGCAGGTATCTGAGGAAGACAATATCAGAATGTATTCCTGTGGTCAGGAAAACAAACAAGGTAGGCGTTAGATGGATGAGTAGTGGTATCAAGCTTGATCTGCAAAAAAATAAAATATTATGGATAATTTACAAGAAGAAAGGCTATCAGTACAAGGCTCAAGCTAGGAAGGTTACCAGCATAGTAAGAAAAGCTAAATCAGATTATGAGAAGACCTTAGCCAAGGAGATCAAGGGTAATCCGAAAGAGTTCTTCTGCTATGTGGAAGAATGACTTTGGAAGGATAACCTTAGTCAGTGCTGATTGTGTTGAGGTGACCAATTCAGATGTAATAGTAGACTGACTGAGTGATCACTTTCCAAAATTCTGTCACCCAAGTGAGGATATCTCTGTACCTGTAGCAATAACTAATGTGAGAATTGAAGTTAATAAATCAGAGGTACTTAGTATATTGCAGAATTTAAATGCAAACACTGCTGTAGGTTTAGATGGAATATCAGCTTGGGTGTTGCGTGAATGTGCAAAGGAATTGTCAACGTCTCTTACTTGGTTATTTAACTTCCATTTGAACTCTGGTATGGTCCCTAGGGAGTGAAAGGAAGACAAAGTGGTTCCTTTGCTTAAAGGTGACTCTAAGACTGCAGTAGTTAATTACAGACCAATCACCATCTCAGGAGTGGTGGTAAAAGTATTAGAAAAGTTGGTTAAGTACAGAATTCAAGAATTGGTTGATCAGAATATGATACTCTATAGAGGTAATCATGGTTTTGTTAAAGGTTGATCCTGGCTTAGCAATTCATTAACTTTTTATAATAGAATGGCATCTGAGTTGGACAAGGGAAATGGCTACACAGCAATACTTCTGGATTTTGCTAAGGCTTTTGACAGGATATCCCATGGAATACTGTTGCAGAAATGAGAGCAGATGGGGATAGATACTAAACTGGTGATAGCGATAAGAGAATGGCTCACAGAGAGATACCAGAAAGTTGTGTATGGAGGAGCAGAGTCCAGGATGAGGCAGGTGACCAGTGGTGTGCCTCAGGGCTCTGTGCTTGGTCTGTTATTGTTTAATTTGTACATAAATGATATAGGAAATGGCTTGAAGGGAGATATGCAGTTGTTTACTGATGAAGCAAAGTTAGGAAGTGCAATAAAAAATCAAGCTGATGTTGAGTGTTTGCAGGATGATTAAAATAAGCTGGCAAAATGGGCAAAAGATAATGGATGTCAGTTCACTGTGGAAAAGTGTAAAATTATGCATTTTGGGATTAAAAGATTACCAGCTGTGTACCACATTGATGGAACAATTCAAGAAGAGGTATGATAGGTATTGTTTTGATAGTTTGGGTCTCCCATGATGAGTCTACTGACTCCATGGAGATACCCTTAATAATAATAATAATGTAGTTGTATTATAAATGAAATTTAGAACATTGTAGCATTACAAAATCTCTTTATAATGTCTAAAGGTTTTCCCAGATTAAAACACCATATAGCAAAAATATTTTTTCAGTTACTCTGTAATGTGAACAATACATACTCTGTCTAATCATCCACAAACAAGTCAATAACTTATTGATTTACTTTTAGAGGATATTTCAAACAGTGTCATATGTCCTGAAATCCAGCCAGGAGAAGATGATTTACCAGGTAATTTTTAAAGCAATTAAGTTTTGTTATTTTAATTATTTTATTTAAAAAAATGTATAGTGTATATATAATGGATGTAACAATTTAAAATTACGTAATAAATTTTTTGAATTGAAATATTCCTGTGATGAGAATTTGATGGAAGTGGAGGAAAGGAGTGTTTATGTCTCCCCCTCACTGACTGACTATATTTCAAATGACCACTTATATCTTGGCAATTTTGGGGACTTTATTTTCATACCATTTAATTAGATGGGTTCATTAACAGGAGGTGGAACATTTTTCTCAAGAATGCATACTAGGATTTGCTACCACTTTCTTACTGAATGCCTCACAAGATAAGTAAATATTTGTTTTAACTGCTGTAAAACTAATTTCTATGGAAATGGGCATGGAATAACTCTTGAAGGTTCAGCATGACAAATGCTCATAAGCAGTCTGTTTTGCAGATGATGTTATACTGGTTGACCATCAAAACCACTTAAATAATTTATGTAAAAATGCAATGCTGATTGGGTTGATAGTCAATGGTAGTAAAACTAAAGTCCTAAAGAACAGAATAAATGGAAATATTGACTAGATGAGCACATTCTTCAAGAAGTAAAATGATCTTTAGTACCTTGGTAGTTACATCGATATGCTGATATAGTGAAAACAAAGCAGAATTCTTCTTCTGTCATCTTAGATCATAGAAGAAGAATTGAGATGTTTGAGCTCTGGTGTGGAGAAGATTGTTAAGAGTGTCTTGGACAGAAAATCGAACAAACAAAAGTATCCTAGAACTGAATATCCACACAAGACTGATAAACATAATTGACAAGAGAATAGTGCAATATTTTAAACACATATGTAGAGGGGAAGGCAACTGCCTGGAAAAAATAATTATGCAGGGTAAACCATGTGGGAAAGAAAAAGAGGAAAACCCACCAACAGGTGGATTGACCAAATATCAAGAATCACTGGACTTAAATTAGAACAATAAGAGAAGCACAGGGGGAGAAAGAAATGGCAAAACATCATCAGGAAGGTCACGAGTCCCCAGACATGAGGAGATCCGAGAGAGAGAATCTGGAATCCAGTTTTCACCAAAATTCATCTGTACAAAACACCAGTCAAGTCCATATTTACATATTATTATTTTGGTAACTTAAATGGGGTCAATAGACTCATCATTTACTTCCTCAAGAATGTGGTCATTTAGTCAATATTTCTATCTATTCTATTCTATTTTTTGGTGATATAAACAACACCACGAGAGGTGTTGTTTATATCATGTAGCATGATTGAATAATCAATAACACTTGAGTATTTCTAAACATGCGCACTCCTTTCTCTTTGCACAGCTCTGCTATTATACTCTTCATGATTATTGCTCTATCCCAACTCTTTGTGATACCTGGGCAACAGCTACCTTTCCTACCTCCACTGTTGTCTATCATTCTCCTCAATAGTCTCCTGATATTCATCCTCACATTCTCCATGTGCTCATCGAAATCATTTGTTGCCAAAAGTTAATAAAATTTTGTTCTTAACCTAAGAGTAGTTTAAGAACAAAAGATCATGTCTCAATATTTTTCTCCCATTTTAATTCCATTTTTATTGGAAAACTAGTTTAAAATGGTAAATGGTTTTTCTGTTTTGTTAAAATTGGACTGGTTTTTTTTATTTGCAAAACAATTTGAAATGATAATCATTACCTTCAGCATAGTTTTCATTGTTAAAATCAATGCTAGGTTCAAGACTAATCATTGAAATTTTTTTTTCTCACCTATATAATTATATAATTCCATTTTTAATGGCACAATTAGAATAAACAGAATGTTTTCAGCACATATATCAAAGACTCTAGGTCAAGTGTTGTGATATTGAGTAATGCTGCTATATGTGTGATTCCAAAATACCTCTTTTTTGGATTGCTTGTAATTATTTCCTTACTTGTTTTCATGATTGCAGATGATGATTATTTACGATCTTTGAGAGCTGTTTTAATATAACATTCCCTCCCCCCTACCTTTCAGGATTTGACTTTATCAGAAAATTTCGATTAGATGATTTAGAGTATGAATTTCCTGGTGTTAAAAAAGTTCGAGGATCTAATCGGATGCAAACAGCTTATAGACTGTCAAAGAACGCAAATCTCATATTGCCTACAAGGTAAATTTAAGTATGAAAATAGAAGGTTGTTTTCAAAATTTACTTTGCATGGAAATTTGTTTGCCTACACTTGAATAAAGTATTAAAAGAAGAATATATCATTTTTCAAATGTAATTTACAAAATTTACAGTAATTTCAAGATGTTTTAAAAAATCCTTAAGTAGAGATTCTGTAAGATGTTATTAAAAATCTGTAAACTGGTAAATTCAAAATTAGGCTTTTAATAAATCAGAAATTTTTAAAATCTTAAATGTGTGGATTATCTTTTTTATAGTACAGCAAAGGTTGGTCAGTTGATAGAGCCTCTGCTACTAATAGCCCATGCAAAAAGTCAAGCAAGTTTGAGTGCGGTTAGTAGTTGAAAGGGAATCAATCTTTCGATGCTGTTGGCACACTCTCCTTCGATGAGTCTTTGGACTCCCTGGAGGTGTCACATAATAATAATAATAGTACACATACAGTATATTCTGCACTATATAAAAAATGTCATTATAAATGACAATTTTTCCCCCAGACACATTTAACAAAATGTTTAAAGTTGCATGAAGTATTTATTTAATTTTGAAGAATTAAACTACCTCCTGATATGAACTCAGAACTTAATCCTTCAAAGTATTAAGTTTCACAGTAATATTATTTATTCATTTTTATTTTGGAACAGCATTGCCATTTACCAGTGTCATTTACTGTTATGATATCTAGCCTTTCTTATGTGTAATAATATTCTGGAAGTTGCAAATGGAAGTAGAGAGTAAGAGTCATGAGAAGTGGCTTTTTTACATGGAGGATGATTGGATCGTGGAATTCATAACCTGATAGAATGGAAAAGGCAAGAAAAGTGAACAGTAATAATAGTAATTCATTTAAGAAATGGTATGATAGATTTTGGGTCTCCTACAATCAGTCTTACTTCTCTGGAGTCTTGCCTTCATGGAGATCCTAAATAATAATAATATTTTGAATATATAATTATTATATATTTATAATAATTATATATACTATATAATTGTTATATACTATAATTATTATAGCATTTCTAGGCATTTCTTTACATTGATTGCTATCAGACTGATCTGGTGAGATGCTTCTTTTGGACATAAGGAAATATTAGAAAAACACACTATAATTTTAGGATTAGAAATTCAGTCAATGGACATTAAACTGAATTTGTGTCAATTTAATGTCCTCTCTTAAAAAGCAACAGGGAATTTGCTTGCTTGATTGAAATACTTGAAAATTCAGCATACCTTTTGTTTTAGCATCTGATGTTTTAAATATAATAATATAAAATCCTTTAATCTATTATTTCTATTCAGATTAGTGTTTTGATATGAGGAAATTCGATCCATGAATATCTGTTGATTTTGTTTTGCTTCTTGATGAATGTCCATTTGCCATTTATATACTACACACTGTGCTATATATTGTGCATCATTTGACAAAAAACACTCCTTTACGTGAATTGTAATGAATAAATGAGATGATTAGAATGTATAAAATATATTTCTGGAAGCAACATAGTATGATAGGATTGAAAGAAAGAATAGTTTGATGGGCTTTGCATTATGAACCGATTTTGTTCTGTATAATAGTCTTGCATTCTGACAAAACTATGCATTGTAATTTCCAGTAAGTTTCATTATCTTAAGCATGCCGCTCCTACAGTTGCACTTTCCAAAGATTCAATTTTCTTGGTGTATATGATAATAAAACACCATGCCATGTAATAGGTATTTGGACTATTGAATATATTTTGTTGAAATAGGAAACTTTCAGTAGCTTGAATGTGCTGAAATCATAATGGATTCAGTATTCAATGGAATAATTCTGTTTTGTAATTTTGTAATAATAATTTTGTTTGTATTATTATTAATGTCAGATACATCTATCGGAGACTCACTATATCAACAAACACTTCCACTACCTCACTGTTGTGTGAGGGAAAAAATTTAGCTCTCGTTCCTTTCTTAACTGCCCACAAACTTAACTTCCATAGATGCCCCTTGTCCATTCTCCACTTTTCATCACAAAAAATGTATTTATTATTATTATTGTTGATTTCTGACCTTGATGGAGTCAGAAACTCATCATGGGAGGTACACACTATCACGCATTCACACACTGATTCAGTGTGTCTACATTCATAACACACTTAGATAATGAATTCCACTCACCAGCCACTGAAAATGGGTAGGTAAGTGGAACTTGACTGCCAATTCATACAATCTATTCAAGTACTCCTGTAAGGCAACATCTGCTTAACTCTGCATTGCTCTCCCCAATTTTGCATCATCTACAAACTGCTGCATATTACCAGTTAAATCCATCCCAATATCATTAATATACAAATTGAACAAGATCCCTGCAGCACACTATTAATGAACATCCTTCTTCGGGGCACTGCACCCCTATATACAACTGACAGCCAGTCACTGATCCAAATACTAGTCTGTTATCCAATCCTATTATATGCAGATGTATACAGATTAGCCTATAATTTGTAGTCACAGCCTTATCACCACCTTTACATAGTAGAACAATTTTATCGTTTTTCCACTCTCTTGGAATCTGTGTTGTTGTAAGACTTATTAAATAGGCATGCCACTGCTACTTCCAGTTCCCTGGAACATTCCCTTAAGACACATGGTGATATGTTATCAAATCCTATTGCCTTATTAACATTGAGCTTATTTATTTTCTCATATACCTCCTGCTTGCTCACAATTAAGCCCTCCTCTCCTATGTCCTTTACACTTGAGTTTTTCATGATTTCACCCTGATAAGGATGAAACACCCTTATAAATTATTTATTAAATACTTTAATGATGACTTCTGCAGCACTTACCATTCTATCATTTTCATCCATTAACATCATCTTACGTAATCATTTTTTCTTCTACTTGCCATATATCTGAAAAACACTCTAGGGTTTTTCTTGGCCGATTTGCTAATTTCTGTTTACATTGCAGTTTTTCTGTTCTGATTGAGTCACCTTCCTGACCTGCTCTTTATAATCCATATGCAATTGATTGCTACCATTAATCATCTTGTACTGCCTTCACAGTATCCTCTTCTTCCAAATTTCATGCTTAATACTTTTATTCATCCATTTGACACCTATTTATTCAGTCTTTTGACCTTTGAAATACATTTGTACATCTGTGTTGTTAAATTTGTTAAATATCTTTTGGTCAGTTCCCGTGCAGCATTTATCTCCCACTTTCTTAACACCTCATTCCATGCTATAGCTCCAAGCTGTCTCTTAAGTGTTTTGTAATCACCAGCCTTGTAATTCCGAACATCCTTTCCTCACAGGTCTTCCTATGACTAGCACAACCCAGGTGATCACTTCATGATGACCCACCAACTGGAGGAAAGTGCAAAACCCCACTCACAATCATATCCTCCAATGAAATGATCAGATCTAAAACTCTCGATCCTCGTGTGCTCTCCTTTATACACTGCCTGAGATTGTTGTCTCTCAAGAAATTCATTTTTCATATTCTCAGATGCTATCTCTTCATTTTAATCTATACCACCATAATTAAAATCACCCATAATAATCACCTTTCCCTTGTTCGCTAACCCAAGTTACTTTTACATTCATCAACACCCCTATATTCCCCAGCCTATAGCAGCATCTGACTAAATATCTTTTCCTATCCACCTCACACTGTACTGACAAAAACCATCACCACTACTTCTTGCATCTTCACTTTGCATGGGCATAATTGCCTTCTATCACCAACAGTGCCCATTCTTCCTTCTTGTCCATTCTATTCTCAGAGAAAACATCATACCTTTCCATTTCTATTCCTGTCAGGATATCATCCTTAATCCAACCATATGTCACTTGTTCCAACAATTTTTAGTGAGTAAACGAAACTATTTCATTTCCCTTATTTCTGAATCTCTTGACAGTTGTAAATAAATGCAGCACTTTTATCTTGGGTATATATATATATATATATATATATATATATATATATCCAGTCCTGCCCAAGCCACTTGTTGATTGTGATTTCCCCACACCTAACCATTCCCATTTGCCTTTATCACCCTTAACCCATTTATCTCATCAGACTCAACTACAGACCATCCCCATTACACACATTCACTACTACTTCCAACATCTCTCCTTATACCGTGTCTTCCTATCCACCCTTCAATTCCCCCCCCCCCCTTCTCCTGTCCATTTTGGATTTTCATTTTATCATTATTAGTCACAGTACTACTGTTCTCATTTATAATAACTTCGGTATCACCAGTTCTACTCTCCTGATCTTTTGCTTCAGCTCTTACTTCTGCTCTCTTGCTCACATCACTTGCTCCTCCTTGCAGCAATAGTCTCTCTAACTGACTCGCATGAAATCCATTCGAATGCAACCCATCACTTTTGTACTTTTCATCTTTCTTTCATGTGCATCCCAGACATTCACAAACTCCACTCCCTTTTCCTCAAATAGCTCTCCCAATATACCATTCATGATCCTGCTCTTTGTCTCAACTCATCACTATTATATCTAGGCAACACACTGACCGCCCTTCCAACCACACTGTAATCTTTTGCTCTCCTCAGCAGTCTATTGATATCCATTCTTACATACTCTTCATGTTCAAACAAGTCATTTGCTCCAACAACTACCACCACCACCAGCTCACTTGCTCATCTGCTTCTATTATCTAATGCATCAATTATTCTGCTAATTCTCCCTCCTGGAAAACACCCTTATGGAATCTTTCGTTTACTACAATAATGAAATCTCCACACATCACAATTCTTGAGTCATTTGTCACCTCTTTTTCTCTGCTTTCCATTCATATCCACCAACGTCTCATCTCACTGTGCATGCTTTTCATTTTCCACTTCTTATTATGTTCAACTCATTTTTCAAAACTTTCATCTTGCCCATTACACTGTCTATCATTCGTTTTTATATTCTCATTACAACATTTCTTCACTACCACAGTGTCACCCACTTTCGTTTCTTCAGCTTTACTTTCTTTCTCTTCCAAAGTTTTGTTCCAATCATTTGCTCCTGAACTTGCTTTCATTCCATGATTCATAGTCATTTTCTCCCTCAATTATTCACTCTTTCATTCTAGCATCAGCCAGTTTCACATTTACTAATAACTTGTAGTCAATCAGAATATCACACTTTCGACATTTCCATGCCCTATCTCATCTCCTGTTCAGTCTTTCCATAAACAGTCTTCTCATTGCTCCACATGTACATGTTGTATTCATAACAATGTATCATCTTCAAAAAAGTCCACACTGTTAATTATGTTTGATTTTCACACTGCTTGATTTGCCCGATTTTCTGATCTTGTTTGTGCCACCATTTTATCATCATTCATTGCAAGCTTCAAAAATAGTAAAAAAATAAAAGCCTGTTTCAAACACACAAATCTCCACAATCACTAAGTTATTCTAAGCTATAAAAAATAAACAAAACTACACCAAATTACAAATCCAAATTGCTACTTGACTACAAAAATAAAACTTTTCAGCAGCAACTTTTGCCAGTCTTTCACTAAGTGGCACTCTAGTTTCCTCCATGCTAATTTCATTAGATTAATCAGACAATATCCTGTGGTACCCATTCACAAGGTTATAGACCTCCATCACATCATCCTGTTTTTCTTCATTACCAACCTCTGTAGTTTGTGCCCTTCCCACAATTTCTTTATCTCCTTAGAACACAGGAGATGAGACCAAATCTGCACACAATAGACCAGGTGCAGTTGTATCAAGGCCTTCTAAAGAGGCAAAATGATTTCCTTATCCCTATATGGCAGTGTTTGCTTCAGAACTGCAATTATCCATAACTCCAACATTCCTAGCCTCATCAGTTTCTCCAAGCATAATCTTACCAATATAATATGCTGTTGGAAATTTTGCCATTCCACAGTGCAAAACTTTGTTTATCACCATTGAAATAATAGTGAGTATCATTTGACCACTGTTCTAGCTTATTCAAATCATTCTGTAAGTGCTATATATTGGCAGCATCTCTGATTACCTTGCCTATCTCACATTTTCAGAACAGCTGAACATCTATCAGATCCTTCCCAATATCACTAATCTATATGAACAATGATCCAAAGACTGATCCCTTGGGTACACCACTGAAATCTACAGATTTATGCTCACATACGCCACTTTCTGATACCTGTCCATCAGTCATCCACTTATCTAAATCAATAGTTTATATTCCAATCCCATATTTTCTGATTTATGCAACAGACTTTCAAGTGGTATCCCATCAAATGCCTTAACCAAATCCAATGTTATCACTGTATCTATTCACTTTATTCAACTCAGCCAAAGCATTATTTTAAAATATAAGTAAATTGCTAATGTGGCCTCCCCTTAATAAACCCATGCTGTTATTTGCAAAGTATAGTGTGTTCATCAGCCTGTTTCTGTATGTGAATTCTTGTTAATTAACTCCCCTAAAATCTTCACCATCACTCCAGATTTACTGATAGGTTGCTAGTTAGACACATCAGTTTTTGCATTGCCCTTGTAAATGGAACTATCATACATTTTTACTATTCTTGTGGGATCTTTTCTGAGAACTGAAATAGAATTGAAAATTGTTATCTGGGTTATACAACTGCTCTAGAACCTTCTCATATACCTATCTCTTCATCCAATGTACAGGCAGCTCTCGTTTTACGCCTCAGTTCCGTTCCTGAAAAAAACCGGCGTAAAGCGAACCCAATTTTAATGGGAGGTATGAAGTTATGTTCTGCGCAGTCAAAAAATATGCACATGAAGTATTTGTAACATTATTATATTTAAAGCTTTGAAAATACATACATATATTTGTTAAAATAAAATTATTAATAACGAAAACAAAACAAAATTATATACAAAAAATATGAAACTTCTAAAAGATATTACATATTTTTATGTTGAAGTTCCTGGTTTCGGATCACCTGCATTTTTAAAAAAAAAACGAATCCAGTGTTAACTGCCCAGATTTTCTTTTTCTTTCTTTAAGGAGTTCAGTGTAAGGTCGAATAGATGCGATTACACTCCTTTTTATGTTCACAGTCCATTCTCAATCGTGGTCCATTTTGCAGAGTTCATCAGTCAATGTGTCTATGCTTGAAAGGATACGCTGTAAATCGGCTGTTTTCATATCTCTCAGAGGGCAGTCTTCATTTTCTTTCTCCTCCTTTGGATGTTGACTTAATTGTTTGGCTAATTGTTTTAAGTCTTCATTGGAAAACGGTTTATTATGGCTCTCTAAGACTTCTGTCACATCTTCAGCTGTAATATCGTGCAATCCCACCTCTTGCGCAAGCTTGGTAACACCTTCAATAACATTCTCCTCTTGCTTTAATTCCTCGAAGTCGTGCATAAAGCCTGTTACCTCCGTATAACATTTATGGAAATAGTAAGAGTCTTGGACACTTCAGGAAAAACTATTAAAGACTATTGGCAGTCATTCGATATTTTGAAGGGCATTAACAACATAGAGGCAGCTTGGAACGACGTGTCAGCAAAGTGTTTAAAAGGAGCATGGTGAAAACTTCTTCCAGCATTTATGCACGACTTCGAGGAATTCAAGAGAAGCAATGCCTTGGCTGGCAAATCATTTTCTTTACAGAAGTGAAGCACGGTAGGACAAAAATAATTTGTGTACCAATCTATAAAAACGTCTTATATAACCCAAGCTTTCTTGTTCCATTTCAAGTAGACTGGCAGCATGGCTTTTAGACCCTTGAAGGTGTGTGGTGTCTGTGAATGGTACACCAACATTGGTTTAAGCTTCAAAGTTCCGGAGACATTTGCACCCAACAAAAGCATAAGTTTATCTTTTGCAGCTTTAAATCCTGGAGCGGAACGTTCTTCACAGGAAATGAAGGTGCGTGATGGCAGTTTTTCCCAGTAGAGCCCAGTCTCGTGAACATTAAAAATGAGATCAGGAGGATAACTTTCTTATTCTACACAGTCTTGAAATTCTTTAGGAAAAGCAGCCGCTGCCACAACATCTGCACTTGCTGCCTCACCACATAATTTGACACTGTGGCACTTACTTTGAGACTTAAATCTCATGAACCAACCTTTGCTTCCTAAAAATGTTCTTCACCTCCATCTGTCTTTTTAAGATCCTCAAAAATTGTTTTTGCTTTCTCAGTTATAACAGCCTGCGTCAGAGGAATGTTTTTCTGATTCAAGTCATCTACCCATAATGATAATAATTTTTCCATTTTTCATGAAGTTTACCCCTGCTATAACATACATGTTTTGCATTTAGTGCTTCTGTAGATTGTTGCACAGACTGTTTTATTCTATCTGCATTTTTCATAATTGTAGTAACAATCAATGGACGCAAGTTCATACTTCTACAGACATTAGCATGTGTCTGCCCATCTTCCATTCTTCGCATCATCTCCATCTTCTTTTCACATGTGATTGATTTCCGTGCCTTCTTAACACCAAGTTCTGCTAATTTTTCTTCGCTTCTATTATCAGACATGGTATGTAATTACGTACTTTATCAATTTAAATATGTATGTATGTAAAAAAAATTAAATAGAACAATTAGGTAGATTCAACATTAAAACTATTGATACATATACGTCGTGGCAGCTCGGTAAACACTCATATACTATAGTGCCTGCTAGTGTCATTTCTCAGTCAACCAACCATGCTACAGTAAGAAAGCACGTGCAGGCAACCGGAGTTATTGTGAATCGGCGTATGTAATTACGTACTTTATCAATTTAAATATGTATGTATGCAAAAAAAATTAAATAGAACAATTAGGTAGATTCAACATTAAAACTATTGATACATATACGTCGTGGCAGCTCGGTAAACACTCATATACTATAGTGCCTGCTAGTGTCATTTCTCAGTCAACCAACCATGCTACAGTAAGAAAGCACATGCAGGCAACCAGAGTTATTGTGAATCGGCGTAAACCGAGGGCTGCCTGTATTTGTAATGCTTTGCACCATGTTGCATACACCAGGTTGATAAATCCTAGCCAAGTGAGCACTCATTATTTGAACAATCGCGTTCTGACACAAGGGATGCATTCACTAATGTTATTCTTCTACATTCATTCTTTCTTTTACTTGAAGGTTAATGCTAAAATTCTTTTGGATTGCTTTAAACCTGCATGTCAATTTCTTTTCATATTCTTATTTTAGCTTTCCACACAATGCTCATAACTTTTCTGGCCTGGGCTTTATATATTTCATAAGTCTTTACCTGTACTCCCATGATATTCCTGCCACATATTCTCATTATTATTGATCTCTTGCTTAATAATGTTGCACATAAATTTTGTTCCCATCCTGTTTGTTCTTTGAATTCTAGTAACATATTCAGATACTGCTTTATTTTTGCATCTTTTCAAAACGTCCTGTGCTCTGCTGATATTCTTCTCATTCAATAACTGTTACCATGGGACTGAACATAGTATTCTCTTGAGTTTGTCATGATTTCTAGCTTTCATCAGCATGTAACCTGTCCTAATTAGAATATCCATATATGGATGGAGATAAGGAAATGTATAGGCAAAATCTAACATAGTTCTTGTATACATTTGTTTATCCATCTAACTAAATATCCATCCTATCTACTTCTACACTACATCCTCTGCCTCAGAACCATTGCCACTATTTCCCTTTTCACCTCCACCTTGTTCAAGTATAATTTCCCTGCTGCCATCAGTAGCACTTCCCTTCTTGTTGTTACTTTTCACAGGAAATACATCATACCTTTCCATTTCTATTCCCATCAGTTGGTTGAAGAATATCATTCCGACCCAGCCCACATTTCATTTATTCCAATAAATTTTCCATGAATGAACACATTGAATGCATCAATTTCATCTTCCTTTCTTAATACCGATGGCATTCATATTTCTGGTCTATAACCATTCCTACCCATGTCAACTTTCAGCTGTGAATCTCTCTCCCCCATCACCACATGCCCCATAATTTATGGGGCATGTGGTGATAATGTGGCAGGTGATGCATAGGGAGTAGATGCATTACCCCCTATGCATCACCTCCCGATGAAGGTGAAAAATCAAGAAAGGTTTCACTCCCGATGAAGTGAAAGATCAAGAAAGTTGAATAGATGAGAATGAGGTGAAAGAGATGTGAAATGTGACTGTACTTGTGAATGAAGAGGAGCACAGTGTGAGAGAAAAGAGATGTGAGCCTCTTCATTCACAAGTACTTCACTCACATCTTTCACCTCATTCTCATCTATTCAACTTTCTTGATCTTTCACTTCATCTCTTATTCTTCTGATCTCTTGTTCATTCCATATCCATTTAAATGTCATCTTATACAATTCAATTCATCTCTCAAATTCATCTCACCCATATCAACAAACTTCATTCCTTCCTCCTCACCACACACACAACTTTGTCAACATACCATTCATTATTTTTGCTTGCCATTTCAGCTCATCATTGCATACCATGGGCAGATTAAGGATTTTTTCCTGTTTTTATTGATTTTATATATAAATATCTTCTTGTATTTATTTTTATGAAATCCAAAAATCCCTGTTCTAGAGACCAAATATGGAACTTTTTCAATCCACTTTAGGCCTCCAATAAGAAAGGCATCTCACACCAGGTGATGAAATCCATCTCCCACCTAAAGGCATTCACAGACATCCATGCCTGCAGCAGGATTCAAATCCTCAGCCTATTGATTGGAGACTGGATAGGCTAACCATTTGGCCAACCACGCCAGCCTCCACTAACTCTCTTGTTTATTTACTCCTTAGATAAAAATGTTATGCTGTTCATTCTCTCTCTCTCAGAAAACAAAAACTTTGTGCGGCATCTAATTCAAATAGATGAAATGGAAGAACTATCTTTTCTGAAATGAAAACAGCCGAGTTTAACTTGCTATGGGGGAAAAAAAAACCTTTGCTAGTTTACATCCCAAATGCTTAAAACTTTTTATCTATAAGTAATCACCATCAGGATATCAGTCATAGGGTATGATTTGAAGTTAATTAACATTGGTTAATTTACTTTATTAACTGAATTACTTGATGTTTAAATTTAACATGAGCATCAGGTAATTGAGCTGGTGACTGCCCATATTGAAACAGTTTGGTTTATTTCAAATTTGTAGTTGCTGAAGTAGCATAAGTGATATGCAGAATGGTGTCAACTAGCTCTTATTATTATTACTGGTAATATTATTATTAACACCAGACCTCCATAGACTCAAAAACTCATCATGGGAGGTACACAGTGTCATGCACACAAACCCATCAAACTTGCTTTAAACTCATTCACTGTATCTGCATTTGTCACAATGTCAGGCAATGCATTCTACTCACCAATCATTCCATACAAAGAACCCGCTCCTTATGAGCTTCCCCCCCCCCTTCATACCCTCCTTATACACTTTCCAGGGATGTGCTGTTTTTCTACCCCTTTCCACCATTCTGGGAAAAATTTCTTCCACATTAACTCAATAACAACCTTTACCAATTTAAGTATCTCAATCATATCCCCTCTCTTCCTCATATTCACAAGGCTATGCAAACTGCATTCCCTCAATCTGTTTTCATATTCCACATTCCAAAGACCAGTTACTACCTTAATTAGTCTTATTTGGACACTTTCCAATATATCATCATCATGAAAACCAAGGTACCAAACCTGTGCACAATAATCCTACCGAGGCCAGATCCAGCCCTTATGCAATGGAACCAGAGCTACTTTATTTCTGCATGTTAAGGTCCTCTCCATCATTGCCATAATCTGATGGGATGACTTCATAACTTATGCAGTATGGCCTCTGAACATCAGATCCTTGGCCACCATGACTCTTGTTGAGGAGACAAGTTCTCTTGTCTCCTCAACTTCCTCAAAAATTTCCTTATCAAATGTATACTTTGCAACACATTGTTGTATACCAAATTTCAGAACCTTACACTTTGAAACATTGAACTGACAGTTCCATATACTATTGCCCACTCATACAATCTATTCAAGCCCTCCTGCAAGGCTACAACATTTTCTTGAATGCTTGTTACTCTCCCCACTTTTGCATCATCTTCAAACAGTTGTATATTATCAATTACCATCCCAGTATCATTAATATACAAATTAAATAACAATGATCCCAAAACAAGACCCTGTGGCACACCACTAGTGACTTCCTTCTTTCAGGATACTGCATTCCCATACACAACTTGCTAATTTATCATCCATCCCATTTCCTCCAGTTTAGTTACCAAGTTGTGGTTGGCAATTTATCAAAAGCCTTTGCAAAAGCTAAGTATACCACTGTATATGCATCTCCTTTGTCCAATACGTTCATCACCTTGTTATAGTACATAAGCAAAAAACACCATCCCCTTTAACAAACCCATGCTGACAAGCACAAACTATACCACTGTTATCAACCCACATTTGTATCATAGTTCTCACCAATTTCTCCAATACTTTAACTACAATTCCAGATATACAAATTGGCCTATAATTTGTATCTATAGCCTTATTCTTAGTCTTTGTGAAGTGAAACATCTTTTGCTCATTCACCATTAAGTCTTCTCTCATTTCATTCTTTACACTTGAGCTTCTTATTTCACACTGAGATTCAAACATCCTGATGAACATGCTTGCTGAATGCCTTAACTATGTCTACTGTAGCAGTTACCAATCTCCCACTTTCGTCCATTATTGCTGTCATAATCATTTTTCTTTCTATTTGTGCCACATACAGAAAAAAATTCTCTAGGGTTTTTCTTGGTATGATTTGCTAATTTCTGCTCATACTGTAGTTCTGCTGTCCTTACCAACTGAGTCACTCTCCTGACCTCTTTATACTCTTCGTGCAACTGATTATTACCATTATTCCTCTTGTGTTGCCATGTGCCATCATTTTACATTGTGGTGAATAATATAAGAATACATTAGAATACAATTTGGTCAGCTAAATCTCAAATTGCCAGCCCATCCTCGTTTGTTCAGTATCTAGGTAGATACCTAACAAGGTGCACCACGAGAAGGCGAGGATTAGACATTAGGTCAGAAGCCAAGTCGGTTCTCTGCATTCCTTAAAAGTCTATATGGATGTCTCCTCCTAGTTATACAACTTTGACCCTTAAGCACCCCCCAACCATGACAAGGTACCAAGAGAAAAGCTCTCCAAAATGCTACAGTTATATAGTGTAAATGGGACATTATATCAAGCAATACATATTTAATGAAATAAATTAAGGTGTACGACAAGAGTGCACATTATCTCCAGTGTTATTCATTATTTATATGGATCAAATTTTGAAGAAAAGTGGTATTAAATCTGATATTAACACGTTCACTGCCATGCTACTCGGGCTTAGTTTGTTACCGTACACCAACCAATTTGACTTCTTTAAGGCCAGTGTGGGTAATCTCGTTACCCACACTGACCTCATACAGTCTGGCGGTAATCGACATACGAGTATATTCATAGTTGGCTTGTGAGGCTCATATACCATCTATGAGTATACACACTTTCGCTGCTAGCTCCGCACGCCAAGCATTTTTATTTGTTCAAGGTCAGTGCTGGTAATCTCTTTGCCGGCGGTAAGCGTCATACAAGTATGTTCGTAGTCGACTTGTGATGCTCATATATCAACTATGAGTATACTCGTAGTTGGCAGTGAATGTGTTAAAATTGGTGATGCTAATCTTACCTATTTACTTCTGAATAAATCCAGCACAAGGCTGCAAGATTCCCTGACTAAATTGAATAACTGTTGTAATAAATTTTGTACCAAAATCAGCAATACACAGACAGTGAAAATAGGCAGAAATTGAAAACATCAACTGTATCTGGAATGGCAAACCTATAGAACAAGTAAAACATTTCAATATTGTTTATTTCAATATTAAAATATTGTTCCTATTTAGGAACAATATTTAGTGAAGATGAGAAATTAAATATTGAAATAGACAACAGAATTAGTAAAGCTGAAATGGCAGGAAGTCAGCTGAATAAATTTATATGGAAAAAGGAAGAAATTAGTCAAAATACTAAATTAGCTGTATACAAGACCTGTCTTGTTAAAATTCAATTTTAACTTATTGATCCAAGAGCTGGGTTAGAAATAAAAGACTTGGAGACCTCTGATATTGGAGTTCTGAGAAAGTGGAGTTAATAACAGATGACATTAATGGCAGTATTACATCAAAAATGAGAATGTTAGGAAAAAACTCGCTATTGTTAGCATTTAGGAAGTTGTTAGCAGAGCTAATCTCAGGTGGTATTGTTACTTAACAGATTGGAAGAGGAAAGATTAGCATAATAAGTGTTCTTTGTCAGGTTGGCAAGAAAAAGACCTAGAGGAAGACCAGGATCTATATCTTGGGCTTCTTCTGAGATTGATTGATTGATACAGTAAAAATTAAAAGACAGAAATATAAGATCAGATAATATTGGAGGCTGATGGATAAGATTAATTTGGAGGAAAATTATTGATCAGAAGTTAGTAATGCTGTAACTTTTTTTTATATAGTACTATTATAATTATCCTGTACATCTCCCTGAGGGTACATATCAGGAATTTGATGATCTTCTGCTGCCTCCAAAGTGCCTTCTTCTTCCAGATTTCATGCTTAATCACCTCATTCATCTGTTTGATATCTACCTTATTCAGTCTTTTGATCTTTGGAATACATTCATACATATACTGTTAAGTTTTTTTTTTTTTTTTTTTTGTCAGTTCTCAAGCAACATTTATTTATTTTCTACTCAATCTCCTAAGCTTGTCATAATTACCAGCCTTGCAATTCCACATGTATCCTTTCCTCGCAGAAGTCGACATATGGCTAGCCACAACCCATGTAATCACTTCATGATCATTCGCATCAACTGGAGGGAAGTGTGAATGCCCACTCACAATTACATCCTGTAATGAAATGATCAGATCTAAAACTGTTGATCCTCATGTGCCCTCCTTTACATACTGCCTAAGGTAGTTGTCTCTCAAGAACTCAAGAAATTCATTTTCCTTATTCCCAAATGCTAGATCTTCATTGTGTACTGCCATAATTAAAATCATCCATAATAATTCATTTTCCCTGGTTCACTATCCCAAGTTGCTTATACATTTCTTCATCACCTTCCTCCATATTTTTTGGTCGATAGCAACAACCAACTAATATCACTTCCTGTACACACACTGCCTCAAAACCATTGCCACTATTTCCCTCTATCATGTTTACTTTATGTGAACATAATTTCCCTGCTATCATCAGTAGCATTACTCCTCCCTTCTTGTCCTTTCTATCTTCATGAAAAAACATTGTACCCTTCCATTTTTATTCCTGTCAGGATATCTTATTCAACCATGTTTCACCTATTCTAGGAATTTTGGAGTGAATAAACTCAACCGTGAAACAGTTTCATCTTCATTATTTCTGATACTCCTAGAATTTGTAAATAAACACAGAAGTTAACTTTTAGGTCACCTTATACATAAAACCATCACCATTGTGATGACTAGACCTCCAGAATTCGCAGTCATCACTATGATAGATAATTCAGTTAATTATGGTACTATGATTAATAATTATTCTATTAATAATTACACCGTAAATTCATTTCATTTTGTGTCATTGTGTCATCTGCTGAGAACATATTCTGTTCACTCAGTGATCTCTGAGAAAATAAAATGAATTTTCTTTTATCACCACCTATACAACTTTAACAGACTGCCCCTTTTCTTTCCTCTCTACCTCTTATTGCCACATGAACAATTTCTTTTATATATATATTTTTTTCTATCCCTGTGGATAATTTCCAATTTCCTTGCATCTCAAATCATTCATTATGATAGCTGTTTTAGAATTGAATATAAATTAAATAGAATTTAAGCTTCGCTAACCAGTTAGAAAATTATGATTCAAAATGCTTTTAGACATTTCCACTTAATCATGCTTTTACTGTTTCCAGATCTATATTTCCAATAGGTTTACCAGATGAATTTTCCTTTGTTGCAACGTTCAAGAAAAAAAATAGTAGAAAAGATCCCTGGTTGCTCATTCGAATTAATGATATTCTTGGTAAACCACAGTTTGGTATCACTCTTAATCCTAGAAAACGTATGCTGGAATTTTATGCCTTGGATTTTGAAGGAAAACTGCAAACTTTACGATTTGGTGATGTAGAAGTTAGTTGTGTTCATTTAAAATTTTTAAAGATTTTTTTAAGATGGCATATATCAGTTTTTATAGTAGTATTAATCGTTATCAAATTAAATTTAATAAGGTTTTATATGATTTTTATTGCAGTTAGATGATAACCAATGGCACAAAATTGATCTTAGTGTGTTTCAAGATAGAGTTACAATGTATTTAGATTGTGAAAAGCAGTCATCCCTAGCCCTATTAGATCCACGTGGTCCTATTGATGTCAATGGAGATATAATGATAGCTAAATATGAAGATAATAGTGATACTGTTCCTGTGAGTATCTAGTTATTAGATTTTCACTAAAGGTAATTTAAATTATGATAAAATTAATATATTTTCTTTTTTCAATTGTTGCATGAATCCTGTTTTTCCAAAACTAATGTAGAGTGATTTCAGGAAGGAGGGAGGGAATCATTCAAATTGTAACTTAAAATTATGCATGAATTGTGGCCTAGTAAGTTTAATCTAGGACTTGAATTTGAGGTTTGATCTGGAAAACTCAAAATAAAGTGGTGGAAGTTCACAATTACATACTCTGAAAGGGCCTGTAATTCCTCCCCGCCCCAAAAAAATCCTCTTACCAAAATAATCTTTAATAATAAACAATCATTAATCTGAGAATAGCTAGAACACCTCTATATTGCTGCAGGAGAATGTCAACATTTTCACCAGTTTTGTGTCATTTAAGCCTTAATCATACAGTACATTTAACCTTTTTTTTTTTTTTTTTTTGTTTTCTTTCAGTAAAAGATAACTTTTCATGAAAATAGAAATGAAGACATTTAGGAATAATTTTTATTATTATTATTATTTAGGCCTCCAAGGAGTCAAAAGACTCCTTGGAGGCCTAAATAATTCATTGCAGGAGGTCCTTCCTAGGAAACACAAAGTCTATCATACCATTCCTTAAACTCATTGACTGTTCTCGCTCTCACCACTTTTGGTGATTTAGAATTATGACTAAGGCATAAAAGACACAAAACAGGTGAAAATGTTATAACATTCTCATGCAGCAATATAGAGGTGTTCTAGCTATTCACAATTTCTGAGACAGTGACAAATTTTGAGTTGATAAATCTGAATTAGTAAGATGGTCTCATGATTTAAATGCACATATTTAAAATGTTCTCAATGCAGTTAAGTATTTTAAGACTTGGATTATTATTATTATCCAGGTCTCCATGGAGTCAAAAGACTCATCGTGGGAGGTCATTTTTAGGAAACACAAAGTTTATCGTACTACTCCTTGAACCCATTGACCGTTCCTCTAACCACTCTCTCAGGCAATGCATTCCAAGGTTCAACCACCCTCCACACAAAGAAACCACTCCTCATCTTCTTGTGCACAGCCTCCTTTCGTAACTTCCAGAGATTGCTCCTTGTCATCGCTACTTCCTGCCATTCCACCAAGTGAAAGAACTCTCCAATGTCTACCCTGTAACTGCCTCTCAACAGTTTAAAAGTCTCAATCATATCACCTCTCCTTCTTCTATCCACCAAACTCTGCAGTCCACATTCCCTCAGTCGATCCTCATAACTCATATTGTACAGTCCTAAAATCATCTTTGTTATCTGCCTCTGTACCCTTTCCACTGTCAGTTTATCTCCTTCAATTCCTGGGGACCAAATCTGAGAACAATAGTCTAAGTGTGGTCTGATCAGGGTCTTATACAACAGAATGATAATTATTTTATCTCTGCAGGTCAGCGTCCTTCTCAGTATTGAAGCAATCTCCTGAGTTACCCTCACCACCTTTGCAATATGCTCCCTGAATTTCAGTTTTCTATCAATCATCACCCCCAGATCTCTTGTCTCCCCTACCTCCTCCTGTACACCTCCTCCAATCGAGTATGCATCCTCCCATTGATGGATCCCAAACCTCAAGACTTTACATTTTGCTGCATTAAACTGATATCCCCATTCATTTGCCCATCTGTCTAGGTTATTCAAATCCTCTTGCAGGGCTTCCACATCTGCACTATTGCTGATAACCCTTCCCAGCTTCACATCATCCACAAACAACTGCATGTCCCCTTGCAATCCATTGACAACATCATTGATATAAAGGTTGAACAATACAGGTCCCACTACTGAGCCCTGTGGAACCCCACTTGTACCCTTCTTCTTCCTTGATATTGCCAATCCTGAAAACTAACCCAACATTTAAACCCATGTGCTGCAACTTAAATATCAGCTTATCACGTGGTACCCTGTCAAACGCCTTTGCAAAATCCAAAAAAATGGCAGTATATGCCTTTCCCTCATCAATTGCTCTTGTCACTTTATTATAAAGTGACAAGAGCAATTGAGAGATGTGGGATTAAAACCATATTACTAAATATGGTTTTAATTTAAAACCATATTACATAAACAACCATATTACTAAAGCAAGAGTGCCCCTTAACAAATCCATGTTGATTCTCACAGATAATATTACCCTCATCTTCCCAATGCTGCATATAGTTCCTCACTAATTTCTCCACAACCTTAACAACTACTGATGACACACAAACAGGCCTATAATTAGACACTTCCAGTCTGCTACCGCCCTTATGCAATGGCACTATCTTACCTTCCTTCCATTCTGGATACCTTTCCTGCAACCATATTTTTATTGAAAAGCCAGGTCAACGGAGCTGTCAGTTCTTTAGCACATTCTCTCAAAACCCATGGTGAAATACTATCCCCTCCAACAGCTTTACTGGTATCCAGAGTACTCAGTATTTGGAACACACTCTCCTCTTACACCTCTAAATCCTGAACCTGCCCTATCCCTCTAGTATGAAAACCTCCTCCAGGATGAAATACTCCAATAAAGTGCTCATTGAAAACAATTCCACTATGTTGAACAATGAACAACACATTGAACAACTCCACTATTATATAAAACAGTCTTTTATAACAAAAAAGTGAATTGAGACATGAGATGGAATTAGTTATTAATGTTAAATTGAAACACATTGGAACTTACTTCTTGATATGGTTTCAACATTTTTAAGACTACTTAAAAGTAGTCTTAAAAATTAGTCTTATTATCAATTCTTAAAAATATCTGCAAATATAATCAAATACCTCAACGTTTAAATTGGTCCAGGATTCAAATAATTTCCTAGAGCTGATTAAAATGACTGCAACTCTGTTCAGCAGATTTGACAGTTAACAAAGTTGAGGGAAATTCAAAGTGACTCTAGCTGAGATGTGTTACTTAAAATAGTAACTTAGCCCTGTGGAAATATTTGCATCCATAATTGTAGGCTGCCCAAAAAAAGTCTGATCTAAGTTAGATTCTAGCCACCGGCTATAAAACACGTTTTCTAAGTCTTAATTTGACCAGTCCCTAAGAGTTAGTCTCTGGCATAGGTAAGTCGTTTTCTTTGTGGAAATTGAAGTTTTAATCCCACATCTCTCAACAATATTGACCATAGAACTCATGCTGTTACAGGTAATAAGAAGAGTGTTAGGATTGAGGGCCACAAGCTGGTGCAGTTACCTGCTGCTCTCTCTCTCTCTCTCTCTCTCTCTCTCCCCCCCCCCCCTGAAAAGGTTTTATTTATTAGTAGTTTAAGCTCACTTTCAGTAATGCTTTTAAGAATGGGTGCAACTACCCACTGTACTACAACTATCTACAACTACTCCTTTAACCTCAATTAACTTCTAAAGTTAATTGGGGTTAAAGGAGCTCTGTCTCCCTTTGAGGAAAGGTGTTACAGGATTTATTTATTTTGTATTATTTGAATGAAACTTGTATAAGTTTCCATCCAGCCTGGTTGGCCAAGTGGTTAGTGTATCCGCTCTCCAGCCAAAAGGCTGTGGGTTTGAATCCCGCCTTGGGCATGGATGTTTCTCTGATTGTCTGTGAAAGTACTAGTGGTGGTAGTCGGCGATAGATGGCGTTGGTGGTAGATGATGAAGGTTGGTGGAGTAGTGAGACGAAGAGCTGTAGAGAAGATGCCCTCCCTCGATGAGTCTTTGGACTCCCTGGAGGTGTGATGTAATAATAATAATAAAGAAGCATAGAAAAGTTTTTTTTTTGGAATGTGTTACATATGCTGATATACTATCAAATTGGATTTACAAAGAAACAATAAGAGACTTTTCTGGTCAAAGTACTCAATGTAACGAAAACCATCACAATTCTAATGTAAATATTATTGATTGAGTGAGGCTAAGGAAACAAAAAACATTAATGATGGAAGAAGAATTGAAGTGAATTTTAGAAGGTGCAAAAATTTCTTTAATGTTGTCACTCTCAGTTGCAGATAAATTTTGTAAGTTGAAAGAAGAATTTGTCTTATTTAAAAATATAAAGAACAAAAAAACAAAACAGAAAACCAGCATTATATCCAACTTTGTTAACGATTCAGCCAATATCAACACATTCCGAAAGCATTTTGAATTGCAACAAATTTTTGCATGAAAGTTCATTCAAAATTTAGACACATCTTTGAGTGCATTGGTTTTTCTTCCATTTTATTGTTTTGAATAAAAACAAAATGGGATTAAATATTTATAAACAGAAATAAAAATGGTTAGCTCTTTTTTTTTTATATATATATTGCATTTTCCTGAATGAAATATGAAAACAATACATTCCATTTTACTCAGTAAAACTGTAAAATACATATCGATGTGAACATAGATAATTGAGATAATCTAGATAATGATTATTGAGTATAATTCTGAGTCTTCATTCTAAATTTTTGTGTGGCATTTAAGAAAACAGGTTTTATATATAGATTTAAAATGGGATAAGATAAAAACTTGGAGTGTAATTAAATAAAATAGAGGATAATTAAACTGTGAAATTTTCACTAATTAAAGTTTATTTGCAAATGTAAATTATTTGCAAGCATATTATTTTCAGTCAAGGAATTTTTTTAGTTTATGAAATAAAATAATGTATGTAAATTTTTTAGAGACTTGGACTCATCAAGTCTCAAACACCAGCTCTTCCCAGATATCTCTTTCTCTCTGAGAAGGAGAAATCTTGGAAGTCCTGCTCAAGAACTATCTGGCAGAAGCAATATATATAAATGTATTCTGATGGTCAGGGTGTTAAATAATCAGGTGTGAAATGGATGAATGAAGAGGTGAAGCATGCAGTCTGGAAAAAGGCATCATGGAAGCAGCACATGATTGAGTGGCAATAATCATTTGCATAAGGAGTAAAAAGAGCAGGTGAGAAAAGTAACTTGCTTAGTAAGGGTAGCAAAACTGCAGTATGAGCAGCAGTTGGATAATGAGGCCAAAAAATCCCAGGGATGTCTTTCAGTATGTGACCAATAGAAGAAAGATTGATTATGGAAGGATGTTATTGGTTTGGTGAAAATAGTAGAATGTAGCTGGCCTGGTTGGCCAAGTGGTTAGCATACCCGCTCTCTAGCCAAAAGGCTGTGGGTTCAAATCCCACTATGGGCATGGATGTTTGTGATTGTCTGTGAAAATACTAGTGGTGGGCAGTAGATGGCATTGGTATAGATGCTGTGGCTCGTTGTAGGTGGTGGAGAAGGAGAGCTGTTGAGTAGGTGCCCTCCCGCTCTCTAGCCAAAAGGCTGTGGGTTCTGTTATGTCTCTTAATTTTTCTACAATTTTCTTATGTTGTTATCTTTAACTTTATACTTTATCCTCTATCTTATGTTATCAGTTATTTCATTTGCTGACAAATTTATAGATATTTTATGACTGCGCCAGCCGGCAACTGAATTCTGATATACTATCTTAGATTACTAAGAAAAAAGAATGCAGGGATCAAGAGGTTTGCAGTCATGATTTTTCAAGCAGTAATTCAATCCACAGAAATATGACAGACTCATTTGGTTTAAACATAAGAAATACATTTATTTTGGCAAACACATAGAGATACACTTTAGTCAAACTTTCAATTCTAAAAAGAGTCTGAGCTCCCCCCTTTCTTAAAATTAACACATCCAAAAAGTTCTACTCCATAATCTCTTATACTATCAAAATCATACTCTTCCTTACATATCTATTCTCAGACTCTGTAAATTTGTATTTAGCTGCTCAGTTATCATACATAGAAAATACATATATATATATATACACACACACACACACACACACACACACACACACACAGGCTCATTCTACAATCCTGGCATGGATTATATCAGACGAGTTTCATCTGGCATATTTTACATGAGATAACATTCCTTCTTATATTCAACTTTGTTCCCCCCCCCCAGAATTTTAGCTAGCATTCAAATTTAAATTTAACATAATAACATTAACTTCCTTTTTCCAGTATAAACAGTCCGAAGCCTCAGTTTCCTATTCAGCTCGAGCCTAAGATGCCGCTTGTTCCTTAGGTGTAGACAAAATGTCCAAAGAAAGACAGTTCCTCAAGCACAACACGGAAATTGGTTATTTTTTCAACATTCAGTTTCTCATTCCTCTCTGGTTACTCTATCTTAATACAAAAGGGTTTCAGCTTACCGTTCTTGCTTTATCTGGTAGATTTAGGACTTTCTTAGTTGGATTCTCGGATCTCCTCATCGTATTTTCTTCAATGGCGTCTCCGCTATTCTTTTATTCTGCTCGAAAAGAACACTCTTTCACTGACTTGTACACCGGCGTTGATTCATCAGCGGCCCTTTCTTCTGGAGCTCTGGTTGCATTTTAGCTGCAGCTATGATCCACGTGGCACGTACAGCAAGGGGAAATTCTTGCTGAGCACACCTGCAAGCTTTCACAGCTACTCTGCTCAGGAAACCAGGAACAGATGAAAAAAGAGAGATTGAATTCCCTGCCGAAACCTATATACCTCCAGTCAGCGCCCTCTCTTGGTGGTGTCGTCATGCATACGGCAGCAGCTGATTGGTTACCGCAGCTCCGAACTGTCTTTGACATGGCCTAATACTTGTATCAACTTATGTACATCTTTTTTAGCAATTTTACATAGATTTCCTATCTTAAATAATTTACAAACATTCTCTGTTCCAGTTATGGGCTTCACTAACATTAGTTAACATCTACAAAACTGAATATATGCATGTTCTAGATCATAAATAGGCACCTTTTCCATCTGGGGACATAAGTATGTCCTTATCCATCCCTTCTGACGTTACCTTATGTTGGGTCGGAAAAAGGATGACTCATCAAAAAGTGAATCAGCACTTTTTCCAACACAACAGTTCAAATCCCACTATGGGCATGGATGTTTGTGATTGTCTGTGAAAATACAAGTGGTAGTGGTGGGCTGTAGATGGCATTGGTATAGATGCTGCAGCTCGCTGTAGGTGGTGGAGAAGGAGAGCTGTTGAGTAGGTTCCCTCCCTCGATGAGTCTTTGCACTTCTTGGAGGTGTCACGTAATAATAATAACAATAATATCCATTGTGGAGAATATATATGAGATATTAAATGAGCGTTTCATAAAGATATTTCATTCTTGTGAATGTGACATGATGTAGAACTTGAGTACAGTAGGAAGGGTACAGGAGGGACTGATGATGGGTCAGCTAGAGGTATATGAAGAACTCAGTAAACATAATGTTAATAAGGCTTATATAAGGTTAATACATGGTGATACATTAATGATGTATCACCATGTATTTTGAGGAAATGTTTCATGAAGTTAAAAGCTTTGATATATCTTTTTAATTTGAATCCTAAATTGGGACAAGTTCCAAAGGAATGGAAAGAAGGTGAAATTTTTGACTTCCATAAGCGAGATAATAAGAATTATAGGCCAGTCTCTCTGTGTGTGTGTGTGTGTGTGTGTGTGTGTGTGTGTGTGTGTGTGTGTGTGTGTGTGTGTGTCTGGTTAAAGTGTTAGAGATGACCAAGATTGGACTGATAATGCCAGCATCCTTTTTGGTGGATGGATGGGTTTGCTAAGATCATGTTTTAATAATCTACTTACTTATTATAATGTAAGGTGACAAATGTACTGGACAAAGGAGATCATAGCTAGAGCTGGCAGTGAAGTTTTACGACCGGATGCCCTTCCTGACATCAACTCTCGCCATTTATCCGGGCTTGGGACTGGCACCTATTTGAGGTTAGCCTGTTTCCTTCGGTGGCTACATAAGACGAAATGACTTAGCAAGATAGGAAAGATTCACCCCTAGCCCTTGAATACTCAAATAGGATCAGGGGGAAGGAGCAAGGAGAGGAGAAAGAAGTAAAGAAAGAAGGGGAGGGACCATTCTACAGAATAATATAACAGATGTATATTACATGAAGTAAGGCATGGCCCAGCATCTGGTACTTCGGGTTTGCCATGCCCGTACTCACTAAAGTGAGCCCTTGAAGTAACTGGACAAAGGAGATGCATGTGCATTATTGGTATATTTAGATTTTGCAAAGGCCTTTAATAGATTGCCACATGACAAGCTGGTAATTAAATTGGAATAATGGGATTTGATAGTACATTAGTGCACTTGATTGGAGATTAGCTATGTGGTGTATGGGGAAGCAATTTTCCAGTAAGAGGAGGGTCACTTAGTGTGTCCCAGTAATCTGATTTGAGGCTGTTGCTGTTTAACTTGTATGCTAATGATATTGGGAATGGTTTGAATATGATGCAAAGTTGGATTAATTCAACATTTAGTATCTTTTTGGGTCTGGCTTTCACAAATGAGACTTCAATGAAGATCCAAACTAGTCAGGGTAGTTCCCCCTTGACATTATGAATGGTAATATATGAGAAGGAAGCATGCTTTGTGGTATGGGATATCGAGGTAGTTGATGTGAAGTCAACAGCCTCTATATTCAAGTAGCCTGGTCACAAAGATACTTCACACATAAACTCTGTTTGCTTGCATTCTTGTCAAATATAATTTACTCTGTAACCTGGTGAAAAGCCTTTCTACAATTTTATAATATATTCTTTCTTAGTAGATCTTCAGTTTTTATGTTATAGCCCTTTGTTTTTAAAATCATAATTGCATTCTCATATTCTGATTTATAATAATCTTGATTTGTTTTAAAACTATCATCTGTGTGGGGGAGAAACTAAAGCATCACTGTTACTCACATATTAATAATGTTATTAATTTTCATGGCTAGACATAATAAGTTAGCTAATTCATGGAATGCAGTAGCAGCATTTAATTTTTCGCCCCCCATTCTCTAGCTTGATCTGCAGTGGATGGTGATGAGCTGTGATCCAACACGTCCAGAAAGAGAAACATGTGATGAATTGCCAGTAAGTGTATGTATAAACATTATACTGTTAAAGAAAAATGAAACAATCTCTAACTATTTATTTATTTTATTTTTTGTTGTTGTCATTCAGAGAATGAATATTTTAGTTCTCCTCTATAAAGCATGCAGCTAAAAAAAAATGTAACTAGTCTTTCATGAAATTTATATCCAATTCTTTACAAGAAAATAAAATTAAAAAATGCTTAGGAAATTAATATGATTTGAAAGAGGAATGTCATGTATTTTATCAACAGAATTGTAATTTAAATGTACAGTCAACTTAGAGAAGATTATTCCTGAACAGAAGGAAGATAGTAAGAGAAAGAACAGATTCCTGTGGTATTCTAACATTACTTGCATAGTTAAGGATAAAGATTCATTTAAACCCAATCAAATACCTTAGGGATATCAAGAGCATCCACTTGAATTTTTTCGAACATCACCATTCATCAAGGTAGGTTGACTTAAGCAAGAATTGCCCATGATGATTGAATAACAGAGTCCATTATAGGATTCTGCCACATTTTTAGATATCATAGGAGTTGACTGTTAATAAATTTCTCTCTTGCTTTACAAAGAATCAAAGGATGGTAAATTGTTTAACGATTTGTTTCCACTATTTCGTATGCCATTATTTAGTTTATTAGTAAAATATTTCTGCCATTCACAGTTACCTTACCAACTTAAATTGTAGGAGGAGGTGAGAAACACTGGTTTGAATAATGTGAGCCTTAATGATACACTTTGTGCAAAATGTAATAGAGCTTTGAAATAAAGCTCTATTATCATTAATATTATAAAGTGAGCAAATTAAATTTTATATATATCACCATAACACATTGGTGGTGCCATAAGTGGGCAGGAGTAAAAAAAACAGATAGGATCTTTTGAGTTCTTCTTGAATGATTAATGGTCTTTGTGGGAAAATAAAGTGAGGAGGGTTGTTACAAAGAGCAGAGGCAGACGGAATGAAAGAGGAGGTAGAGAAATAGATTTGGAAAGTTTTTTTGAAGTGGCAGGAGAATGGATGTTGACCAGCATCTTCATATATTCTTTTTACACTCTTAGAAGAAAGTCTAGGAATGATATGATGGTAGCCACTTCAGCAGTATAGTGGCCATGAAAATACCAGATGTTATCTGTGAGAGGATCATTGAAGTGATTCTGTGTGTGTTGGATGGGAGAGGGAAATGAGAGAGAGAGAGAGAGATCATCAGTTAATTGGATTAGCCTCTTCTAGTTAGCATCAAGAGACATATTAGGCAAATTACTCCAAACATATAAGCAGTATTTCAAGGTTGGGATTTAAATAGTGCTAGCAGCTGTACAGGAGTACTATCTTGAGAAGAAAAGCACGTCTTGTTTTTTGGTGGTTGAAGAAGCTTTCTGCAATGTGTTTGTGCTAGAAAAGGCTAGAAGTGTAAGTCAACCAAGAAGAGAGATCTGATTAGGTTTGGAGAGCTAGGTATTATCAAGAGCAAGGGCCAATGAAGTGAAATTTTCATTGTGCGAAATAAGACATAACTGTGTTTTGCCAACATGGTAGTTCGCTAGGTTATCCTCTACCCACTGATGAATGGCAAGAATGTTATAGTTTAATGCATTGGTTATAAAAGATTATGAAATTTCTGATGAACATGTACAACATAGTTTGTCAGATGAAGAAGAGGAATGGAGTGTAGTTGTATTGTCATCAGCAAAGCTATGGATAGGATTTGAAATCAGTGAAAGATCATTTAGGTATAAGAGGAACATAGTGGATGATTGATCCACAAGGATTTTGTTCACATGATCAAAACAAGTGCAGTTTATGTAATTTCAAGTCTAGAATTTAAAACCAGAGTAGACATTCATTTCCTAGCACATCAAGATTCTTGTTACAAGTATGCTAAAATTTAAGAATAGTTGTGCATTGTTCAGTGAAAACAGTAAATAAGCAAAACTATTATAATTATGAGTGAAACTTCAGGGAGTCCAAGGATTCATTGAGGAAGAGCTCATTTAGTAACTTAAATATCTGTCATACATCCCCCCCCCCCACAATGAATGAATTTGCCGAAGCACTTCTAACTGTAGCCATTCTACCTATTCCCTGCATGCACAAGAAGAACCTGGACCTCATGTACATCCTGACAACACTGCTAGTCAGCTTCCAGGGATGACTCAGAATTCTGCTTGAACTATTCATTGAGGGACAAGTCTTTTTGCATGAAGGGTAATTGCAGTTTCTGAGTGGAATACATTGCCTGAAAATATGGAGAGTGTAGAAATTGTGCTCATGATTGTTAGCTTTCTTCCATTTTTCTCTCTGTATTCTAAGGGAATATGCCAACATGCTACGAACTTTTGATATAGTTTCTTCTTTTCTAGAACATCTTTATCTTCTTTTGTCCACTATAATGGTCCCAGTTTATCATTTTTGCAACACTTTCACCACATATTTCTTGACAACATTGATTGTTATCATTCACTGTAGCAAGTATGTCAGTCTGTGGACTGGCATACTTGCTACAGTGAATTCACTGGACCCATTGTCTTAAATTCCATTTCGCTGTGTAATTGGCTGTTAATGTCTAAGTGATATGGAGACATGATTCCTTAGTGAAAATCATTAAAATTTTATAAAATTTAATAGCAAATAGCTAAGCAGATTAATTGATGATTTAAATGTTTTTTAATGCAGCACAATTTATTCATGCATTTTTAAAATATTTCAAATACAAAGCTGGCTTCTCTCAAACCAAAAAAAAAGTTTAAATAATTTGGTATTGTAATAATTAATATATAACTGAATATTGAATGAATAAATTCATGAATGAACAAAATAATTAATAAATAACTGTTTAGGTTGTTGAAATCATGAATGTCTGATATTTTAACTCTTTTAACTACCAGCCAAAAAAGAAGAAATGTCAGGTATGCCCACCTGGACTTCCTGGATTAAATGGTACTGAGGTTAGTTTATATTCATTAATTTATAATTCAGTGATGAATACAGTAGATAGCTTTCACTTTAGCAATATTAAATTATTTTATTTCTAAAAGAATGTCAAGATGTGGACAATGAGAATTTTTTTTTTTTTATAATGTCATGTATAGACAAACTTTGTTTTAAGAATAATGGAAACTTCTGGTTACCATTATCCTTAAATATTGGTAAGATTATTTCAAATTAGAATGTTGAGTTGGGAATAATTAATGAACATTGTATGCATGGTAGGTGCTCCTTGGTTCAGAGTATCAAAAAAAATGAGAACTCATAAAATAACATCTAAACATATTTTTAGAGCATCAGCTACTTTAATGATATAATAATTCACACAAATGATTTGGATATGCTGTCACTGCTCACTGTAGCAGGTTCATAGGGACCAAATGAACATATGTATTATAGTGGAACATTTGCATGAAGTTGCAGCGAGAGTTAATTACGTAAAAGAAGTTCATTTCAAAACCCTCATTTTTAGGGGAAATGTGTGCGTTTGTGTGTATATATATATATATATATATATATATATATATATATGAGGGGTGTTCAGAAAAAGACCAACTTTTTAAATAGCATGCCAACTGGCACAAAGAGTGTGCTCACCTAGTGGCAAGTTTTGACAACTGCTATTTGCCCTGTTCTGCTTTGAGCATTAGTCTTTGAGTTACATCTGCTGAAGTGAGCATGTGTACAACCTGTTTGTCGGATTAGTGACAAAGTGACAATGAAAGAGCTTGAAGAATGTGTGTGTGTGTGTGAAATTTTGCTGCAAACTTTTTAAAAATTTTACAGTGACATTTCAGTTACTTAACCAACCATACGAGGAGGACTGTATGAGCCAAATGCATTGCTGTGAGTGGTTTAAGCATCAATGGATGAGTCGGTCAAAGATCAAGGTGATGTTGGTTGTGTTTTTTGATTGGAGAGGCATTGTCCATTATGAATTTGTACCACATGGTCAGATGGTAAACAAAGAGTTATACCAAAAAGTTTTAGTGCATTTGAGGGATGCTGTGCACAGGAAGAGGGAAATTGTGGGAAAACTAGACTTGGATGTTGCACCACGACAATGTGCCGGGTGACATTACCATAACATCCATTGTGTCCCATCCACCCTATTCTCCGGACTTAGCCCCAGCAGACTTTTTCTTGTTTCCCAAACTTAAAACCACTTTGAAAGGGCATCATTTCTTAACTATAGAGGCGATTCAGGAAAATGCAATAAGAGAACTGCATGCCATCACAGAAAATGCATTTTTCAGGAAGCATTCCAGCAAAGGAAAAAACGTTGGGAATGATGTATCACTAGTAGAGATGACTACTTTGAAGAGGACAGTGTGCTTAAAATATTATAGAATGAGCAATAAAGTGTTTATCGCAAAAGTTTGGTCTTTTTTTGAACATGCCTTATACCCTCCCACTGTGTGTGTGTGTGTGTGTGTGTGCTTGCATGGGGGGGGGGGGGTTCCTGCAGATAATCACAAAAGCTGTTTTTCTATTCTCCTGCTGAATTTTGAGACATTTTAGTTTATAGGCTTGTAAATTTTATAAAAATTGTATTCTGAATCTAAATTTTTATTTGCTTATATAGAAATCCCCTAATCAAAGTTTTATCCTCTGATAAAAGTTTTATATTGGTTATCAGCTTTGAGGTTATCTGCAATTAATATGAATGTTGAGGAACAAGTAACACCATCATTATAACTTTCCACTACTTGGAATCTGAGACTGCAAACATAACACACAGATCTGATTCTCATTACTCTTTGCACAACAGTGTTTGCAGCAGTGACAGATATATTGTTTAGCTTAATGATAGTGAGCTTCTGCCATCTATGACAGTTTGTTGATGATGAATGTAGAAGATATATATGTAAAGAGGATGAACAAGAAAAGTGAGTAAATATTGGCATTCAAAGGAGAGGGTAGGCGACAGTCTAGTGAATTGTGAAGGTTCTTTGAAATGAGAATAGACAACATGAAGTAAATGATGATGGACAAAGGATGGAAAGTAGTGTGGTATATAAAACTATCAGCTGGAGTGGGCACAAGGGAGAAGCAAGAGATGTTGGGTGTCATTACACAAGGAAGTGAGACCAATAGCATGAAATTAAGGATCAGAATGAGTATATCTTATGGCATGATAGCAAATGTGGATGAGAGTGAGAAAGTCATGCAAGACATGAAAGTTCAGTTCATTAAAATGAGGCAAGAGATGAAATGCAATCATGACCAAGTGAAGGAACTTCAACTAGGTTATATTAAGAAAATTATGGAACAAACGCGTTAGAATAAAACTTTAGTTTAATATATATGTACAAAGAAACAAGCTGCTCAACAATCTACATGGTATGCTAAAGTGACTGATCAACCATTATAACTATTGGCCTGACCTTTAGTGTAAAAAAAAAAATAAATAAGATAACGCCTTTTTAATCCTGTATAGGTTGTAGGTGAGGCCGTTTTAGCCCTATCTAACTTTTGACGACTGAGTGGGCAGTTCAATCTCCACTGGTACCCAATCAGAGATAGCTGGCCCAAGGCTGTCACTAATTAAGCGGCACGCAGTGAAGAGAATGGCTCAACAAGTGTTACCATGTCGTGGTCCCTAACACAATATGTTTTTAATATCTGAAATAGTGTGGGTTTACGGGCCGAAAAACCAGAGTTTCTGGGAGAAAAAACTAGCTTGCCCGTGCCAGAGATCGACTAACTCGGGAACCTGTCAAAAAAAGCTTATAAAAATTTCCTCTAGTCACCGAGTAGACTTGAAACCAAGTCTTCCTTTGTGTGGTTAAGCACCATGGTGTGCAAATGCCACATCCACTGAGCTATAAAAAAAAAAAATAATAATAATAAAAAATAACCTTACTACATCAAAGCTAGAGGGCTGTTATTATTAGGTTTACAATTAAATTAAGCTGGAGAGCAACATGTTCACACCAAGAATGATTTATATAAGTATACATATAAATTACAACAAGCCGGTATGGATAGTGACCAATAAAAGCTGAAAATTGCTTAGAGTAGTTGCTTAGAGAAAATTGTGTAGTTCCCTAAATTCAAGGTTTGCTGAAAACCTAAGTTTCCAGCAAACCCTGACTGAAAGTATGCCATCCAAATTTTGGGGATTTTTATGTCACCATTATTATTAAAATTGGAGTAGTTAATCGAAATTTCACATGCTTCTTTAAATTTCTGTTCATACCAGGTTTTTGTATGATGTAAGGAACAAGTACTTTTCAAATCAGTTTGGTGTAGGGTGTTAAGAGCATGATGTGAGAGGCCTGCTTCTCCAAAATTGTTAAATTTAATGTGCCGCTTGTGTTCTTTTTTAGGGATAGGGATTGTACGTCCAGTTTCTGCACTATAAGGTAAGTTACAGGTGCAATAGATCCAATAAACTCCAGGGTATGGCATTGGTGGGAGAGGATCCTTAGAGGAGTTGAATATATTTTTTTTTTAATTTTAAAGGTGGTTTAAAAGTGGCATTAAGATTATAATGTGTAGAATTCTATTAATTTTTTTTTTGATAACCCTTTAATATATGGACTAGCTATGGTTTTTCTTCAATCTATATTATTTTTTGAAGAAGTTTTATGAAGAACTTTATTAATAATATTTTTACTATAGCCATTATTTATAAACGTATTGCTAATAATTTTTAATTCTTGTTTAAGAGCTTGTTCATTAGAGCAAATTGTTATAGCTCTGTGTTTGAGGGTGTTAATAACTCCAAGTTTTTGTGAAGGTGGTGATATGAGTTAGCATGTATATATTGGCCAGTATGTGTAGGCTTGCAGTAAACAGTGAAGGATAGACTGCCTGAGGGAAAACGTGTGATCAGGAACAAACTGCTGTGTTAGAGTAAAACTTTAGTTTAATATAAACCAAAACAAACACTCGACACTTCGACCTTCACATTAAGGTCATCATCTGGAGTATACACATACAAAGAAACAAACTGTCTAACAATCTACATCAGGGCTGTCCAAATCATGGCCCCCGGTGCGATTGTGTGCATCTCGCCTGTGGGTTTTATTTTCATGAGCAAAAAAATAAAATAACAATTAGAATCGAATACATATTAGATATTTTAATTCTATCACTAATCAATAATCTCGATTATGGTAATTTTATCTGGTGTTTTTGCATCACTATATACCCACGTGTTTTTCAAATATTAGATGTGTCAAAGAAGCATTCTTACACTGTTTTGTTCCAAAGCATATGCTTCGGGAGCTCATAAGGAACATGAGATCGCAATTAGTGTTGTTCGTTTGTTCAGCTATCGAGGTTGTGTCGCTGCTGCTCACCAAATTACTAGATACACATTGGATGCGACCCTCAGATAAATCTTTTTTTTTTTTTTTTTTTTTTTAATGCGGCCCTTGGATTACCTTGTAAGTTGGATAGCTAATTGGTTGTTGGACAGGTATTAGCAAGTTGTGTATGGTCCCAAAAGAGGATGACCTTCCTTTTGGGACATTATATAAGTATACATTTATATGTATACTTACATAACTTCTAATATATGTATACTTATATAAGTATACATATAAATTACAACAAACCAGTATGGATAGTGGCCAATAACAGCTTTTATTGGCCACTTTATTTTTATTTTATTTATTTATTGATTTATTTATTTTTACACTGGAGGTCTGGCCAATAATTATAACAGTTGATCAGTCACTTTTAGCATACCATGTAGATTGTTGGGCAGCTTGTTTCTTTGTATATATGTATATACTCCAGAAGATGACCTTCATGTGAAGGTCAAAATGTCAAGTGTTTATTTTGGTTTAACGAAAAGAAAAAAAAAAAAAACAGCAGCTATCCAGGAGTTTTTCTTAGGATAACCGTCTCCCAAATTTTTGACAAATTAATGCAACCATATTTGTTAAGGTTGAGAGAATTCTTCAAAGCCATTGCTGACTCAAACTGGCAAACCAGTTATAATGGGAGGAGGCAGACCATAAGATGTTAATTTGCTGAGAAACCCTTGATGCCAAATCCTATTGGCCATGGAAATGTTAAATGTGACAGCACAGGTTTCTCGAAATCTTTCTGTGGCATGTGTGCAGAGATTATACAGGCGAGGAGATCTGCTGTGGATTGTAAATGGGAAATTTCATATTGTTGATCACTGATTAATTAGCATTTCTACAATGTGTCAAAGATGTTGACTGTTGATGGCCTAATCCATTTTTTTAGAACAAGCAAGGTTAAGATGAAAGAAAAGTGATAGTAGATACTTATCACTTATTTATTATTATTTTTTTTTAATTGGCTGTGTATGGACTTGCTTCCATGCTGTTGAGTGGATGCTATCTGCATCTGCTCTACAACAATTAATGGGGCACATCTCTTGAACACATTTAGTGAATTCTATGAAGACTTGAAACCTTTTTGGTATCAAGATTCTTCTAATATTGTTCTGGCTGAAAGTTACAGGAGGCATAGATGCAATGTTCCAATAAAAAAGGAGCTTTATCTTGATCATCTGTGCAGGAGTTGGATAAAAAGAATGATGCCAGGAGATCAACTTTATCTTTAGGTGATGTTACAATATTACTTTACCATTTGGGTGAGAAAGAGATAGAAACATAGATTGATAAAATTATTCCCATCAACTTTGTACAAATGTAGACTTTGATAAGAATGTACGAAATAAATATTAAGAAGGTGGAAAAATGCTCTGGAGGCTATTGAAAAGCTTAGAAATGAAGGAAAGAGTACTTTAAAGGAATTGGAGATGATAAAAGTGACAGGAAAACTGACCTCTTTCAGCAGCTATCTGTAAAAAGGGAAATATAACTGAATGTGAGAATTAAAGAGGAATTTTCTTACTGAGTGTTCCAGCTAAGATTTATGTGAACATACTTAAGAGGCTAAAAAAAATTATGGAAAGGAAATTCAGAAAAGAACAAGCTGAGTCAGTCCAAATAGATCTTGTCAGGATCAGATTTTCACTTTAAGACAGATAGTTGAGAAATTGTGGGAATATAACAAGGATATGTGTTTAAGTTTTGTAGATCTGGAAAATGCATATGACAAGGTGGCAAGAGAAAAATTGTTCAAACCATTACAATTAGTAGAGAATAGGCAGGAACATTGTAAATATAAACTGCATTCCTGAATGGAAAGCCTACAAGACAAGTAAAACATTTCAGTTATTTAAGTTAAAATTTTAGTGAAGATGTCAAATTAAATATGGAAATAGACAATAAAATAATTGACTCCCTACCATATACCATAAAACTGGTATATGGTAGGGAGTCAACAACTGAATAAATTTTTGTGGACTAAAGAGAGATTTGTTAAAACTGTCTGTATATAAGACAATGCTCACACAATTTTAATCTCTGGATCTGAGAGCTGGATCAGAAATGAAACACTTGATCAAAGATTATACAAAGTGGTATCAAAATGTTTCGAGACTAGGTTTGTAACACGCCAACAGATGGCAGCACAAGGCTGCACGCATAGTCACAGGGAGCACCTACCTTCATAAGTCAGTGTGCCAAAAGACATCGTCCTGGGTACATCGGGAGCTGTGCAACTGATGCTATTCTGACCACCTGTGTTACCACATCTGTGATTTCATCATGGACAGCAAGTTAGAACAAAGGGCAAACGTGAAATGCTGCATGAAACTGGGCAAATCTGCCACAGAGACGTTTGACATGATTTGGCAAGTTTATGGCAATGCTGCAATGAGTTTTGAGGTGTTTTGAGTGGCACACGTACTTCAAGAGTGGAAGAACATCACTGGAAGATGATGAGAGATCAGGAAGACCTTCAACGAGCTCAACCCCCAAAAATGTTGAAACCATTCGGCAACTTGTGCATGAGAATCGTCGGAGAACACTCCACAACATTGCTGCCATTGTCGGTGTGTCATACAGAACAGTCCAGGCAATCCTCAAGTGTGATTTGAACATGTGCCATGTTGCTGCCAAGTTCATCCCCAGGCTGCTGACCCAGAAGCAGAAGGAACACCACGTCAAAGTCTGCCAAGAACTCCATCAGCGTGCCGTGGATGACCCATCCTTCATGTTGAGGATCATTACCGGTGATGAAACTTGAGTGTATGGGTACGACCCTGAGACGAAGCAACAGTCTTCACAGCGGAAGAGCCCATCATCTCCATTACTGAAAAAGGCGAGGCAGGTCTGCAGTCCCACCAAGTGCATGCTCATAGTCTTTTACGACATTCACAGCATTGTACATCGAGAATTCGTCCTTAGGGGCCAGGCCGTCAATAGCGAGTTCTACTGCCAGGTTTTAAGACTTCTGAGGGAGAACATTCGGCGAAAGCGACCAGATCTGTAGTACGCGAAAAATTGGATGCTCCATGATGACAATGCACCCTGTCACCGAGCTCTTCTCACACGCGAGTTTCTCGCCAGAAACAACATGATCTCACTTCCGTACTAGCCCTACTTGCCAGATTTGGCTCCTGCAGACTTCGCCCTCTTCCCGAAGATGAAGATCCAGCTCAAAGGTCACCGTTTTGACACCATTGCGGAGATACAGCGCGAATTGCAGAAGATGCTTGACATGCTTCAAAAAGAAGAGTTCCAAGACACATTCCGGAAGTGGCAAGAATGCTGGGAGCGCTGTATTGATATGCAAGGGGACTATTTTGAAGGTGATAGTGTGTAAATGTAGATAAAGTAATTTCTCGTAAACAGAGCTAGTCTTGAAATGTTTTGATACCACCTCATATATTAGAGACTGGATACTACATACCATAATGGTTAAGAAGAGTGACTCCAGTATTTGATTGCAGCACAACCGAAAAATGCATACATTACAGTATATTTGTTTTTCTTTTGCCCTGTCATTAAGAACCAACTACAATTATATGATAAAAGGACTAGAAATATAAAAGTATATTGTATACTTTTATTTCATTTAATATCTATCTAACTCTACATATTATAAGGAACCATTCATATTCATATCCTGCTTTTAGTAGCTGGCCCTGAGATGCATCTTTGAATGCAAGTTAATCCAGTTAATTGTTCTCCTGAGCATAAAGCATTATCACATCTCATAATGGAGATAGCCAGTGGTCTATATTTTAGTTCTGTTGTGTTCTTCACATCATTGTTTTGGTGAATGACTAGGCATATTATAGCAGGTAGGAAGGTTATTAGACAACGGAATGCAAAAATATATATTCTTTATCAGAGTTACTATGGAACTATTATAAGCCTGTTTTTCGATAGTGATAGTTATGGTATAATCACACTGATCATTTTTAGTACATATCTTCTCAGATAGAATTTTCTTGTTAGGCCACTGTTCCACATAGTCCCTCAAATAATATAATTCAATGAAATATTTATTACCTTCAAGGGACATAACAGCAGGTCTGCGTGCAACTCTGGTCACCTCCATTTCTTGGGAATGAAGTAATGGAGAGGATCCAGAGGCAAGCATCCCACTTGGTGAGTTCTCTGTGCAATGCTCCTTACACAGGTACAGTATATTGAGGACTTATAGGCTACAGAAGTTAGGTTGATAGGCACAAAAGATGGGATATGATAGTAATGTTTATGTTACTAAAAGGGTTTTATAGAATTGATGCAGTAATAATTTTTCAGCACTTGACTAATGGGGACAGAACAAGGACCCCATTCCTGTAAACTTATTAAGAGTGTAGCTAATCAGCGCATCAGTGCTAGATTTTTTGGAGAGTGGTGTATGGTTGCCAGAGTTTGTTGGGTTATGTTGACAAATGTGTTCAAGAAGAGATATGATAGGTATTACATTAAGACTGTGAGTCTCCTGTACTGAGACTCACAGTCTTCAGACTGTGTGGAGATTTCCATGGAGTAATAATAATAAAATATTAATTCATTTTATTTTATGAAATATTTTATTTATTTTCTTGTATTTTATTATTATTATTTTCTGATTTTGGTAGTAAAAGAAATTTACTACCAAAATTTGAAGCAAAATATTTTTTTTAAATATTTTTCTTTTTTTCTATGTTTCTTAGGGTAGACCAGGCCCACCGGGTATTCCAGGTGTTCCTGGTGATCCTGGTTTGCAAGGACTTCCCGGCATAATAGGTCCAAAAGGTGAACCTGGATTGAATGGGGTTTCAGTAAGTTTATCATTTTTATATAATGAAAATAAATTAATATAATTTTTTGTGTTTATAAAAAACTGTGTATACACTGAGTAACCAGCTTGCTTGGCTACTCAGTATATGCACACGGTTTTTTGTATATCGTGTCCCATCATCTATGAAATCTGCCAGATTATCAGACAGTCATGTCCGTTGCAAGCTATGTAAAGCAGATAGACCATGTGCATGTGTGTGTACTTAACACTCTGCACGCACAATCTAAATGACTTTTCAGCATGGTGTGATAGTTGACTCTCTATGTGTCATTGAATGCATCATGGATATTTGTCTTGCTTGGGTGTTCATGAACTACCGTGGAGAATAGTCCACCAAACAGAAAACATGAAACAGTCCTGCAGCTGGAGACAATTTCCTGATTTCACAATTCATTGCCACTGGCAAGATCAAGGTATGATTTAATCTGTAGCTTTTGAAGTAAATCAATAGCTCCATAGTGGCAGGAAACAGAACTGCAAGCTGTTGGAGGGTTTTATGTGATTGTGATGACACATATTAGGCTCTCTGAAATGAGTGAAGTGAATGCCACAGCCTACTTGGACATTGTTGTGAACTAGGTACATCCTTCCATGTCTAATATTTATCCATCCAGTAATGATTATGTCCAGCACAATAATTGTATCATGTCACAAACTTTAGATCATTTGGGAATTATTTCAAGAACAAGAGAGTGACTTTACCATATTTCAATGCCTGCTTAATCACTGAATTGAACATCTGTGAGATTAGATGAAATGAGCCATTTCTAACAGGGACGTGCAGTAGTCCAATCTCAAGTAGCTGCTGACCCATACAGATCGATTCATTATATCCTTAGACTGAAAGAAGATTCTATTTCCTGTTAGTCAGGTATACTTAATAAGCTTACTAATTGCATGTGTGCGTGTGGAGGCTTAATGGATTGTACACAGCAAGAAAGGATTAAAACAGAATTTAATACTTCCTATATTTCATCTCAATCACTGAGAGATCTTCAGGGATTACAAAAAACTAATGTAACATATAAACAAATATCACACAATTCTAAGCCCCACCACGTGGGTAACTCTAAAGTCCTATCTAGGTGGAGCGCCCTCTAAGGGCAGTTGTGGGTGGCCTAGAATGTAAGGTGGGATCTCTGATGAAGTGTTTCCCAAATCTTTGGAAGCCTAATGCAACCATATTTATTAAGATTTGATTGATTTTTATGAGCTGCTGCTGATTCTAAAAACTCTCTTTTTTTGAATTTGCTATGGTGGAGCATGGTGGTTTTTTTCCATGAGATCCTGTGGTTGGTATCCAAGACATGGTCAGCCAGGCTTGACTGACCATAGGCATGGTTGCAGATGTATGATTTGTGTTCCTTCAGGCGGATGGTTGCTGATCTGCCTATCTGTCCAAAGTAGCCTCTTAAGCCTCTACACATGGAGAGGAGAGGACAGAATTTTCTATAATACAACTAATAATAATATTGATGTATCAACTATATATGATGTTTGACATTGATGCTAAAAGTGGCACCTTGTATTATTCATGGGTGAGCTGATCTAAAGTGTGAGCATATTATTCCTCTTGCATTGTGAAATTTTTGAAATGCAATGAATGAGAAGTATGTATGGGCAGCCTATTATGAAAACCTAGTAAGGCAACTGTAGAAAGATATGAAATGTTGCAGTGAAAAACAGTTAAGTCTTAAGCAAAGTGAGTCCTGTTAAGTGTTAAGATAGATTATTTGCTATCTTTGATGCTCATGCTTTGCTGTGCTGACCGGGTCACTTTACTAGTCTACTTCTCATGCAGTTGCTTGTTACTAGTCATCTTATACTATCTCCATAACATATTCTTCTTCTTCCAGAGTGAAGCAGTATCTCTTCATTTAGTTCAAATTTAATGGAGAAAACACCCCTGGGATAAAAAAAATTTCTAACTAAATTTATTTATCTAATAAATTACTGTACAAATGTTTTGCTTTTTCACCTAGGCATCATCTTCATGAGCACAAAGAAATACAAATAAGCACATGCATGCAGGCTTTAGCTAAGGAAAGCAAACACAAACAGAGTATGAAAGGCAGGATCTTGCATTCCTAACTGACATCCTGTGTGAGTGCAATGAGGGAAACTTGATGAATGTCTTGAAATAACAGTTTTCCCAATAATGGTGTGGCAGCTGAATTTGTTCAGATTTTGTTTTCTGTAATGCTGTTGCAAATTCTAGAACTAATCACTCTGATTTATATTTCTTCCTTTATAAAATAAAGTAAGAAATAAGGGATGCAGTAGACCCCTGGATGGTCTAGATGATGGAGTGGATATTTTAGTGAGCAGATAAGGGTAGCTAATTTTTGATATGGCTTGAAGGCAATGTGTATGTTGTACTTTTTAAAACTTGCAGGATTTTTTCTGAGATGCGCAATCAGGAATTGCAGCTGATTTTTTGTGTTGAGGGCCAAAAAAAAAAAGTGCCTCAGCCACGTGGCCAAATTGAGAACACATCATCCATGTAACATAGTTAAAATGTAAGTTGAAGAGAGGCTGAGTTTAAGGTTATGTTTTCAAAATGTTCCAAGAAAAGATTGGTGTGTGTGGGGGGGAGAGGAAACCCATAGATGTGGTCACTTTCCTCAATATTACAGAAGTTCTCTTGGTTACAGAAGGTGATAAAGTTGTTACCTTTATCACCTTCACAATATGCTCTCTGGACTTAAAATTTCTATCAGTCATCATCCCATCATACAGTTGCTTATTACTGGTCATCTCCTCCACTTCCTATAATATAGTTCAGACCAAAAGAGTATGCAGCCTACCCTCCATAGATCTCACATTTCAAGACCTTTAATGTAGTTGCATTTAAAGTGACATCCCCATTCTTTTGTCTGTCTGTCCAGCTTGTCTTCTGAAGGGCAACCACATTGACACTATTACTAATAATGCTTCCCAGCTATAGATCATAATCAAAAAAATTTAACATCCCCTTGCATTCTGCTGACAGTATCATTGACATAGGCTGTATTTCCCAATACTGAGCCCTGTAATGCTCCACTTGTGATACCTCGACAATACATAGCTCTCTGGTATCTGCCACACAAATAGTATCAAATCCAGTTCACTAACCTAATAACTAAACCCATATGTTATAGCTTAAATATCTGCTTATCATATGGCACCCTGTTTAATGCCTTAGTAAAATCCAAATTAAATCGGAGTATATGGTTTCCCTAATAAAAGACAACAAAGTACTGGAACAGGAGCATCCCTTAAGAAATCCATGCCGACCCAATTCTATACACAATCTCTCACAGTGTTAAAATCTTAACAGCTACAGAAGAATACAAATTAGTCTGTTGTTTGACACATCCATTCTGCCATGACTTTATGTGGTAGTACTATCTTACCCTCCTTCCACTCCTTAGATACCTTTCCCATAGCTAGACTTTCATTGAAATGCAAGTCAGCTGAGTTGTTTCCTTAGTACATTCTATTCAAATGCATGGCAAAATACAATACAATCTCACAGACTTATTGACATCAAGGGTACTTAGTATTTGAAATTCTCTCCTCGTGCACATCTAAGCTTTGAATCCTTTCCATTCCTCTAGTAATAAAACCTACTTTTTTGGAATGAACATGTCATCTACTTTGGTCACTTGACCTCAGTTTTCATCTGACAGTGTTAAATGAAAATGGACATCATTTCTCCTCCTCCTGGCCACATAATGAAATAAGTCCTTAGGATCTTCTTTGGCTTGCAGGGCTAAATCTCTTCTTGTATTTCAGTTTTGTCTTCCTTACTGTGCTAGTCATTTTCGGGCTTGAATCTTATATTCCTCATGCAACTGCTCTCTATTCCCTATCTTTATACTTTTTTCATGACCTTGTTTTCATTTGGATTTCTTGTTTGATTTTATTTATCATCCACTTTACACCAAAACAGTTCATCTGAACTTAAATAGTCAAAAGCATTACAGTTGTAAACATGATCCGCATAGTATTATATGAACTCATTTGAGTTCTTTATGTGAGGGATTCTATATATGCTTTCTTCTCTTTTTGCACAACAAAGGAAAATATTTAGCATATAGTTTTTTATTATTATTTTTTTTTATTTGCAGGGACTTCCAGGACCAATCGGACCACCAGGACCAATAGGGCCCCCAGGAAGACATGTATGTTTTTATTTTATTTTTTATAAAATCTCATTCCAACTTATTAAAAATTTATATCTAAGTTTGAAATTGTTTGTGTATTCTCCTGTTACCTACAGAAATATTCTATTATAGGGACTTCCTGGAGCCAAAGGTGAAATCGGTTTACAAGGTACACCAGGACTGCCAGTAAGTATTGTTGCTTTAAAGAGGAACTGAAAGGTGAAATAATTTCTAATAGATAACATCTTGCTTTGTATAGACTTATTTAGATGGAGAACATGTTTAAAGGTATATTGACTCATTCAGTGTATCACTGTTTTATTTTTATTTCACTGTCCTGAAGAAAGAAGTGCACAACAGTGCACACCAAGCTAGTATAGATTAAAGCTTCAATTGTTGAACAAACTATCTCAGTGTGTCATTTATACTAGACATAAAATTTCAGCAAGAAGAATAACATGCATAAAAACTTGACTCCAAGTTTCTCTTTGGTAACGATCTAGCATTTGGTCACTAAATTCTGCATTCTGCATTATGCCATCTTCATTTCCTGATCTTTCATGAGAGATAGTTGCTATCAGAACCTTTACAGGCTTGGTCACTGCAGCCTTATGTGCTTGTTAATGCATCACCAAAGTGTTATTAATGTTTTCTCAAATCTTGTGACTTTTAAAATAAATGTTTCATCAGAGGTTTCATTCTTTTTTTCCCACATGTTGGCATGCTAGAGGAAAAAACCTCTGATGTTATTTTTAGTGTTATTTTCAATTAGTGTTTAGCTATAAAAGTTTACAGAAAATGTCTACAAAGCCATTAAGTCTGACTGTGTAACTGAAGTGCAGGATAGATATTCACTCTTATATTTTAAAATCTGTTTTATCAGTAGTACAGTATGTTTCTATAAAGTTTTTATATATCTTCCTCTAAGCATCTGTTTCTGTTTACAGAATATATCATTGACTAATAAAACTGGTCACATGGAGTTAATCTTGCATGCAAATACAAAAATATTTACATAAATTATAATATTTGCTGAGCTCTCAACCATGAAACATGGTTGCATCACAGCAAAATGTACTACAAATGAGTATGGGAGGTCATTCAAATTGCATAACACAGAAACACAAAGTTGTTGGCAAAGATTAAAAAAAAAATGTAATCCCATGCAAAAGTCAAATAGTCCATTAAAAAAAAAATTAGCTTTCATAACAGTGTGTACTTTTAACTTTTAGTTGAACAGAATTCATAAGAAGATCCTGAAGGGATATAGAAAATATGATGACAATTACAAAAAGATTTTGGAGACTATTTAAATACTTAGAAATAAAAAAAAAATACCACAAAGGAATCAAAGATCATAATGGTGATATAAATACTAAAGATCAGAACATCTGAATTCTGCTCATGTGAAAATCTCAACCCTTCATATTTACAAAACTGATACAGTTATTCATAATTGCAGAATTGTACATATGAATAACTTTAATTATCCTCCAAGGTTCTGCAGGATACTGTGATGGTCATTATTATCATCAGTACCTGTTGTTGTCTAATGCAGTTTATTCTGTTTTTTTTTTTTTTGTTGACCTTTTCTGGTTTTGAACTAAACTCACAAACTCTCTTCCCATCACTTTTTGATATCATCTACTAACTAAGGGCTATCCTCTGGTGTTTGTCATCTATTGTATTAAACATCAAATTAAATTAAAGATGCCAAGGAATGTTTAATCCTATATCCAAGTGCAAGTAAACAAAGTTTGCATCTGAAGTATCTTCATGACCAGGTACTTGTACATCAGTGTCACGTTGACCAAAGTGATACTGATTTGATCAACCATTATTCTACTGGCCTGATCTTTAGCAGAAAAAACAAACTTCAAAGCTATATCCTGTTTAGTATAACACAACCAGAGAACAAATTCATATTATTATTATTATTATATGGTATTTCCATGGAATCCAGAAACGCGTGCGAGACCCATACTAACTATTATACACAAAAACTATAATACCTCTGCTTAAACTCATTCACTGTGAGGGGACTCGCAACTAATTCTGGTCCATTCCACTCATTCACCACTCTCCATGCAAAAAAACTGGTCTGCACACCCCTACTAATCACACTCTTACACAACTTCCATAGATGGCCACTAGTTCTCTGACTACTTGTCATATATTGAAAAATTTCCTTTGCATCAATTTTCTAAATCCCCTTTAATATCTTAAAAATTTATGATATGTCCCCTCTTTTCCACCTATCAACTAAATTTTGTAACCCACAAACCCTCAACATATCCTTGTAGGGAATATTGCACAGTCAAGATGTGGCCAAATCATGCTTTATAAACAGGGGTAATAACTTCCGTATCTTTACTTGTTAGCGTGTTTTTCAACATCCAAGTAATCCTTTGAGCTATTTTACTAACTTTTGCAATATACCCTCTGAACTTCAATTCTCTCATTATCCTCAAGTCCCTATCCTCATCAGTTTACTGCATACCAGTACCTTCAGTATGATACACTGTATGCAACCTTTTCAACCTGAAGTGCATAACCTTACATTTTGCAATATTAAATTGACAGTCATTATTCTTTGCCCACAGTGCTAATTTATTTAAATCATCCTGCAGAATATCTACATCACCTTTATCAACCATTGCTCTTTCTAGTTTTACCTAGTTTTACATCATCAGCAAACAACTGAATATTCCCTCTTAAATCTTTCCCTGTATCACTGATATACAAATTAAAGAGTAGTAGTACCGAACGCTGAGGTACTCCACTAGTTACCCTAATTCTCCTAGATTCCACTTCACTATATGCTACTCTCTGGTGTCTGTTTGCCAGTCACCCCCCATCCATGCTACCAGCTTCATATTCATTCCCATTTACTCCAACTTTTGTAATAGTTTTCTTTGTGGTATTCTATCAGATGCCTTTGCAAAGTCCAGCAGTATCATGGTGTAGCATTTCCTTTTTCCAATTCTCCTGTAACATTTATTATAAAATGTGAATAAATTACTAAGACAGGCCTTCCCTTTTACAAAACCATGCTGCCCACTATAGAGTATTGCATCCCTGTTCACACAACTTTTTCAATACTTTACCACTCCTGATATATTAATTGATGTGTAGTTTGCTACCTCTGTCTTGGAGTCACCTTTTATGCAGTGGAATCCACTCCCCTGGAACCCTGCCAAAAACAGAGATGATTGAACAACTTCATCAGAGGCAATGCCAGTTCTCTTGCACATTCATGCAGTACATGGACTGACATGCCATCCAGTCTCATTGCTGTGTTCACATTTATATTTTTAAATATGTTGAACATCTCTCCTTCATTTACCTCAATTTTGATATGCATCTCCACATCAGCAACTGTAAAATCTCTACCTTCATAATACACCATTGCAAAATGATCACTCAGTAAATTAACTATTTCTTTTGGCTCAGTGATCTTCCCCATAAGCATTGTTTAAAGTCATCCTACCATAGTCATTTTGACTCTTACTTTACTACGTAACAAAAAAAAAACTCTTGGGTTTACTTTGGCATGCTTACCTATTTTTCTCTCATAATAATCTGATTGGCCTTTCTTATCAAACTACTCACCCTTCTTGCTTGAACTTTGTCTTGCTCATGAGTATGCTGATCATCTTTTTCTTAATATTCCCTCCACGGTGTGTTCTTTTTTTTTTTCTTTCTTTGTAGCTCTTTCTTTATATCTCTACTCAAACACTTAATGCCCACTTGGTTTATCCTCTTGACCTTGCGTATACAGTGTGATACTGCTTCTCTCAATCTCTGACCACTTCCCATGCATTACTGATGTACTTTATAGTTTCTCAAGCCATAGCACTGCTTTAAGATGATTACTAAGTCTGTCATAATTAACAGCTTTATAGTTCAACATAAACCTTTTCTTGATAGGGAATTTCACATTTGGCAGCTTCCAAGAACAAGTCTGCATGGTCACTCTTCCCAGTTTTAGGCAGAGCATCTACCTTACTTATGGATATATCTTCTGATGTTATTATCAGATTCAACACTCTCAAACTCCTTGTCTCATCTATAACATGTTGTTTCACATAATTATCCCTTAGCAACTGTATAAATTCCACCTTTATCTTGTCATGCCCCTTTCCTCCTTTTAATCTAAATCCACATAGTTAGTCTCCCATAATACTTTAATACTAATTGTGCTAATTTGCCATAACATGGTATCTACATCTTAACGTTGACCCCTGGTCTATAATAGCAGCACCCAACAATATATTTTGTCCTGTTGGTCTGTATCTCACATCAGATGGTCTCAAATGAACCATCTCCCCCAGACCTAAAATTCTTTTTAACTTTTATGTTGGTTGTAATTCTTCAGCTATCATCAGCAGTATCCTACCTCCTGTCATATTCCCTCTATCCTCCCTGAAAATACAATACCCTTTATGTTCTATCCGTGTAACTATATCCTTTTCTGTCAACTAGTTCTCACAGATGCCTATAATTTTTGCCCAAGTCAAGCTGACCAATGCCAAAAACTGCACTCATTTATTCCTGATACTTCTTGCATTCATTTACGTGCATTTCAACATCCCCACGTACCCACAATTATTTGTGTAATGCCATTATCAACCCATCCAAATCAGAAACCTGTGAAATTGCATTCAGCATTGGATAATCATTTCTGATATTAGGGAGGAGTTGCATCCTCCCTAATATCTAGTTTCCCTGGTTTTGCACTTCCAAACTCTTGCTAAAACAACACTTTCTCCAAATATCAAACTCCAAAACCATTTAAATTTGATTTTTTAGGCATAAGTCCTTTCATTCTATCAAATTCACTCTATACATAAATAAACTGCACACCATTCCTCCTGTACAATCTTCTCATGGACTCGTTAGCAATCATGCCCCTGTTTTTCAACTCTGTCCTATCATATCCAGGCAGTAGACTCATCATTTTCACTTCCTTACTCCTAATTTTTGTTTCTTGCAACAACTGTTTCATATGTTCTCTACTTCATATTTCTCACCTTTCAATTCATTTGTACCAGCACACTATCCCCTATAACAAATTGTTCTTTTAGTCGTGTGGATTTTCTGTGGTGAGAGTTGACTATAACTCCTTTGGGGAAACTAAGGATAATAATTAGTGCATCCATGCTATCACGTCCTTTGGATGGAAAAGACTTTGGTTCAGTTCTTGTCACTGATATGAGGAATGCATCATTTCTCATCTCAGTGACACAAGAAATGTAATTCTGAAATAAATGTGACACAAGGAGTGTAATACTGAAATAAAAGGGTTCTTTCAGTTCATGGTGATAGCAGGGTTTTTCATGCAAATAGACAACAACCTGCTTTAGAACATACACCAAAATTTAGTCAGGAACATCAGGATATACAGTGGACCAAAAGATGTTTATATGCATTGTACTAGTTTAAGGGTGGTCTGATGGATTGTGGACCTTTATCTAGGCTAGTGCATTTGTGGAATAAGAAAATATTGAGAAATTAATCTAGAGGGTAAAAAATTTTTTGAACTCAAGAATGTTGTTTTTGAGACCTCAGGATTTTGAAGAGAAATTTGCCTGGTAAGTGAACCTGGAACTGAGGATCTGGTTAAGTTAGGTTTAGACCAATTCCACCCTTTTTTATATGCCTCCCATTAACAAAAGATTTGTAAATCTATAGTACATTCATATTGTGGGTGGTCTAAGGATTTATACATATCCAAGAATGATAATTTAAAATGATACATGTGTTGAAATGAAGTAAATCACCTAAAAGTATTTAAATTGGCTCTGAACCTTATTGAAAGTAGGGATAATCAATATTTATTTGTTTTATACAGTAATTAAGCCAACATCATTTGCACTTTTTCACGTTGCGAGTTTCAAAAATTAATACTAGCTTAGGTAGTTACATAATCTCCCAATGCATTTCAATATACTGTAGCCTTTTATTAGTCTTTTTTTTTTGTTAACTAATGAACTGATTGCAGTAACAAACTTTGGCTTCTTCTCAAAGGTAAGATAGAAACTCAGAATACCTCAGTGGTTTCAGGTTTGAAAGTTATGATTTTTGTGAATGAACTGCTAATCATTACAGAAATCATAATGAAGGAAAGAACCTGAAAGAATTAAGCTTTGTAATGGTATTTAGATTATTAAAATAATGAAATTCATTATATTAATAAGTAGTGTTAAGTTCTGAATTTTACTGAAAATTAATTAATTTTCGTTTCCTTCAGACTTAACATGTGTTTGCAAATTTGAACATATATTGACATATCAGATGTGCTAAATTACTTGACTTACCAGAAACATTACTAAATTGAGGTTATTTATCCATAATTCATGTTGTAATATAAATATTGTGAATTGTCTGTGATTTAAGCTATGTTACTTTTGTGTAAATGCTTGTAAATTTGCTGGGAGAAAAGTTAATCGGATTAGGTGCAGATGGCCAGAAGCTGAACACATGAAACAAGTACGCGTGCACCAAGAATGTCAAGCACGCATTTCCCCCCCCACACACTCATATCGAAGAGCACGCTAGGGGAGAGTGTGGCACTACATACTGGGAGACATAGGGTGACTCAGGCAAAGGGGAGGGGAAAAGCAATGATGTAGAAAGAAAGGATGGCATGCAATTTAAAAACGGTAGCAGCGCCTAAGAGGAGGCTTTTTGTCGGTTTTTTCGCTTGGTTTTGGAACCTCCTTGCAGCACCTTCTCGCCCCATGCTTCGACGAGGTCATCAAGACAAAAACTGAAGGAGCATGCTGTGATGTTCATAAAAGCTTGCCGGTGAATGTTTAGCCCAGCGGAAGGCAGTTTTCGATTCCCCAGGAAATAGCTGAGCCATGTTGAGCCAGTTGACGAGAAAACAACAGGCAGTTACTTTCGGCGGCGGAGATGTGTCCTGTCTGGACCACCAGTGGAATGGAACACTACAGATAACATAGAATGAGCCAGGAATCAAGAAGAGAAAGTTCAGTCGTGATGAATGAGATGGCCAAGAATAGTCTTCCAGCAAATGGTAATGTAAACCCTATGTTTTGTTAAATAACTGTGTTATGGGTTAGCTTGTAAATTTAGGAAGGACATTAAGTTTCTTTGAGGTTATTAATTATGCTAAGGACTTTAGAGATAGTTAGATTTTGAAGAAGTGATAATATATGAAATTTCAAAGGAATTAGTGCAGAAGCACGTGGAGGTTACTTTGTGATTTGATAAGTGAATAATCCTTAGCCTTGAAATGTATAGAAGTGCATGGCTGTTCATAGATAGAATTGCATACTTGAATTGATGTGTGTTGCATGCTATGTGAAATTTAGAAAGTTTTGAATATTATATTCATTCTTTGATATTAGTGAAATTATATGTCAGTGTCTATTTATAATGTGTAAATGTCTGAATTGAAATTAAATGTTCTTTTCTTTAAAGTTTAACTAGTGACTTGCCTGATTTTTATTTCTATTGCACCTTCTCATAAAATGCGAACCACAGCGGGAGATAAATTGCTAGGGAGGCTATGACTGCAAAATAAGCTGAAGTGATTTAAGACAGTGTACTAAACTGAATTCTGGTTCCTTGATTTTGCGCTGTTCAATAATCTAGGATTCAGGGTGGTGCAGTATAATAGAAATTTTCCCTGAATCCGAAGAAGGAATCAGAACTAGTGCTGAAACAAAGGGGATCGGCATTGTCCAGTAGTAAACCTTTTTGTCTTCATAATCCACGTGCACCATACCTAAGAGTGAATAACTGCCCTGAGTGAATCTTAAGATGGATAGAAAGATAGAGCATATTATTTAGACGAGACTAAGCTACAGAGATTTAAGAAGAGATTTAAGTAAGAGATATTCAAAGAAAATAAGTAAAAGTAAATAATAAATTAAATAATATATTTAAATAACAACATTATAACAGTAGTGTGTGTGTATAATTTATTTATTTATTTTAGAGCAGTAAAGGAGAAAAAGGAGATCCTGGATTGCCTGGAGATCCTGGAATTCCTGTAAGTGTGTCAATTTTTTAAACTGTCTTCATGTGATCAAAAATTCCTTAGTGGCGAAAAATATCTCAGTTATTACAAGTTGCTTTGCATACTGTTTTTGTGTTGCCAACCTAGTGGCTTAGTGAATAGCATATCCATTATCCAACCACATCCTGCTGTGCATGAATATTAGTGAATATTTTTAGGTGCAAAATTTTTTTTTGTCACTTGGTGATCCTCAAATTTTTGCAATACATTAATGCCATAGTTAGATTCAAAACAATAACCAGTTGGTAGAAAGCTGAGATGTTATCCACTTGGCTAACCAGGCCACAAAATATGTGAGAACCAAATTTGATTAAATATTGTAGTTTGGTTTATTCATTCCTCACTTAAGCTTTGTCTTTTTTTAGGCTACACATTTAAAAAAGAAAAAAAAAAAAAGGAAACAAGTCACATAATGTGTTATTAGTGCTTAATTTTAATCTTCATTAAATAAGCCTTTGCAGAGTAAATGGCAGTTAAAAAAAATTTATAGAATATTTTAACAAAAAATGGGATATCAGATTTTCAAATGTTGAAAATGTTAAACTATCTTGTACAAAGATAGTTTAATTCATCTACATTTCACAAGCCCTCAGAGAGGATTCTTCTTTCCATTAAAATATTATTCTTTATTATTGTTATAATTATTCAGGACCTCCATGCAGTCACAAGACTCATTGTGGGAGGCCCATCCTAGACATCCCAGTCTATCATTCACCATTCATGCTCTCACCACCTATCAGGCAATGCATTCCCCCATGCAAAGATCCTAACCCCACTTAACACCTCACAATATTCAGGGATGGCCCCTTGTCCTTGTTCCTTCTTCTTGTTCTATTATACAAAAGAACTCTTCTCAATAACCATGTAACCACCTCTCAACTGTTTAAATGTCTCATTCATATCAACTACCTTCCATACAAAGAAACTAATCTTCATCCTCTTGCTCTCGACCTTCTTCCCCTTCTTCTATTATACAGAAGAACTTTCCCGTTATCAATCCTGTAACTATCTCTCAATAGTTTAAATGTCTGAATCATATCACCTGTCCTTCTAGCTACCAAACTTTTCAGTCTACCTTCCTTCAGTTTGTTCTCATAACTAACATCCTCATAAGAAAAATGTCCTGATGACATTTTGTAATTTTTGTAATTTTCACTCTTTCCAAGGTCAGTTTATCCCATTGAAATCCTGGTGACCAAATATCAGCACAATAGTTGAGATGTGATCTGATCAGGGCTTTATTCAGTGGAATAACAACTCTTCTATCTCTGCAGGTCCTTCTCAGTATTGCAGCAATCCTCTTGGATACCTTCACCTTTATGATATGTCCTGTAAACTTTCAGTTGCTATTGGTCATCACTTCAAGGTGATTTTCCTCTCCCACTTATTCTAGTACAGTTCCTTCAACAGCATAAGCAGCCTCCCATCAGTCTAGCTGAAACTTCAAGACTTTAGATTTAGCTCAATTAAACTGATATTTCCATTCATTTGTCCATCTGTTGAGCCTAATCAAATCCTCCAAAAGGACTGTCACATCTGCACTGTTACCAATGACCCTTCTTAACTTCGCATCATCTGCTAACAACCGAATATCTCTCTGCATTCCATAGACAATGTCATTGATATAAAGGTTAAACAACATAGGTCCCAATACTGATCCCTGCAGAACTCCACTTGTAACCTTCTGCTTCCTTGATACTGCTTTTTCACACACAACTCTCTGATATTTATCAGACACAGTCCTCAGTACAGTTCACTAACCTGGCATCTAAACCCCATGTTCTTTAACTTAATTACATGCTTAACATGTGGCACCCTGCCAAATGCATTTGTAAAGTCCAAAGGGGGTTGGAAGCTATATTTGCTTTTCACTCATCAACTGCTCTTTTTACTTTATTGCCAAAGACAGTCATGTAACACAAGCACACAACATATTCATGCTGACTTTCCCCAATGCTGTATGTGATTTCACACTAATTTCTCCAAAGCTTAACAACTACAAAATAAATACAAACTTCTCTATAGTTTGACAAGTCTGTTCTACTACCACTCTTATGCAGTAACACTCTCTTACCCTTCTTCCACTCCTTGGGTACCTTTCCCATAGCCAACTAGACTCACTGAAAAGGCAAGACAACAGAGCTCTCAGTTCTTTAATGCATTTCCTCAAAACATGCAGTAAAATACCATCCAGTCCTATTGCTTTCTTGACATTCAGATGTACACAGTATTTGAAACATGATCTCCTCTTGTACTTCCAAACTTTGAACCCTCTCATCCTTCTAATAATAAAACCATTTTCAAGATTGAATATCCTAATAAAATGACCATTAAACAATTCCACTGTCTTCTACATTAGTCACTCTACTGGCCACATAATGAAAGAATTCCTTGGATCTCAGAGCTAATCTCTTCTCGTATTCAAGTTGTGTCTTTCTTACCATTCTAGTCAATCTTCTAGTCTGAGTTTTATGTTCTTTATGCATCTGATCTCCACACTTCTCCTTATCTCTTCCACAACTTTTTTTTTTACTGCAGTTCTTGTTTGATGTCATTTGTACCAAAAATCTGGCAGACCTTCAGCAAGAATTCCTCACTGCACTCATAGAGAGCACCATACTCACATCCCAATAGACCACTGTTTGATATCTGTCAGCCAGCAATCCTCTTATTTATTCCAATATTTTATAATCCAGTCCCATATTCTCTAATTTATGCAACAGTCTTTCATGCTGTATTCTGTCAAAAGCCTTAGCAAAGTCCAAAAGTATCACTGTATATCCATTCCCTGTTGTCTATCTCAACAGTAACATTATTATAGAATGTGAGCAAGTTGTTCAAACATGACCTTCCCTTAGTAAACCCATGCTGTTCATTATAAAGTGTGGATTTTCTGTTAACTTGTTTCTGTATAAGCCCTAACAAACTTTTTGAAAGTCTTTCACTGCTACTCCAGAGATGTCGATAATTGGATACATCAGTCTTTGCACCACTATTGTGCAATGGGATTACCATACATTATTTCCACCCCTGTGGGATCTTTCCTGTTCTGAGACTCAAAATTTTATAGCCTGGTAAAAAATTAATAATAATTATAATTAAAATATAAATTTTATTTTAATTAATTAATTTATTTATTAGCAGAAATGGCATATTCTATACCACAAGGTGAAAAAGAGAACACAATTTGATGTAAAATAGATTAACTAAATTTGTTTAGTTAATTAGATTATTATGCCAATATTTCACCTTGGTCACCAAGGCATCTTCATGAGCATAAAGAAATATATAAGCACATAAGTACAGCAAAAGGAAGGCATATACCTGAATTGAAAGGAAAGGGTGTTATACAGTCATAACTGATGCTTTTTCTCTATGGATACAGTAAAGATTGTTGCTGAAGGTCTCAGTATGATGGTATTCCAGACTTTTGGTTAAGTGAGGCAGCCAAATTTCTTAAGATTTGGAGGATGTTGTGGTGCTGTGACAAATTCTAGAAATAGTAGTAATTATCCAAGATAGGCTCTCATTTAGATAGAAAGTAACCATTGGGTATCTTATTGTCTTTAATAGATTGTAATTCTAGTTTGAGTGTCTTCAGAAGAGCATGTAATAACATATGCACTGTGGTGGCTAAGAGTCTATATGACATTCTTATGTGAATGTTATAATTTTATTTAATTTTTTATTTAAGTAAACCTTTTAATCTTTCTCTTTACATACCCATTTTACATACCTTATAAGGAACCTTCTGCTCCATCCCACAGGTTCTTAGTAATATTATCATCATTCCATTCATGCTATATATAACTGTCCATTCTTTTTGTGTGGGTGTGTGCCCCTGATGATGTGATGAGATAGTCATTACTAAATATGCTGTAGTAATCAAAAGTATTTTGATAAACAAATTTTTGTACGTAACTTTATTTATTGTCATATCTTTATAATTTAATACACATCAATCAGAACAAGTATTTTATTTTTTGCTTTAAATAATAACAAACAACAATTTTCAATGTTTTGTTTTTGCATTAATGTCAAAAAAACTAATAGCTATATTAAAAGATGTTTATAAGAATGCAATGGCAACAGTTAGAATAGGTGATGATTTGGGGAAATGGTTTTAATGTCAAAAAAACTAATAGCTATATTAAAAGATGTTTATAAGAATGCAGTTGCAAGTTAGAATAGGTGATGATTTGGGGAAATGGTTTAAAAGAAGCAGAGGTACTAGACAGGGGGGACCCAATATCACCAAGCATTTTCATCACACATTTAGAAAGAGCAATGGATAAAATGAAGGAAGATGCAAAAGGAATATCAGTTCATAGGATGAGAATTAACAATCTTAGGTTTGCAGATGACATTGTTATTATTGAAGAAGGCGAAAGAGAACTACAAAAAACATTGAAACTGTTAAATGAGGAAGGGAAAAGATTTGTTCTTCCCACCAAATGGTATTTGGTGAGAAGAACATGAAACAAAAGATACAAGTGGATGGAATTGATATAGAAAATGTAGAACAATTCACATATTTAGGAAGTAAAATGACATATGATTTGGACTGTACAAAAAAGAAATAAAGATCAGGATTGCAAAGGGAAGAACGAATCTAAAAGCCATGGATAACATCCGGAAAAGTAAAGTGATCAGTCTGCAAACAAAAACTAAAGAGTACTGGAAAACTGCATCTTTAATAGCAGTGTACTGTATGGATCTGAAACATGGGTAATAAATAAGGAATCAAGAAAAAGAATTTTGGCATTTGAAAGAACATGTTTCAGGAGGATTCTAAGAATAGGATGGATACAGAAAGTCACAAATGAAGAGCTCTATCAGAAGATACAACCAAGGAGAATCTAATGCAGAAGATTATAAAATGCAAGCTGCAATTTTATAATCATGAATTCATGAATAAGCACCAAGAATTGGTGCTTATTCATGAATTTACTTTGTTTCAGAGATCTATCTAGCTCTTCCCACAAATTCTTTGACTGAAAGTAATCCAGGATTGATGAAAAATCCACCCTGTCAGAATATTTCTTTTTTGCATAAGGTAGCATTTTCTTATTTGGACACATCTGCAGAAAGTGAGAACTGGAAGATAAAGACATTCATAATAAATTTAGTTTAATCCTTTATCCAAGTGTGAGCAAACAAAGTTTGTACCTGAAAATATCTTCAGGACTGGGGTAAGGTAGTACAACACCGGGCAGCTGTAGCAAAGGTGGACAAAGCTAACATCACTCCTATCTAGGTATCTCCCATAATGCAAAACGCATCTCCTTGTGGATATGTATAATATTATGCATTAAGGGAAGGGCCACTACCCAGACTAGTTTCGACCTTTATTGAGGTCTCTTCAGTGGGAGCCAGGTCCAGAAGTGGAGATACCAGGCAGAAGCAATGCCGAGGTCATCTTTACCTATAAGAGTTGCCTAAAAGTGTGCCACCTTTTTATTAAATCACTCTGGATTTAGAGAAAGATATTGAAAGTTTATTTTTCACTTGGTTAGACTATAATAAATTTAGTTTAATCCTTTATCTAAGTGTGAGCAAACAAAGTTTGTGCCTGAAAATATCTTTACCCATAAGAGTTGCCAAAAGGTGTGCCATCTTTTTATTAAATTAGCTGCCAGGTGTTATACTACCTTATCCCAGTCCTGAAGATATTTTCAGGCGCAAACTTTGTTTGCTCACACTTGGATGAAGGATTAAACTAAATTTATTATAGTCTAACCAAGTGAAAAATAAACTTTCAACATCTTTCTCTAAATCCAGAGTGATTTAATAAAAAGGTGGCACACCTTTTGGCAACTCCTATAGGTAAAGATGACCTCACCGTTGCTTCTGCCTGGTATCTTCTCTTCTGGACCTGGCCCCCACTGAAGAGACCTCAAATAAGGGTTGAAACTAGTCTGGGTAGTGGCCCTTCCCTTAATGCATAATATTATACATATCCGCAAGGAGGTGTGTTTTGCATTATGGGAGATTCCTAGATAGGAGTGATGTTAGCTTGATCCACCTTTGCTACGAGCTGCCCGGTGTTGTACTACCTTATCCCAGTCTTGAAGATATTTTCAGGCACAAAATTTGTTTGCTCACACTTGAATAGAGGATTAAACTAAATTTATTATAATCTAACCAAGTGAAAAATAAACTTTCAATCAAGGCATTCATGTTTGGTATTATCAATGGTGTAAACAGAAGAGGTAGACCGTACAGAGAATGGATAGACGACATAAAGAACTGGTGTAGAATGGATGTACAGAAATTGTGACACTGTGTACTGGACTAAGAAAGGTGAAAGAAGATAGTAAAGTGGGTATCAGACACCAACAGGCAGTGATCCCATGGTTCGTTATGATGATGACTATTGTCTTTGGAAAATAATCAAAAGTATTTTTACAAACATGAATTGCCATAATAACATTTATTATTTAAGCAACACAAATTCTTTATCCAATCTTCTAGAATGTCAGTATTTTATACCATAACCAGTGGCACTGATATCAGCTATGCGATGTTTAGCATTGAGTCAATTAACCTAACAATGCAGTTGAACAGAAATATTTCCATTCTTCACTCACAGCACCAAAGAATTGGTGCTTATTCATGAATTTACTTTGTTTCAGAGATCTATCTAGCTCTTCCCACAAATTCTTTGACTGAAAGTAATCCAGGATTGATGAAAAATCCACCCTGTCAGAATATTTCTTTTTGCATAAGGTAGCATTTTCTTATCTAAGATTTAATGATAATCAAATCTCCATGACATGGTGTGATGGTCCTACCCGTTTACAAGAAAAGCATTCTCATACCATGGTATTTCCTCCTCCATATTTTCCATAGTTATGCTTGATATCTGGGATTATTCTTTTGATTTCTTGGATGTCTAACATATTTAAACTTGCTGGATGAAATCAATTTAAATTTGCTTTCATCATTAAGTAAGATCTTAGATCAGTTGATATCTGTCCAGTTGTGTTGAGTCTTAGCAAAGTTTAATCAGGCCTTTCTATTGTTTGCAGAAATAAGTGGCTCACTACTAAATTGACAACCTAATAAACCTTGTTTTTTAAGATGTCATTTTACATTCAAAAAATGCATATTTAGTCCACACTTCTCTTGTAATTCTTTGTTAATAGCTGTAGCAGGCTTTTAAGGATCTTCCTCGGATAGCCTTTTAATAAGTGTTTCTTTAGTAGTTGTTTTCATAGATATCCTTGTCTAAATTTTATGTTCATGTTTCCTCTGGCCTTATAAAGTCGATTCTGAACATTTACAACTAGTTGTGATGTGCCAAAATCACTTGCAACATTGCTCATGTGAATCCTTCTTGCAAAGCACAAATTATGGCTTCTTTAAGATCTGCAGAGTGTTCTTTGGTCTTCAGCATGGCTTATTAATAATTGATATTCTTAAACTTATATTATAAACTAAAACTAATATTTTAATTAATAATTCTTAAACCAATATTATATTTATTAAAAACAGTAATTTAATAAAATGTGTTAATTATGTCTGATAGGTATCACAGAGTTGTGTATGGTGGAGCAGTTTCAAGGAGACAGAGGGTTACAAGTAGGGGCCCACAGGGCTCAGTACTAGGACCTATATTGTTTAACCTTTATATCAATGACATTGCCAGTGGATTGCAAGGTGATATTCAGTTGTTTGCGGATGATGCGAAGCTGGGAAGGATTATTAGTAATAGTGCAGATGTGGTAGCCCTGCAAGAGGATTTGAATAGCTAGATAGATGGGCAAATGAATGGGTGTATCGGTTTAATGCAGCAAAATGTAAGGTCTTGAGGTTTGGGAAACATCGATGGGATGCTGCATACTCTATTGGAGGAGTTATACTGGAGGAAGTTGGGGAAACAAGAGATCTGGGGTTGATGATTGATTGAAACCTGAAATTTAGGGGACATATTGCAAAGGTGGTGAAGGTAACACAGAGGATTGCTGCAATTATGAGAAGGACACTGACCTGCAGAGATAAAAGGGTTATCATTCCGTTGTATAAGTCTCTGATCAGACCACACTTAGACTATTGTTCTCAGATTTGGTCCCCAGGATTTGAAGAGGATAAATTAACTGTGGAAAGGATACAAAGGCGGATAACAAAGATGGTGTCGGGACTGTACAATGTTAGTTATGAGGATCGGCTGAGGGAGCGTGGACTGCAGAGTTTGGTGGATAGAAGAAGGAGAGGTGATATGATTGAGACTTTTAAACTGTTGAGAGGTGGTTACAGGGTTGACAGTGGGGAGTTCTTTCACGTGGTTGAACAGCGGGAAGGAGTGATGACAAGAGGCCATCCCTGGAAGTTACGAAAGGAAACTGTGAGCAAGAGGGTGAGGAGTGGTTTCTTTGCATGGAGGGTGGTTGAGCCGTGGAATGCATTGCCTGATAGAGTGGTGAGGGTGAGAACGGTCAATGAGTTTAAGGAGTGGTATGATAGACTTTGTGTTTCTTAGGGGGGGACCTCCCCTCGATGAGGCTTGACAGACTTTATGTTCTTAGGAATGACCTCCCACGATGAGTCTTTTGACTCCATGGAGGCCTGAATAATAATAATAATAAGTTATCAAAATATATATAAACCCAACAAATAACAAAAATTCAGAAAAAATATCTAAACATAAATTTTGGTACTGAACTATTTGCACTGTGCTTCCGATCAAACTATATGACTGACAAGTTCATTCTTTACGACTGGTCTGAAGCATTCGAGGTCAAATATTAATATATCAATATTTGCACCTTCCAAACTTTTGAGTGCAACTGTAATTGTTTATTAAATTATTTTAATTTTATTTTGTCATAATTTGTTGAAAGTTTTTTCACTTGGTTATATTATAAATTAAAGATGCTAAAAAATTATATTCTTGGTTTAATCCTTTATCTAAGCATAAGACAATAAAAAATTTACATGTGTAGTAACATCACAACTGGACTACTAATATATAGATGCTAATGACTTCATGTTACCATCTATATACAAGTAGCCCAGTCGTGATGTTACTGCATGTGCAGATTTTTACACATATCCTTACAGATATGTGTAATGCTATGCATTATGGGAAGGGCCACTACCCAGACCAGTTTCAACCTTTATTGAGGTCTCATCAGTGGGGACCAGACTCAGAAATGATAACAAGGTTGAAGTAATGGAGAAGTCATATTTCCATATCCAAGTAATTAAAAGGTGTTACACCTTATAACTCAAATACTTTGGATTAGAGAAAGATGTTTGAAAGTTACTTCACTTGGTTATATTATAAATTAAAGATGCCAAGAAATTATATTCTTGGTTTAATCCTTTTTCCAAGTGTAAACCAATACAAATTTGAACGTGCAGTAACATTACAACTGGACTACTTGTATATAGAGGCTAATGACTTCATGTTAGCCTCTATAAACAAGTTGCTCAGTTGTGATTTTACTGCATGTGCAAATTTTTACACATATCCAATTTAACTTGTATATAACCTATATATAAGTTAAGTCATGATTAAAACTGTAATCATTACTGTGTTTCATACAAATGTCATTTGCTCTTTTAGGGAATTCCAGGAACAGCTGGACCACGGGGCCCTCCAGGTATTCCTGGCGATGCTGTGGTAGTAAGTAAATACAACATAAATGTTAACTTTTGAAAATCTCATAATATAAGAAAAATATTCTTTTGATATCCCAATGGCTAAGTTTTATTTCTGAATTAAAAATATGAGTAAATAATTTAAAACTGTACTTTTCTTTGAAAAAAAAATATTGTGATAATTATTTCCTTTGGTGATTTTTGTTGCCTATGTAGAAAATTAACTTCTCAATAGCTGTTAAGCCAGTGATTCTACTATGATATGTTTTGTATGTTGTGTCTGTTAATTGCATATATATTTGTGAGTTAGAGCACACATCCTAGGGAGTTGACCTACATTACAGTGTGACTCACTTCCTAGACTAGTTTTAACCTTTATTGAGTTCTCGGTACTTGCAAAATTTGTAATAAGGGTAACTGCTCTCAGCTCTTAGTGCCTAAACAGGTAATTGTAAAGCTTCTTTGTATGCAAACTTTAGCTTGCTTCCAAACAAAAGCTAAAAACATAGAGAAAAAAATAAGAATACAAGGTTAATAAGATACAAGAATAAATCAAACATGGAAAAAAACAAGGATACAAGAAAATGCTTCTTTTTTTTTTTTTTTTTTTTTGTCACATGTTATCAGATTTCCATGGCATTATGAGACTGATTTGTTTTTTGAGGGGCAGGAAGGTTCTGCTATAGACACCAGAAGTTTTGCTGAATCACCTCTTAAACTAATTGCCACCTGCTGCAGCAAACCTTTTGCTATGTAGTGGAGTATTGTATTTCACAAGAAATTGTTTTCAACCTTATTTTAAATTTGCATGTGAAATATCATCATGACTAGGTTACTGGTCAAATCAAGCCTTTCCATGTTCCAGATAATTGGGTTATCAATGTGTCCGGATGACCTTTTTAATGGATAGTGAAACACTTTTCCTTTCAAAAGGAAATGAATTCGTTATAGTCCCTAAAAAGATCCCATATTTAGATATCCTTTTTAACATTGAACAGAACTTATGTCACCTCTTCAGTGAAAAGGCTAATACTCTCTGCCTAGAAGTTGCATCCACACTGCTTAAAGCTAAGCTACCCCCATCTAACATATCTCCTTCTGAAAAGAAAGCTCTACATTCCTAAAAAAACAAGTCACCTTGTTATCACTAAAGCAGACAAGGGAAAAGTGATAGTAATTATGGATTCTTCAAATTACAAAAGAAAAATTTCTCTTTTACTACACGATTCCTCAACATACCAAAAACTGGATCATGACCCCACTAACAGGCAACTGAAGAAATTAAATTCCCTTCTAGATTAAGTTATTATTCTTCAGGCTTCCATGGAGTCAAAAGACTCATCGTGGGAGGTCCTTCCTAGGAAACACAAAGTCTATCAACCCTCATCGTGGGAGGTTCCTCTTAGGTAACACAAAGTCTATCATACTACTCCTTAAACTCATTGACAGTTCTCACAAGTTAAAAGTTATAAGATTAGATGCAGACACCATAAAAAGATTAAAAATTCATTTTGTAAGACCTCCTAGGTTTATGGCCTACTAAAAATCTACAAGACAGACATTACTCTGCATCCTATTGTAAACTGTATTGATTCCCTTATTTACCACATAGCCAAATATCTTGCGAACTTATTGAAATCACATATAGGCAAATCTTGCTCTTTTTTGAAAAACTCTTCTGATTTCTTAAGTAAATTAAAAAATGTCTCCTTACAATTTACTGACTTTATGGTGAGCTTCGATGTAGAATCTCTATTCACAAATGTACCTCTCAAAGAGACTTCAGAATTACTTACTTACATCTTCCCACAAGATATCGTAAAATTATTTGGATTCATAATGCACTCCGGATATTTACCATTGATGCCACCTGTTCACACCTCTAATTTTTCTCAGGACTCTCATATCTGCTGTCTCTAGTCTTTGGTCAAGTGTTTTACTTCTGACCCAGCTCTCAGATCCATAAGTTAAAACTGGTTTGAACACTGTCTTGTATACAGCTAATTTAGTGTTTTGAATAATTTCTCTCTTTTTCCTTATGAATTTATTCAATTGACTTCCTGCCATACTAGCTTTATTGATTCTGTTGTCTAATTTCTATATTTAATTTACCATCTTCATTAAAAATCGTGCCAAAGTAGCTGAAATGTTTTACTTGTTCCACAGATTCTCCGTTCACAACACAGTTGACATTTTCAACGATTCTGCTTATTTTCATTGTCTTTGTCTTTTTATTGCTAACCTTCATACCATATCTATTACAACAGTTATTCAATTTAGTCAGAGAATCTTGCGGACTTGTAGCAGATTTATTTATAAGTTTAACAACATCCGCATGAAGCAAAGAGCTGACATTAACATCTCCAATTTTGATATCATGTTTAATACCATTTTCCTTCATAATGTGATCCATATAGATAATGAATAACAGAGGGGATAATGTAAATCCTTGTCTCACACCAGATTTAATATTAAACCATCTTCCTGTACTTCATTCAATTCTAACTGCTGACCTACAACTCAAATAAAGACTAAGTATTGCTTGATATAATGCCCTATTGACACCATATAACTGTAGCATATTGAATAGCTTCTCTTTTGTCACCTTGTCATATGCCTTTTCCAAATCGACAAAACTTAAATACAGATCTTTGTTATATTCTCATGATTATTATTATTATTATTAAACAAGACCTCATGGAGTCAAAGACTCATCTAGGAGGTCCTTTTATCTCACACACATCTCATCATACCGTGTCTTAAACACATTCAAACTCCTTGCAGACACCACACTCTCAGGCAAGCCATTCGAATCACTCACAACTCTGCACGAAAAAAACCTGCCTCTCACACCCTCTTTATACAGTTTCCAGGGATAACCTCTGGTTCTCTTCTGATCTCCCACTACTCTCTGTAGAAATTCTCCACCATTGATCCTATAACAACCCCTTACCAACTTGTAGGTCTCTATCATATCTCCCATCTTCCTTCTCTCCACTAGACTCTGCAAATTACATCTTTTCAATCTTTCCTCATACTCGACATTCCAGAGGTCAGAAACTACCTTAGTCAGTCACCTTTGGACCCTTTCCAACATCTCTTCGTCCTTCTGAAAATCAGGTGACCAAATTTGGGCACAATAGTCCATGTGTGGCCTAATCAAAGCTTTAAACAACGGAACAAGAATCTCCCTACTTCTACATGTCAGTGTCCTCTGCATCATTCCCAGAAGTCGTTTGTGTTGTCTTCACAATTTTGGCGATGTGTCCCCTAAATTTTAGATCCTTATCCACTATCACTCCCAGATCTCTTATGTCCTCTACTTCCAACAATATATTCTCACCAAGCATAAATTCTGCATCCCATCTTTGTTTTCCAAATTTTAAAACCTTACATTTTGCAACATTGAACTCTCATCCCCATTTTCTTGCCCAATCACTCAATTTATTCAAGTCTTCTTGCAAGGCCACAACATCTTCACCACTCTTTATGGTTCGTCCCAACTTTGCCTCATCTGCAAACAACTGAATATCTCCATCCAAATCTTCGCCAATATCATTAATATGCAAGTTAAATAGTAATGGCCCTAAAACAGATCCCTGAGGCACTCCACTAGTGACTTTCCTTTTCCTGGATATTGCTCCCCCATACACAACTTGTTGATACCTATCAGATAGCCAGTCTCCAATCCAATGCACTAATCTAATATCCAACCCCATCTGCTCTAGTTTGACTGTCAACTTATCATGAGGTACTCTATCAAAAGCTTTTGCAAAATCCAAGTATATTACTGTGTATCCTTCTCCTCTGTCCAAGGAAGCAGTCACTTTATTGTAATAAGTAAGTAGATTACTAAAACATGACCTCTCTTTAGCAAATCCATGCTGTCCATCAAAGATTATACCATTGTTGTCGACCCAACTCTAGATCCTAGTTCTCACAAGCTTCTCCAACAACTTAACCACTGATTTCTCAATGATTTCTCAACTATTTGTCATAAAGTGAAGATCTGATCCTGACAGCCTCTATTTGACCTGAATCCAGCTTGTTCTTCACCAAGCTTTTCTTCCACAATTCTTCTCAACCGTTTCTCAAGTATACTAGCATAAATCTTACCAGGAACACTCAGTATGGAAATACATCTGTAATTCTCACATTCAGTTTTATTTCCCTTCTTATATATGGGTACTATGAGAGCTCTATTCCAATCATTGGAATTCGTCCCTCTGTCCACGCCTTCTGAACTATGCAGTGCAGCTATAAGACTTTTATACCACCACTCTTATTATTATTATTATTATTATTAAAACAAGACCTCATGGAGTCAAAGACTCATCTAGGAGGTCCTTTTATCTTACACACACATCTCATCATACCGTGTCTTAAACACATTCAAACTACTTGCAGACACCACGCTCTCAGGCAGGGCATTCCAATCACTCACAACTCTGCACGAAAAAAACCTGCCTCTCACTCCCTTACTCACACCCTCCTTATACAGTTTGAAGGGATGACCTCTGGTTCTCCCCTGATCTCCCACTATTCTCTGTAGAACTTCTCCACCATTGATCCTATAACAACCCCTTACCAACTTGTAGGTCTCTATCATATCTCCCCTCTTCCTTCTCTCCACGAGACTCTGCAAATTACATCTTTTCAATCTTTCCTCATACTCAACATTCGAGAGGTCAGAAACTACCTTAGTCATTCGCCTTTAGACCCTTTCCAACATCTCCTTTCCAACATCTGAGCATTTCTGGTCGAATATCATCTACTCCTGCTGCCTTTCCACATTTCAAGCCTTTGATGGCTTTTTTCTACTTCAAGTATGGATATGTATTCCTGACTGCATGCCTGTTGAGTGTTTTTTACCACAGTGCTATCACTGCTTGTTTCATTTAGCAATTTTTCTAAGTAATTACTCCATACTTCATGGATATCTTTTTCTGTCACCTTTATCATCTCTAATTCCTTTTACAGCACTCTTTCCTCCATTCCTAAGCTTCTTCAAGAACCTCCAGAATATTTTGCCACCTTCTTGATATTTATTTTCTATGTTCTTGCAAAGAACATAAAAAATGGCAAATAAGTCAGCACAAGCTGACTTATTTGCCAGGAAGTTTTGATATGTTTTCTTCTTTTCCTTCACTGCATCTTTAACTTTCTGTGTCCATCATGGAGTGCTGATTTTTCTATCCTTGCAGACAACTTCACTACATGCCTCTCTGGCTGAATCGATCAGTGTTTTCTTCAAGGCTTGCCACTGAATCTCCAAGGGTTGGTTCCTGTTCTCAAATTCTTTCATTTTTTCTTCAATAATCTTTGTGTATTTTAGTCTGCAGTTAACATCTGAGAGCTGCTCAACTTTTATTCGCTTTAAAACTTTCTTTCATGTTATTCTTTTCTATATTAGCGTCTATATTAGCGTCTCCGTAGAGCAATTGGAAGAACGACGGTACATTGCGCCCTTCGATTGGAATAGGCTTAAGTTCGATTCTCGTCGCGACGGGAGGAATCTTTATCTGGTCGATTTCAATTCGAAGGTGAGTTAGCCGATCTCATACGGAGGTAGCAGGGTTTTTTCTCCCGGAAACTCGGGTTTTTCATCCCGCATACATACAAATCGGCCCTTCAGAACACACGCAATTTACAGACAAAAATTACTAGTTGTGGTGGTGTTGGAGGTGGGCGGTAGATGGCGTTGATGGAGATGATTCGTAGTAGCGGTTAGGTGTAGAGACAGTTGTAGATGTCCTCCCACGATGAATCTTCGGACTCCTTGGAGGTATCAGGAATAATAATAATATGAAATTCGATTTTATCCTTCTCAAGACTAAATAGTTATCACTTCCAATTTCAAATCCTCTACATTGTGGTGTCCTTCACCAGGGTGAAAACATCACTATCAACAATAACATAGTCAGTGAGACTTTTCTTATTCCTTGCCTCTTCTCTCCATGTGAATTTGTGCACGTTTTTATGAGTGAGCATGGTGTTAGTAATAGCCAGTCCATGTCCTGAGCAGAAATCCAACAGGTATTTGCCATTATTATTAGCTTTGCTCTTTTCTCCAAATTTTTCCAAAATATTTTTGTTTCTCTGATAATCATTTCCTACTCTGCTATTTAGATCCCCAACAAGGACCAATTTTCCTTTTTCATTGTGTCAGTTGCTTTCTCTAAAGCCTTAAAAAATTCCTCCACTTCTACATTAGTAGAACCTTCTGTGGGAACATAGGCACAGATTAGTCTCATTGTCCAGTTCCCTATTCTGAGTATTGGCCCACATCACTCTACTTGATAATGCTTGCCATTCAAGAAGATTAGCCTCATATTTAGTGATATATTTAATATGATTTTATAAATTAAATTTTTTGTATGCCATTGTAAATTTATGCATGTAATTTATTTCTCTACTCTTATGTTTACCTTTCTTCAGTGAAATGTTATCATGATTAGCAATATAAAATCACGCGGCTCATTCTAATTTTGAATAATCAGTTGTTTGTATTCTACCGTGTAAAAGACTGTTTCCTGTCAAGCCACTGATGATAGTTTATTTTCAAACTGAAATATCTGGTAATATATTAAATATACTTTTCTTGTGCTAACGTGTTGATAGTTCATCAACACCATCTATTGCCCGTCATCACCAACAACAGTATTTTTTTGTCTGTAAATTGCGTGTGTTCTGAAGGCTGATTTGTCTATTTCTCAGCTTCAAATTTCTTTTCTTTAAGTTCCCTTGACTCTTCCTCTTTCTTCATTATAGTTTCACCTATGAATATACAAACTTAATCTGTGGATCTTAGAGTTTAAACCTTATAATCAGCTACATTCATGTGATACCTGATATGCATTTCACGTACCTTTCAGCTTATTCAAATCCTCCTGAAGAGCCACAATATTGGCACTATTTCAGCTTGCCTCTGCCTTTACCTCGTAACAAACTCTCAGGTTTCTTGCTGATCCCACCAAGAACAGATATCTGTTTCTTTCTTTACCTGATACATATCAGATCACTTTTGACTGTGTTATATTCTGTATTTTGGACAAACTGACTGTAGTACTGATTATTATTACAGATTACTCAAAATTAGTGAATAAACACCATTTATCAGTCATGCATTTGATTTGGCTTTATTGATTACTGAGCATTAAGAAGGATTTTATTATTTCAAATAATAAAATTTGAAACTTAAACCAGTTAGTTTTGCTCACACAAGAAAAAATGATGGCTTTTCCATGGTTTATAATTCTCACACACACACACACACACACACACACACACACACACACACACACACAAAGACGTAAACGTAGTATCCAGACACTGAAAAAAATCATTATAAAGCAAAAATAATTAATTTCATCCTAAACAAGAACATAAAGTTGTGTGGTATGAGTTAGCTATCATCATGTAAAAACTGGCAATGATTCTTGGTAAGATTAAAATCTGAGATGTTAAAAGATTTAATGAGAGGTTTTCAGATGTCATCAAATATGTTCTTGGTTTCTTTTGAGAGATATCTGGTTGGATAACTGTAATTTATTCTTTTAGGAGTCCGGAGAAAAGTTTTTTTTCTAAATACAGTGTAGTGGAAATAGTGGAAATTGATTTTTCTCTTTTTTTTTTTTTTTTTTTAATGCTCAACCTATCTAGCATGTTCTTTCTTTCTCACCTGAAATCAAGGGCTTGTCTGCCCTCTATAGGTCAGATCACAAGCATAGTACTCTGTGGACTCCCAGGTGTTTGTAAAAGGAGGTACTATCCTGTAGGACAGTAGCGGTGAACCTTTTTATGTCCGTGTGCCAAACGTTTACAAATCAAGTTGCTGACGTGCCCTGTACATCAGCAACTAATTAATACAACACTAATTAATTAATACAAAATTAATTGCAGAATTTTATTGAGAAAAGTTTAAAAATTAACATAGAATTTCATAAAAATGAACTCATAATTTGACATACACATTGTCTTATACAAATCAATATCAACCTTTTATTAATTTATCAATATCAATTTATTAATGATATTTTTGCTGTTGTACATTAGATGCCAAATGCTTTATATCAGGTTCATATTTTGTCACTTTTAGTAATACACATGCAGAACTAGATTCATCAGTCATTTTATTTCTTAAACTGTCTTTTATAAAATTCATTTAGAAAAATAATGACTCACAAGCATATGTAGAGGAGAAAATTGATAATATAGTTATGCTAGTTTTTTTAATCAACAAAATGTTTCAGGAATGGCATTCCAAGTTCTCAATATTTCCTCTTCTGCATTCTTTTTAATTGCACCCAATAATCGATCAGTTTCCATTATTTCCAAGTCATTTCTCAAATCGACAAACTTTTGTTTCCATATTGAACTAGATTGAAAATCAATTAGTTGCATTTCTATATCTTCCAAATTCAGCCACTCGCAAATCTCCAAATTCAGTTTATCTGTTGATGTTGTGTCCGGATGCAAAATAAATTTTGATGTCTTTGCAAATTGCCTGAACAGCATAAATCTTGAAGAAAATTAATTGATTATTGACTGAATAACTGTAGAAAACTCTTTTGTCAATTTAACTTTATCTGTTTTTTCATGGGATTCTAGATCTGCAAAGAATTTTTTTGTATTTGGAAAATATTGGAGGGTATTGGAAATAACGTCACGATTAAAAATTGGTAATTTAGCTTTGAATGCTTTGATTAAATCAAACATGACAATAATTGTCTTGTTAACACCTTGCAGTTTAACATTTAAATGTAAACACAAATCAGTAAAAAACATTAATTTCGAAAGCCATTCGACGTTCGTTAATTGATTGTATTTTTCAATGATTTTCTCATTATGTAAAAAAAGTCTGACTTCATTTAAACACTCAACAAATCTTTGAAGAACTTTCCCATGACTTAACCATCGGATGTTATTATTATTATTATTATTATTCCTGATACCTCCAAGGAGTCCGAAGACTCATCGCAGGAGGACATCTTCAACTATCTCTACACCTTACCTCTACTACGAATCAACGCCATCTACCGCCCACTTCCAACACCACCACAACTAGTAATTTTTGTCTGTAAATTGCGTGTGTTCTGAAGGGCCGATTTGTATGTATGCGGGATGAAAAACCCGAGTTTCCGGGAGAAAAAACCCTGCTACCTCCGTATGAGATCGGCTAACTCACCATCGATTGAAATCGACCAGATAAAGATTCCTCCCGTCGTGACGAGAATCGAACTTAGGCCTATTCCAATCGAAGGGCGCAATGTACCATCGTTCTTCCAATTGCGCTACGGAGGCGCTATAATGTTGTTATACATAATAAAATGTTGTTGTACATAAGTAAACCATTGTACACCAAGTTTACCTCACTTAATAATTCTATAAATTTTCATTTATTTAAAGTGCATGCCGATATAAAATTGACCAATTTTGTTACAATGCTCATAACATCTTCCAGTGGCTTGAAACTAGCCTTTGCACATAAAACCTGCTGATGCATAATACAATGAAAACCCAGAACTGAATGTCCAATACATTTGGTAAATAAATTGACGAACCCATTTTCCTCTCCACTCATACTGCGAACACCATCAGTAGTTACTGATATAATTTTGGAGGGATCTATATCGCTTTCAGCAAGTGCATATACATTGCAACTGCGTTGCAAATATCTATTCCTTTTGTTGTTGTTGCTAATGATGTTAAATTTATCAATTCTTCTTTGATGTTATTCCCAACACAATAACGAATAAAAATTGCTAAACGAGCTGATCCAGTTATGTCAGTACTCTCATCAAGACAAAGAGAAATTAAACCAGAAGATTTTATATCTGTGTTTTGCCGATAAGTTATATTTTTAGACATTTCTATGATTCTATCTTTCACCGTGTTTCTAGCCAAAGGCATATCTTTTATTCTTTGAATAATTTTTTCCTTGTTTTCAAAATCTTCATAGAGAACTGGTGCGCATTTTAACCATGCTTCTTTTATAAATTCCCCATCACTAAAAGGTTTCTCGTGTTTGGCAATTACATTTGAGGCAAAAAAACTAGCAGCAGTTATATTTGAACGACTGCCAATAAATTTTATTAGGGTTGTGGACTGGATATTCCTATTTTTAATTGCCCGTGCAATAAATTCTTTCTGTTCGTCCTTGCTTTTCTCAAGGAGCGATTTATGGTTTGTCTCATAATGCCGTTTTATTGACGACTTTCTGTACACAACTGTCCCGGAACATAAAACGCATATTGCTTTATTGTCTTTATTAATCATGCCATACTCTTCAGTCCACCAGCTTTAGAACTCTCTGCTGCTTGACTGTGATAATTTTTGTTTTTTATTTTCACCAGCCATGTTCAGTAGAACTGTAACAAAATAATTCGCAACTTAAATCAAATGCATTTTTTATATTTTCAAAAAAATAAACATTTTATTATATGCCTAAATTAAATTATCTTTATAATTCCCATTTACAGTAGCAAAAACAAAACAGCTCAAATACACAACAATAATGCACTTGCCGCTGCTTATTTCTGCATACTGGCAGATGTGCGGTGCGAAATGCATAATGAACGCACGTGCGATTAGAAAAGAGAAAAGTCAGGGAATCCTAAGGATCACTGTTGTTCTCAATTCTTTTTCTATAAGGTTGTATTTTTATTTATTCTTACTGTATTAGAAGGCTCAGTCCCGACAGACTTACTCGTAAATACTGTTCCCATTTTTTTAAAGTTCTTACATTAAACTAACATAAGTATTAATATTATATAAATTAAGTGGATATTCCAATATTATATCAAAGTCGACTACAGTAACTCTAGAATTTTCGTGGGAAATTTGACCAGCGAACTTACGGGAATACACTCGCCCCTCCATACTACCAGTTTGTTCTAGCGGCTAGGGCAACTCGTATGGTGGCGAGTGTATTCCCGTAAGATCTCTGGTCATATTTCGCATGAAACTATGTTTCTATAGTTTCTATAGTCAGCTTTGAAATAATGTTGGATTTAATATCCACTTAATTTATATAATTTTGTATCATCGATGTGAAGCCTTTTGGATATTTATTTTAGTAAATAAGTATTAATAATTAATTATGGCATAATCATAAAGAGTATTAATACACTTAATGTATATGGTGTAGCATGTTGACAAATATAAAAGTACGCATTTAAATTAGTTATTAATCACAGGACTAATGCTACAATATTGTAGTTTCCTCAGGCCAACATCATTAAATTAACTTCTGGTAAGTTTCATTGACATATCTCATTCTGATCACCAAAAATGTATAATATTATTCAGTATAAAATTGATTATTGTATTATTAAATTGATTTTAATGATGTTGGTTTGAAAAAAAAAAAATGGTAGTGCGAAAAATATTTATGCATTGTAACTCACCATAGAAGTCAGCGGAGCAGGGGAAGCAGCAGAAGGATGTTGGCAAACGTTTACTGTCGAATATAATTTGCCTCGCGTATAACTGGCACCCCTGATTTCACTTTATGAAAAAAGACATTGAAAGGTTTGAAAGATTTTGCATATATACTTCCCACACAAAAAACAACATCCCCAACAGCCATTATATGCTGTATATGCAAGAAAAAAAAAAAGTTTTATTGTATCCCTGAATAAGGTACAGAAGCTTTTGCAGTCTGTGTAATATATTTCTCAACAAATAGTGCAATTAGAGACAACTGGAATAAAAACGGTGCTAACTAATGAATCACTTGTACCCCTCTCACAGAAACTATGCTGTATAGGCAAGCAAAACCATATATTGCACCGGAAACACAGTATCTAACTAAAACTATTGTCCAATTTTTCAATTACATGAAATAAGTGTTTGTTTGATTGCATTTGAAATTCTCGATGTCATTATTATTATTATTATTACGGGTATCTCCATGGAGTCAGTAGACTCATCGCGGGAGACCCAAACTAGCAAAACAATATCTGTCATATCTCTTCTTGAATTCATTTACAGACAAAGAGCTCACAACTAAGCCTTATGACAGATCACAAAGGCTAACTTCAAATAAAATTCTACCACAAATTGAAACATACCATATAATGCTTGTGTGAGTTCCCCTTCCAGCTCAAATGCAAACAAGCAGCAATAAAAATCAACCAAGGGTTGAAACTTTGTGTCAGTTGAGCCTGCTGGTAACGAGAAGTTCTGTCGAAACGATAAATGACATCCCATCGTGAATGTCTTAAAACTAAGAAATATATAGTGAATGTTATGACAGTTGCAGATGTTATGGAATTTGGTTGAAGAGAATTAGCATTTCAATTCAAAAATTGTCGGTCCCATTTATCTTTAGGTCACGTGATCTTTTGTTAATACTGCACCAATCAATTCATGTCTTCATAGCTGCTCTCTCCTGTAAAACAAAATTTAACTTATGTATTGTAACAATTAAAAAAAAAAGGTGGAATAATTTATAAGCATATAAAAGGATATCATATGTAAATCGTTGACGTGCCAGCAAAATTCTCGGGTGTGCCATAGGTTCGCCACCACAGCTGTAGGAGATCTGAGAAGGCTATGAACAGTTTGAATTAGCTTGAAAGTCACTTAGATGTTATGAACCTTGAAAAGAGAAGCAACCTTAAGGGATAGATTGCCAATGTAGGAAATTGTGATGTAATTTCTGTACTGGATGTTCTGATTATGGGGAATGGGATGGTTTGAAAATAAAATAAAATTTTTTTTTTTTTTTTGGATAATCATTAAGATAATCATTAAATAAATTAAAGAGTCTGAAGTTCTGTCTTAAGTTGATTTTACAGACTTACTCAGAAAGAGCTGAGTATATTTGTAAAATCAAACATACTCTGTTCTTGAGGATGTGGATAATACCTAGCTTTTGGGAAGAATGGTGAAGGAATGAAGCATGAAGATATTCCATGTGAGTAGGTTTATGATATATAGAGTGACATGATTATCATGTTTCTTTATAATGAGGACATCTAGGAATGGGAGTTTACCATCCTTTTCTAATATGAAATTAAATATAGATTTAAATAATTTGAGAGAATGAAAAATAGCCGTAGACATCATTGACATATTTTCACCAAACATCTAGTTTCAAAGTAGTTTGAGCTAGAATAACTTTTTTCAAAATTCTTAATAGAGTGATCTGTTGATGGAGAAAATAAAAGTCTGCCCATTGCTAATCCAAATTGTTGTTTTTTGTGAAAAACATTGTTAGTGAAAGAAATCGGACAGGAGGCAGTGTTCAAACACTGTCTCCTGTCCAATTTCTTTTGGTTATGTTGTCCAGTAGGAAAAGATCTCCAGCAACCTCTGACACATCATCCACTGGAAGATTAGTAAAGATTGGTACTATGTCAAGACTTGCAAGGATGTCAGACAATGTCTATATTAGACAGTTTCTAGATGAGTTGGAGTATTCAGTAAAGCATAAGTTGGAGAGCTGATGCCATTCATGATTGATCTCAAGCAGATGTCAGCTTTGTGTATCTTTGGAGAGCCATAGAGTTGTGGAGGAACAGGATGTAGTGATTTAAGTTTTTGTAGTAAATCTTGGGCCACCATGGGTGGCCCAAGTAGGATCTAGGATTGAGTAGGTGGAAGATTCAAAGAGTAAACTAGAAATTTCACTATAATCTTAAGTGTTCATGATCACTGTTGTGTTTCCCCTTGTTTGCTTTTACAATTACAATATTTTTGTTCTTCTTAAGAATAGAATAGAGACAAACTATTTTTTCTGAAGTGGTGATGTTAGGTTTTGGTAATCATCATTATTAAATCAAATGGAAAGTTACAAATGCCTTTTTCTACACTGTATCAAAAAATCAACTTTTGGAATAGGACTAGAAGTCACAGCAAAGTCAAATACTTTCTTTAGAATGGATTCTTCTGAACATGGATGGTTGGAAAGGTTAACCACTTTATCTGAAGATATGGAATGCTCTCTGTTTGAAAAAAAAAAAAAAAAAAAACTTCTATTTTTATATTAATTTTTGTGCTAATAAACCCTGAAGAAGCTGCTAATTTTCTGTGAGTGAAACTAGTTGGTTTATGTTTCATATTAATGACTAATAAAAAAAAATCCTTGTTAATATTTAGTGTTTTCTAGTCACAATAAAAACCTTCATTGATTACTGCCAATAAATTCCCATTAATATGATATTCTGCCTATAATATTCTCCATCCAAAAGTGCAGAACTTTACACTTGGTAACATAAAACTGATATTCATTATCATTTATCCATATGACCCACCTGTTCAAATTGTCCTGTATCATCACATTACTTATCACTCCCCTTAATGTATCATGTTAGCAAATAACAGAAATTGTTCAAGATCCTCCCCAGTATTGTTAATATATATGTTAAATAGCCACCCTAGTTGGCTGAATGGTTAGTATATATACTCTCCAGCCAAAGGGTTGCAGGTTCAAATCCTGCTTTGGGCATGGATGTTTGTGATATCCTTCATTTGTTCATGCACATTTATACATACATACAGTATATGCACTCTCCATGATGGACTGGGTCATCATGGGAGAGGTAGACCGAATCCTCCTCCCTATTAGCAAGGGAGAGGCTTTTACTCAGTAGTGAGTGAGACCAGAGGCAGCTCATACTTATACATGTTAAACACCAATGTTCCAAGTAACCCTGTGATACATCACTAGTTACCCTCCTTCTCATAGTCTCGGAAGCACAGTACATTGCTTTCTGATAACTTGTCAATCGGCCACTCTCCAGTCTATATCACAAGTTTATTTTGCAAACTCATCACTTTATGTTTCTATGATAACCTCCAATGTGAAAATTTTCAAAATACCTTAACAAAATATCCATTCTCCTTATCCAGTTCTCTATTGTCATTCTCTTATATAATATGAGCATATTGCTGAAGCATAACTTACCTTTCACAAAAATGCACTATCCTCTATAGAGGATCCTACTGTTGTCTTTCCACTTTGGAGGAAATACCTAACCAGCTTTTCAGTCTCTGATGTAGTTTGATAACCATGTCAAAGATACTAATTGGTGTTTAATTCGTGCATGAGTCTTGGCACCACCCTTGTATAATGGAATTATCTTGCTCTCCATCCACTTAGGGTAATAATGTACTGAGTGGAACTGCAGAACAATATATACCCTACTAACAACTCAATTGTTTCCTTGTATATCTAACAGTTTTCTACCATTTGTATTCACTAAGTTTATTGTTCATTGCTTATTCTTTCTTTTACATGCTACATTGATTATTCATACTGGTTTCAAGAAGGATGTTACAATATAGAAGATATACTAATTAAAATAATTTCAGTATTTCACAAAGTCAAATTGGCATCATCAGAGAACAATGTACAGATAAGCATATCCACACTACATTGGATAAGCGAGACTGAAGAAGAGACAAATGGAGGTAGGCCTACAGTCCTAAATAGCCCTATCTAGTGGGCTAGATTGGGTGTTCTTAACCTTTGTGCTGCTATCCTGAGGATGAGCATTTCCCAGATTTCAGGTAGTTTCATGCATCCATGTTTGTTAAGGCATGTGGGATGGTAATAGATTTAAAGTAGTTGTAATTTAAAAATAACCACATTCACAATGACCTTCTTAGCTAAGTTTGGATAATTTTTTTGAAGCAGAGGCAGATTCCAGGGATAGTCACTTGTATTTATATTTGTAGTGATGATGATGCACGGTGGCCTTTCTCTATCATAGCCTGTAGTAGACATCCAAAGTATGGTTTGCGAGTCCCTAGTGGCCATGGTGACAACACTGGATGTAGTCCTTATGTTTAATAATCAAGATGTTGATTGTGCTGCATGTAGGATAGCTTACAGCTGTAAAGTGCTTTGTATACTGTTGGTAGTAGCTTTAGGGACTGTAGCTGCTCCTTATGGAAGCAAATAATTGATGCCAGTGTTTTGTATGATCTCTCTGTGGTCACAAGGTTATATCTTTTTTAGGATCTTGGCCAGCTTTTCAGACTTTTCTCCCAGTATATGAGATGGTAATAGATTTAGAGTAGTCTGTGATTTGAAAATAACCACATTCACAATGACCTTCTTAGCCAATAGCTATAATTACCATCAAATCAGGAAAATTTAACACTACAAAACTACCCTCCCCCCTCTAAAAACACAGTCCATTCTACCTCCATCACCATTCTATATATCTGGAGCACATCTGAAAATCTGGCCAAGATCCTAAAAAGATATAATCTTATGACCACCTACAGAGAATACAAAAATTTGATGTCCCTTATCTGCTTCCACAAAGACCAGCTACAGTCCTTAGACCTTCTGGGTGCATACATACCATGCAGCCATAAGTTATCTTCATATGGTCAAACTGGCAGAGCATCCAACATCAGAATTTCCAAACATAAGGACTACATCTGGTTCCATCACTATGGGCACTTTGAACTTGCCAACCATGATATGGACACCTGTCACAAGATATGCTGGTAAAAGGTCACCTTACATCATTATAGCAAACATAAATACAAGCGACTATTCCTGGAATCTGCCTCTGCTTTAAGGAACTGTTCAAACCTCAGTAAATTTGGATGCATAAAAACTGCCTCAGATATGAGAACTCTCATCCTCAGGCCTTTAGTCCCAATCTAGCCCACATGATGGTGCTATTTAGAACAGTACTTCTACCTTTGTATGCCTCTGCTTCAGTCTCACCTACCTAGTTAAGTGCCTGCATGCATGTATCTATCTGTACATTGTTCCATGACGATGCCAATTTGACTTTGCTGAAATATTAGAAGTAGTAATTATTTTAATTAATATAATTTGTACATTGTAATGTCTTTCTTAAAACCAGTAAATGCTACATAATAACAATATTCCCCCCCCACACACACACACTGTTTATTTTGGGATGTTAAGCTAACTTCTAAATAATGGAATATGGACCTGACTCAATAAAGATCTACACAGATGGCTCCAAAAATCCAAATGGCAATTCTGGGAGTGGCGTACTGATCTATGGCTCTCATAATATAGAACTAAAAACAACTAACAGTATTGGATGCAACTCATACCATGCAGAATTAATAGCCATTAACACAGCGCTGCAATATTTGGACAAACAAAACCCAAAGGAGTTTATATTTTTCACAGATTCCTTAGCAGCCCTTCAAGCTATTAAGAACTGCTATACTAGCCATCAAGAAATACTTAGAGACATAGTAAAAAACATAAACAAACTACATAAGGGTTCTGAAATAATCTTCCAATGGATCCCATCCCATATGGGATTAAAGGGAAACGAAACTGCAGATGAAGTAGCAAAAATGGCCGCAACATCAAGTGATACCACAGGTTTCGATCTTTTTAAAACCACCCAAAAAGAAAACATAAAAAGAACAATTCTTCAGGACATGACTCACCATTGATACTCAGCAGAAAATCCAGGCGCTACCATCAACTCCAAGTTTAATCGCAGTGCCACTACCATGATCTCTCATCTCAAGACCTACCCACAAGACCAATCAAGTTTAGCAATGGCATAAGTCTTCCCCACCTGCAAAATCTGTAACATCGAGAAAGCATCACCAATGCATTTGCTAAACTGTATGAATATTTCCAAATGTTTGAATATTTCTTCTATAACAACCCAGAAAAGGTGCTGTATAAAATACATGAACTTGACCTCTATGATCTCATGTAATAATACCATGGGATAATAATAATAATAATAATAATAATAAAAAGGCTAACTTCTTTTCTTGATCTGATTTTAGCCTTACTAATGATGGCTGTCATTCTCCTGGCCTGCTCTTGATAGTGTGGCAGAGTCTTGTCATCACTATTCTCATGATATTGGATCCACAATATCCTCTTTTTATGCAGATTCTACTTTAAAATGTTATTCATTCATTTAATTCCTATGTAATTTATTCTAATTTATAGAGAGATTCTCAGATGCTGTTACTAGATCAAATGTTCTTATACCACAAGTCCTTTCCATCATGTTTTGCTTTAGGTAGTCATCCCTGAGTAATTCTATAAACTCTATTGTATAGCAAAACCTGTGGAGTTTTCATAATTTAAACATACACACACATGACCACAGTACTTAAATTATTTAATAAGTAAATATTTCTTCCTAAGTATCTTAGGATATCCTCAGTAGAGTAATTTCAAACAATACTAGGAATAATATACAGTTAGGGCACATGCTTACAGTGGAATCCCACTGTGCGTGCAGTAGTGTGATATAGAATTAAATTAAAATATATCTGATACAAAATAAATTAAATTAAAATAAAATAACATACATAAATTTATTTTACACAATTAAGGATGACAATTTCCCAAACTTCAGGGATAGTAACAATGTCATTACAGTTTAAATTGAGTCTGTGACGTAGAGTTTCAGCACTTCCTTTATATAAACGTTCATATTTATATAACGATTTATGTAGAAGTTTGGTGTTTTTTCACTGGACCCTATGGTTTGGGTTTTCAACTCTGTGTTGTGTGAGGCCAGATTTGTGCGGTTTGATAAGACGGATAATAAAATTGATGTTCAAAGATGCCTCATTAATAGATCTCCCTGTCTGTTCATAGTAAGACATCTTACAGGAACATGGAATTTTGTAAAAGCCAGATAGCATCAAAGGTGAGAGGTTGTCTTTAGGAGAAGGTAGCAAATTGTACATATGGTTGATTAGTTTGTAGATAGCAGCAAGTTTATATTTCTTCATGATTTTTGATAGACGTTTGGATATGCCTTTGACATACGGTATGGGAATCCTATGGGTTTGTTCTTGTCTAGGTTGATGTGTGTGGGGAAGTGACTCATGATTTTTGGAGTTGTTTTTGGATTGTATTCATTTAGTATGGCTGTGTTTTTGATGATTTCCAATTCTTGGTTTAAAGATTCTTCAGAGGAGCAAAATCATAAGCCGACGTTTTCAGGCCATTACATTCACAATTCATCTGCTCACCGTCCATCTCAAAAATATGGCATCATTAAATCATTAGTAGCCAGAGTGCACAGATTTTGCTCCTCCAAAGAGTCTTTGAACCAAAAATTGGAAATCATCAAAAGTACAGCCATACTAAATGGATACAATCCAAAAACAACCCACAAAATCATCAGTCACTTTCCCATGCATCAAGACAAGAACAAGCCTGTAGGATTCTCATACCATATGTCAAAGGCATCTCTGAATGTCTGTCAAAAATCTTGAAGAAATACAAACTTGCTGCTACCTACAAACTAATCAACCCGATCTACAATTTGTTACCTTCTCCTAAAGGCAAACTCTCACCTTTGATGCTACCTGTCATTTACGAAGTTCCATGTTCCTGTAAGATGTCTTACTGTGAACAGACAGGAAGATCTATTCATGAGCTCATCTCTGATCATCAAGACATGTCCATCTTATCAAACCGCACAAATCGCAACTTCATGGTTTTCAAATTGCAACTTTGGGTTTTCAACTCTGTGTTGTGCGAGGCATTGAAAAACGCCTCGCACAACATGGAGTTGAAAACCCAAACCATAGGATCAAATGGAAAAACACCAAACTTCTACATAGGTCCTTATATAAACATGAGCATTTATATAAAGAAAGTGCTAAAGCCCTACGTCACAGACCCAACTTAAACCGTAATGACTTTCTTACTATCTCTCAAGTCTGGGAAATTGTCATCCTTAATTATGTAAAATAAATTTATATATGTTATTTTATTTTAATTTAATTCTATAATATGCTACTGCACTCATAGTGGGATTCCATTGTAAGCCTGTGCCCTAACTGTATGTTATTCCTAGTATTGTTGAAATAACTGTACTGATGATGTCCTAACATATTTAGGATGAAATATTTACTTATTAAAAACAATTTAATTAATGTGGTTTATGTGGGTATGTTTAGTTATGAATACTCCACAGGTTTCACTATATAATAGAAGCTGCTTACTGTGTTAACAGGACTACAGGAAATTGATGCAGCCAATATTTATTGATGAAATCAATAAATCCTAGCAGAGGTACATACTATCGTGCAAAAAAAGGTAATTGAACCACATCTTAAACCTGACTGCAGTTTCCTGACTCACCACACTCTGCTCTTCATGCGAAAAAAACTGCTCCTGCTTTCCTCCCTTATACAGCTTCAAGTGATGGCCTCTTTTTCTATTCTCTCTCTCTATCCTCCATGAAAACCTCATCTGAATAAATCTATTAAAACCCCTCACCAACTTATATATATCCCAATCATATCCCTCTCCTGCTTTTGTTTACAAGCTTTGAAATTTGTCTTTCCCCAATCTGTGTTCACATCTCATATTCCTGAAGACCTGACACTGACTATGTGAATCGTCTCTGCACCCTCTGTAAGGTGTACTCAAAGACCAGCTGACTAGGTCTGCTCTCAATATTCAATATGCTGCCTGATCAAAACTTTGCACAAGGGAACCCGTAACCTCTTTGCTTCTGCATGGTAAGGTTCTCCTCATCCTTAACATAATCATTGTGATGTTCTCACAGTTTTGACTAAGTGATCCCTAAACTTCATCTCTGTCTACCACAACTCTTAGATCTCTCTTCTACCTCCTTCAAAATTTTTGCATCTCTGCATCTCATCGTTGCCTACCTAATTTCAAGACCTTGATCTTTGCAACACTGAAATGACAGCCCCTCTCCCACTCGCACAATTTATTCAGATTCTCCTATAAGGCCCCCAACATCTGCTCTAGTTTATCATATTTCTTTCCAACTTTACATTCTGCAAACAGCTGCATATTTTCATAAGTCTGTCATAATTTCATTATGACGTCCTAAAACGCATCCCTCCAGCATGCTATATCACTCCTCCATACACAGCCCATTCATACCTATCTGACAGCCAGCTATAAATATACTGGTCCCTCATCCAACCCTAACCATTTCAATTTAATTACCAGCTTGCTGTATGGCAGTCTATCAAAGGACTTAAAAAACAAGTAATGTACATATATACAAGATACACATACTGTGATACATGTATCTTTCTTATTTGGTGAATTTGTCACCTCATGTCACATCCCCTCTACAGACTCATGCTGACCATTCTAGAGAATACTGCTATATTAACAAAGCAATTTGGAATGCATGTTGGAGGTTTAATGGAATATTAACAGCACTGAGAAAGGATTAAAACTAATTTTAATACTTCCTATATTTCGTCTCTGTCACAGAGACATCTCCAGGGATTACAAAAAACTTTTTGTAACAACACGCACACAAATACAATACAATAGTGAGTGAAACTAAAGTTCTCTCTAGATGATGTGACCTCTATGGGCATTTGCAGGTGGCCTAGGATGTAAAGAGGGATCTCTGATGATTAATGTTTCCCATAGTTTAATGCAACCATATTTGTTTAAATTAGGTTGATTCCTGAGTGCAGATTCAACGAATTATGGTAAATCTGGCCTTGCAGACCATGTTTTGGATACAACCCACATGATCTCCTTGAAAAAAACCACCATGCTCCACCATAGTAAGCAAGGCCAGATTTACCATAATCGTGATTGCAGATGTATGACTTGTGTTCTTCTAACCGGATGGTTGCTGATCTGCCTGTCTGTCTGAAGTAAGTCAGTTTACAGGCACAAGGTAATCTATATACTCCAGGCACTTAGAGAGGAGGGAGCTGATCTTTGGTGGAACTGATAAGGGTAGCAAGTTTACGGTGGGGCTTAAAAGTTGTATGGAGGTTGTACTTTTTTAATGATCTGGCTATTTTTTCTGATGTATTACAGATATAAGGTATGGTGATGGAATTTCTGAAGTCCTTCTGAAGAGATGGTCAGGGAATGGGGAAGGACTTGATTATTTTTTTAATTCTGTAGTCACTGTAGCCTTTAGAAAGGAAGGTGTTGTGTATGTGTTTCAGTTCGGTTGAAAGGGCAGTTTCACTGGAACAAAGATTGTGGGCTCTATTGGTTAGAGTTTTAATAATGCCATATGCTGAGAGCGGTGGTGGTGGGAGAGTTTGTGAATGTATCTGCCGTATGAATAGGTTTTCTATACAGAGAAAGAAAGGTTACCGTTAGGAAGGCGTGTTACTAAGGTGTCTAGGAAGGGTAAACTATTGTTATTTTCCTTTCCCATCGTAAACTGGATTCTTGGATGTAGACTATTGAAGTGAAAGAGGAAGGAATGTAATGTGTCTGAGCCATGAGGCCAAATAGAGAACATATCATCTACATATCTTAGCCAGATAGAAGGTTTTAGAGGGGGGAAGAGTCTATGGCTTGTTTTTCAAAATTGTCCATGTAAAAATTGGCAAGAGGGAGTGAGAGGAGGGAACCCATGGTGGGTCCCTCCATTTGTTTGTAAATTTTGTTCTTCCAAGAAAAATAACCAGAGTTGATGGCAAAGGAAAAGAGCTCTAAGATATCAGAAGGAAAAACGTTTTTTAAGAGTGTTACGGTGTCAATTAGGGGAATATTGGTAAACAATGAGATGATGTCAAAGCTGGCCAATATGTCTGCATTATTTATAGTAAGATTTTAGTAAGATTTCCCAGAAATTTGGGAAACATTAACCACGCTACCGGCCAAGACGTCTATAGACGTTCAAGTTATCATGGATGCGAAGTGCATATTAAAATTGTAATACCATTGATATTACATTGAAATATATGATGGATACGAAGCGTATGTAGTTGCGTATTTGATCCATAATGGCCGGTAAGGTGGTTAATCATCAGAGATCCCTCTTTACATCCTAAGCCACCTGTAGATAGGACTTTAGTTTCACTCGCTATTGTATTGTATTTGTGTGTGTGTTGTTACAAAAAGTTTTTTGCAATCCGTGAAGATGTCTCTGTGACGGAGACAAAATATTGGAAGTATTAAAATTAGTTTTAATCCTTTGTCAGTGCTGATAATGTTCCATTAAACCTCCAACATGAATTCTTCACTGCACTTAAACCTCAACATACGAATTTGGAATGCTAGTGTTCTCCAGCACTTGAAGCTCTCAGGCCTATGAATTGTAGCCTCAGTCTTATCTCCCCTTTTGTGAAGTGGAACATTAACTTCTTTCCACTCATTTGACACTTGCCCCAAGACTAATGTTAAACAGGTATGCCAAGGGTGCCATTAACCCCTTGTAGCTTTCTTTCAAGACATGCAGTGATATGTTATCAAGTCTTATTGGCTTATTAGCATTGTTCCTTTAATTCTTCATATACTTCCCACTGACTCATTATCAGTCTATCCTCCACCATGCCCTCTACACTTCAGCTTCTCATGGTGTTACATTAATAAGGATGAAATATCCCAATAAACTGCTCATTGAATGCTTCAACTATATCTTCTGCATTAATTATCAATCTACCGTACCACTGTCATCAACTAACATTCTCTTTATTCATTATCCTTTCTCTCTCTCTCCCCATCTTCTGCTTGCTGCATATCAAAAGAACTCACTAGGATTTTTCTTTGCTTGTTTGATTAACTTCTGATCATACTGCACTTCTGCTGTCCTTACTCCGTGAGTCACCTCCCTGGCCTATTCTTTTTACTCTTCATGTACCTGATTCTTATTCTTCATCTTGTGCTGATTCCAGAAAACCTTTTTTTCTTAGTTTGTATACTTAATATTTTCATTTATTCATTTTATTCCAATCATATTTAGCCTTTTCACCTTTGGAATATGCTCAGATATTGCTGTTGTTAACAAAATACAGGTATCCCTTGATTAACGCGGTTAATTAATCCCTCGATGTTACTACGTATATCAAAATCACGTTAATCAAATCTAATAATCAATGGTAAAAATTACAATTCGTCCATGATGAATTATTGTATTAATAATTCGTTTTATATGGTACTCTTTTAAGAAAGATAAAAAAATGGCTGCAAAGTAAATGTTTAATAAATGCTTGTACCTACATTATTTACTGCAATTTTTTATCAAAGAAGTTATCAAGAGTCATTTGAACAGTTTTAGTTTATTTTTTTATTGGCATAAATTCTATGATAACAAGCAAAATGACTCTCCAGACCTCAGCAAACAAGCAATGAAACATAAAGAAAAAACACTGCAAATATAATACATGATGGTACAAATTAAGTGGATATTGAAGCCGAATATAGAAATTACAAGGGTTTCGTGCCAAATATATAGAAACTAAAAGTTTCGGCCAATGCAAGCATAAGCAACCTTATGGACAACTCGTAGTAAAGGTGGAGTAAGCTCCAGATCACTTTCCTTAGTATTTTTCATAATGTAAAGCACATCTCCTAGAGGACATGTATGATAAATAAATCTTTGGCTTTCTATTTCAGTAATACATGATAGTTTATTTATTTTCAGTTACAATCTAGAAATTATTGAACAAAGAATAAAAAACAACAACTAAACTATACTATACTGACATCGAAGGTCACGGTATCAATCTGATACAATTTACTGTCGAATATCACAGACCTTTACATAATGTGTTAAAACAAACTGACAGCAAAAACAGTGCGGAATATCACTCGTAACATATGAATGCACAGCTACTCATGACCTCCAAGCTATACACTGAATTGTGTAAGAATATTTATATTAAACATTTTGCATATTTGTCAAATCAGCTGTGAGCTCCTCATGGTTAAAAGCGCGTTAATCAAAACTTTTGCTGCGTATATCAAGGGGCTGCCGCAATTAATTTCGCCGCGTTAATCAAATTTGCATTAAGCAAAACAGCGTTAAGAAAGGGATACCTGTATATCTTTATCAGTGCCCAAGCATCATGTCTTCCTTCCACTGAACACCTCTTTCTAGTGATTATTCTTGCTTCCTCCTATATCAAATATTAGCCGATTTAAATATACTAAACCAATCCTTATAGCCAATTCAAGTAATATATGCAGGAAATAAACTGACAATATCTCTCTCTCAGACACACATGTATGTATGTATAAAGCAATAGTTGAAATGAGAAAAACATTATTTCATTAATAACATTAATTGTATCTTTTCAAACATTTTCAGTCCTTGGCCCATTATTGTTCAATCTATACATTAATAACACCAAGCAGGGTCTATTATCAGATTTGCAATTGTTTGCTGATAATGCAAAGATAGGCAGGGCAATCAGGGATGCTGCTGGTATTCAGCAATTACAAAATGATTTGAATAGACTGGAAATCTGGGCAAACGAAAATGGCTATTGGTTTAATGTTAGTAAGTGTAAAGTTATGCACTTTAGTGTGATTAGAGTTCCAGCAGCATACTACAAGAAACTGAAGAGGCAAGGGATCTTGGTGTATTAGTGGATAAGAATTTAACGTTTAAAGGTTACATAGCAAAAGTTGCAAATACAACTCAGAGGATAATTGCTATGTTGAAGCAAACCTTGACATGTAAGGATAAGGAAGTAATTTTTCCTCTTAAGGCTTTGATAAGACCACACCTTTATTACTGTGCACAGATTTGGTCTCCCGGTTTCCAAGGGGATGAAGCTGTGGAAAGGGTACAAAGAAGAGTTACAAAGAATATATCCGGATTATGGGATTTGGATTATGAGGACAGATTGCTAGTATGTGGATTGCAGACTTTGGTTAACAGGAGAAAGAGGGTTGATATGATAGAGGTCTATAAACTTTTGAATGGGTGTTATATTCAAATGATGAAGTTTTTCGTTATATTGGAAGGTGGGGAGAGAAACACGGGGCATCCATGGAAGTTAAGGTTGTTCTCAGTCAAGAAAGAGGTATGAGCTAGGTTTTTCTCCCAGAGAGCAGTGAATGAGTGGAATAATTTGCCCTTAGGGATAGTGAATGCATCTAGTGTAAAGGAATTTAAGGGAAGGTATGATAGCTGGGTTTGGTAATTTACAGCCTCCCTCAATGAGTCCTTGACTCCCTGGAGGTCTCAGATAATAATTATTATTATTTCTAGATGAGTATGATATTATTGATGGGTAATAAAAAGTGGAAGAGTATGATGTGTTTTGTGAGTGTAGAAGGAAGGAGGGATGCTGTTAATGATATTAGGTGAATTATATGTACAAAAGGTGGAGATACAATTGGAAAATAGTGGGATTGGATTGGGATGCATTATGGTGCAAGGTTGATGGGATGATGTATTTAGTTGGATGTTGCTATAGGTTATGGAATTTAGAGGGTTAAGACAAAGAAATGTATAAGCAAAATCACTTAGTGAGTAAGAGAAGGGTGATTATTATGGGCAATTTCAATTGTGGTAGTATAGGTAGGAAGAGACAGCATCTAAGAGTAAGGAAATAAAGAATATCATAAATTCTCATGAGAAAATTATTTTAGGCAGTGTGTAACGGAGAGTGCATGAGGATTAATCATCTTAGATCTGATTCCATCATCTGATGTTGTGATTGTGAATGTAGTTTAATCTTCCTCCAGTTGGTGAGAATGATCTAGAAGTAATCACCAGGATTGTAGGTCAAATAAAGAATTTTATAAGGAAAGGATAGGTTTGGAACTACTGTTGTCCAAAAGCTAAGGATAAACTACATTTTTACCTGTATATGAAAAAAAATTCCATGATTACAACCAAATGTGGACATATATTTATAGCCATCATACTAATAAATTATATTTCAGAAAAAATGTGTTATAAATTTTGTACAAATTAAATGGCAGTACATTTTTGGGAACGGTTACAAATTTCCTAAAGACATAGTTAAGGAATTAATGTATAGTTAAGGAATTAATGTATAGTGCTTACAGAAAACTATGCTAGAGACATTTCATTATCGAATATGTCCATCCTAAGCTGAGATGCACCTCTCGCAATGTCGTACCATGCTTAGCACCAAGTGATTCAGGAATTCATGAGGCAAACTGACCCATTCTTCCCCCCCCCCCCCTCCCCTTCAGATCTGGATCTGGTATGAAAATGTTACTGCTTCAGAACTAGAATAAGGTCTTGTTTGTTTTTAGCAGGGAATTTCAAGCATAAATGCATCTCCCTGTTGTGTCCAAAACGTGTTCTGTGGGGTTGAGATCTGGGGAGCATGCTGGCACTTGATTTGATTAATATTGTTGGTCTCCAGAAGTATCTCCACTGCTCATGCACGATGTAGTGTCATCAATAAAAACGAATTCTTCATCTATAGCACCATCTAACATTGAACATGACATTGAATAGCTTTGTTGCAATGTCGTTCATCAGTCATAGTCCCTTTTTCCAGCAACTGCAGCTCGATGTGTCCGTTAAGTATAATACCACCCCACACCATGACTGTAGCACCATTGTATCTATCCCTTTCAAGAATTTTCTTATGATGGTAAGCAGTAACATTTTCATGCCAGATCCAGTGTCATCTAGAATTGGAGAAAAAACTAAAATGATTCTCATCTGTAAAGCATACATTAGTTCATTGGTGTCTTGTCCAATTTTTATGGATACAACACTACTGAAAACATGCTCTATGGTGAGCTGTGGATAAAGGAATGCAGACTACAGGCTTTTGTTCATATAGGCCTACCTGTTTCAGACGTCTAGATATCTACATACCTGTGTTTGAATTGGGCTGATTTGCAAGCTGACCTATCGTGGTGTGTTGGTTAGATTTTGCTGTTATAACCAAAAATCTGTCTTCGTTCTCCTTGATAGAGCAAGGGCGACCTCTTAGCAAATGTCTGGAACACATTCCATTGGTTTGAAATGATGCTCAGAGCCTGGATACAGCACTATGCGAGATAACAAACTCTCTAGCAATATCAGTAATTCTACAGCCTTTTTTCAAGCTTGTCAATAATTCTTCCCCATGTGAAATCATCTAGATGATGTCTTTGAGACATTACTAGACATTGAAGTTTGCAACTTCATTCCTTCATGAAAAGAGATTCCATTAAACATAATTTGCTTAGCACAGCCTTTTGCCTTTTATCCTGTTGAATGCTACCATGTGACCCCTTTGCATGCGATTCAAAAATGTGACTGTGTACCCATGCTCTACTTGAAGTTGTCATTTATACAAGTTGCCACAAGCTGCTTATCTTGAATTTGTGGTTGTAATCTTCAGAAATGGTGTTCATCCTTAGATTTTGGATGCTGGTGTACAAAGCAGGTCATTATGAAAAACTTAGGTGACAACTAGATGCTATAACATGTAAAGAGGAGTTGGCTGCAAAGGAGAAAGTTTCTGCTTTATAATTAGATGTATAAATACAGATTAAGGGAATGCAGTTTGCAAAGATTTGTGAACAAAAGAAGAGGTATGATTGAAACATAAGTTGATAAGGAGTTGTTACTAGATTAATGTATTAGTTTTTTCACAGAATAGAGAAAAACAAGAACAGAACAAGAAATCATCTATGGAAGTTGTATAAGGAGGGTTTGATTGGAGAGTGGCTTGTGAGTGGAATTCATTGCCTGAGAGTGTGTGGTGAGTGTAGAAACGATAATATATTTAAGAATGGTTCAGTGATCCTTTTAGGTAGTGTGGCATCCTATGAGTCATCTGAATTTATGTAGGTTTTTTGATGTTAATGATGTTATTATTATTAGCATCAGATCAGATTTTGTTAGCTGCATAAAAGATGATTTGCAAAGAATAATAATATCATTAAATGAAATCTCAGAACGGTATAATATGAAAATATCCAAAAAAAAAAAAAAAAAGGCTTTCAGAGGCAAAAAACCAAGGTAAAAAGACTAAATACTGACATATAATAAAATATTAAAACAAGTAAATAAAAACATTGAGATACCTCAGATGTGATTTTATTGTATGAAGTCCTAAGAGAGATAGACATTCAATATGAATTTTTTTTTTAAGTAAATGGCATAATAACCATATATTTAAGCCACTCCTCGCACACAAACATACTAGAATCATATTATATAATGTCCTGTCGAAACCAAGTTTGTTTATTTATTTTATGAAACTGAATCATGGGCTGTTAAAAAAAAAAGATGAAAAATGAATTCAGAGTACAGAAATTCCTCAGAAAAACAGCTGGGTATACTATGTGAGACCATAACCACAATAAAGAAATTTTACAGTCTCTGAATATAAAGTCAAAGTATTACATAAGTAAATATAAACAGAAATCATTAGAACATTTACATTGAATAGACAGTAGCATACTACTAAAATTGGTACAGTATAAGAAAAAAAAAAAAGTTGGAAGCAATGCATGAGAATGGGTATGGGCTACTTGGCTTAATTGTAAACACATACACACACACACACATATATATATTTAGTGCACTGCATGTAGTAAGGGCCATTTATTGAATGCTTAATTACTGTTACTAATATATTAAAAAGAGTGCTTTCAGAAATGTATAGACCAAGATTACATAATTTTGATCAGATGGCATTTAGGTGCTGTAGGATTTGGTCTATGGTAGTTTCTGATTATTGTCATTACTGTGAGTGGATAAAACTGAGTTTGAACAAACAATATTAGGAGTGATTCATCATTGAAATTATACACCCTAATAAGTCTAATAATACTTCTTTATATTGTGCTAGGTTCATTGTCTTGAAAAATGAGTCAGTTTGTTTCTGCTTTTATCTCTTTTTGAAGTGACTTTTTTTTTTTCTTCTGTAACATATAAGTTACAGAGTTTTCCATAATGCCTTGTGTAATGGGAGAGTATCAACATTTTTATTATTTTTAGGTCCACTCCTCTTTCTTCAGTTCTTGGTACTCTTATTTTTTTGGCATTTATAAGGTCTTCTTGTAGATGACTGACCTAAATCTGGAAAAAAAGGTGAGTTTTAGATTCATTCTTATGTAACATTGTTCTAAATTTTGGACAAGATTGAATAATAAATAATAAATTCCCCCCAGAATTTCTGATTTTGAGTGGAAAAGTAACAGGTTGTTTGGTTACTTCTCATTTATTGATTCACACTATTCCCTGCTTATACAAATATTGTTTCTGCTGCATGTATTCTCTATAAATATTCTTACAGCTATTTATTAAACAGAATTGGCAACTGCGATTTCTTTAGCTTTCTTTAAACACTATAAAATAGATGCTACATCTAGCCACTATTCATTCATAATCTCATTCAGGAAACTTTCCTTTCTCTTCATTCTGCTGCTGGGGGGGGGGGGGGATGCTACATAGTTATTGTTGGTAAGGGACTCTTGAAAAGAAAAGTGTGATTTTATGAATGTAACATATAAACATATAATAGTTGGCAATATTGCTTGCATTTTACTATAATATTGTAACTACTTTAGAGGACATAGATGAAGTATTCAGAGCAGTTCTTTAGAGTGTTTCATCCTCAATGTGCAATTAGAAGTTCAAGTGTCGAGAATGAAATGAGAGAAGAGTAAATGGTGAGAGAACAAGGTGTATATGAGTAGTTAAGTAAACTAGATGTAAATAAGGCAATAAGACCTGATGACATATCACCACATGTCTTAAAGGAATGTTCTAGGCAGTTGGAATCAGCCTTGGCTTACCTGCTTAACAAGAGCGTGCAACAACACCACTACCAAAGGAGAGAAAGGAAGGTAAAATTGTTCCACTTCACAGCGGTAGTAATAAAGTTAAGGCTACAAATTATAGACAGATCTGTATATCTGGAGTTGTGGTTAAGGTATTAGAGAGATTGGTAAGAGACAGGATATAAAAGTGGATTGTAACACTGGTATTCTTTGTGCTTGTCAGCATAGGTTTGTTAAAGGGAAACTTGCTAATTAAGAGTGACCTCTCACAATGCATCTTCTTGACTTTCTGGAGGTGTGTTGATGATGATGATAATAATAATAAATTTACCTGTTTTTATAATACACAGTTTTATACTCACTATTCTTATAATAAAATAAAAGCTGAGTTGAATTAAGGGAATGGTAATACAATGATATTACTGGACTTGGCAAAAACATTCAACAGGATACTGCATGGAGCTCATACAGTATGATGATATGTACAGTATAATGGGTGAAATGAATTGCTAGAGGCAGTTGGTTGTTGCTTTTTCATTGAATGAGTTCAAGGAATGGTATGATAGGTGTGTAAATAATGATTAATGCAGGCCTCCCATGATGATTGCTTGACTCCATGGAGATGCTGGAAAAAAATAATAATAATGCCCTCTGAAATATTTTCAAACCAAAATGCATAACTCCATTTCTAAATGATGAATTACTATTTATGTAATTTCTCATGGCACCAGTCTCTCTCTTCGGATCATCTTGCAGAAAGGGCATATCAGAGTTCTTTCATATCAAAGCATCATCAGAAAATTATGCTCTAGTTTGTACCATATCCTTCTATGAGGTATTCTGTCAAAGGCCAGCATTAAAATAAAAGCCGAGTTGAATTAAGGGAATGGTAATACAATGATATTACTGGACTTGGCAAAAACATTCAACAGGATACAGCATGGAGCTCATACAGTATCCTGTTGTCATGGTATATCCATTTTTTTTTATCCAATTCATTTGTATCTAACAGAAAATGAGAGCAGATTATTTAGGACTTTCCCATTCCAACCTGGCAGAGAACACTTGTTTTGCTAATCTTTCTTCACCATTCTGTTTAAGTGACACCTGAGATTAGCTCTGCTAATGCATTACTGGATGCTGACAATGTCAAGTTCTTTCCTAATAATCTCTTTTTAATATGATATTGCCATTGATGCCATCTGTTCACACCTATAATCTTCTTTCTCAGGACTGTCATATCTGCGGTCTTTAGTCTTTGGTCAAGTGTTTTACTTCTGACCCAGCTCTCAGATCCATAAATTAAAACTGGTTTGAACACTGTCTTGTATACAGCTAATTTAGTGTTCCGACTAATTTCTCTCTTATTCCATATGAATTTATTCAATTGACTTCCCACCATACCAGCTTTGCTGATTCTGTTGTCTATTTCTATATTTAATTTACCATCTTCACTAAAAAACGTGCCTAAGTAGCTGAAATGTTTTACTTGTTCCACAGGTTCTCCATTCACAACACAGTTGACATTTTCACTGATTCTGCCTATTTTTATTGTCTTTTTCTTTTTATTGCTGACCTTCATACCATATCTATTACAACTGGGGTAAAGTGGTACAACACCTGGCAACTCCTTGCAAAGGTTGAGCAAGCTACCAACACTTCTCTCTCAGTATCTCCTTGCGGATATGTATAATGTTATGCATTAAGGGAAGGGCCACTACCTGGACTAGTTTTGACCTTTATTGAGGTCTCTTCAGTGGGAGCCAGACCCAAGTGGAGATACCAGGTAGAAGCATTAGCAAGGTCATCTCCTCCTATAGGAGCTGCCAAACGGTGTGCCACCTTTTTATTAAATTACTCTGGAATCTGGAGTCCGACCAAGTGAAAAATAAACATTCAACATCTTTCTCTAAATCCAGTGTAATTTAATAAAAAGGTGGCACACCGTTTGGCAGCTCCTATACATATCTGCAAGGAGATGTGTTTTGCATTATGGGAGATACTGAGATAGGAGTGTTGGTAGCTTGCTCCACCTTTGCAAGGAGTTTCCCGGTGTTGTACCACTTTACCCCAGTCCTGAAGATACTTTCAGGCGCAAATTTTGTTTGCACACACTTGGATAAAGGATTAAACTAAATTTATTATAGTCTGACCAAGTGAAAAATAAGCTTTCAATATCTATTACAACAGTTATTCAATTTAGTCAGAGAATCTTGCAGACTTGTAGCAGATTTATTTAGAAGTATAACATCATCCGCATAAAGCATAGAGCTGACACTAACATCTCCAATTTTGATATCATGTTTAATGCCACTTTCCTTCATAATATGATCCATATAGATAATGAATAACAGAGGGAATAATGTACATCCTTGTCTCACACCAGATTTAACATTAAATCATCGTCCTGTACTTCCTTCAATTCTAACTGCTGACTTACAACTCAAATAAAGACTAAGTATTGCTTGATATAATGTCCCATTGACACCATATAACTGTAGCGTATTGAATAGCTTCTCTCTTGGCACCTTGTCATATGCCTTTTCCAAATTGACAAAACTTAAATACAGATCTTTGTTATATTACCATGCTTTCTCGACTATTTGTCGTAAAGTGAAGATCTGATCCTGACAACCTCTATTTAGCTTGAATAGAGGTTATTCTTCACCCAGCTTTTCTTCCACAATTCTTCTCAATCATTTCTCAAGTATACTTGCATACTTGAGAAATGATCTAATCTTGCCAGGAACACTTAGTAGGGAAATACCTCTGTAATTCTCACATTCAGTTTTATTTCCCTTTTTATATATATGGGTACTATGAGAGCTCTACTCCAATCATTGGGAATTCGTCCCTCTGTTCAGGCATTCTGAACTATGCAGCGCAGCCACTGTAAGACTTTTATACCACCATACTTCAGCATTTCTGGTCCTTTCAGGAGTAGATGATATTTGAGTCGAATATCATCTACTCCTGCTGCCTTTCCACATTTTAAGCCTTTGATGGCTTTTTCTACTTCAAGTATGGATATGTATTCCTGACTGCATGCATGGTCAGTGATTTTTACCACTGTGCTGTCATCACAGTGTTTCATTTAGCAGTTTTTCAAAGTAATTACTCCATACTTCAAGCATATCTTTTTCTCCTGTTTTCATGTAACCTTTATCATCTCTAATTCCTTTTACAGCACTCTTTCCACCATTTCCGAGCTTCTTCAACAATCTCCAGAACATTTTGCCACCTTCTTGATATTTATTTTCTATATTCTTGCCAAAGTCCTCCCATGACTTTTGTTTAGGTAGTTTTACACAGTGTTTAGCATTCTTGCATTAGTCTCTGTATTCTCTGAGAGCACAAGCTGACTTATTTGCCAGGAATTTTTGATATGCTTTCTTCTTTTCCTTCACTGCCTCTTTTATTTCCTGTGTCCACCATGGAGTTCTGATTTTTCTATCCTTGCAGACAACCTCACCACATGCCTATCTGGCTGAATCAATCAGGGCTTTCTTCAAAGTTTGCCACTAAATCTCCAAGATTTGGTTCCTGTTTTCAAACTCTTTCATTTTTATTTCAATAATCTTTGTGTATTTTATTGTACAGTTCACATCTGAGCTGCTCATCTTCTATTCGCTTTAAAACTTTCTTACATCTCATTCTTTTCAATATGAAATTCAATTTTCTCCTGCTCAAGACTAAATAGTTATCACTTCCAATTTCAAATCCTCTGTACACTCTGGTGTCCTGCACCAGGGAGAAAACATCACTATCGACAATAACATAGTCAATGAGACTTTTCTTATTCCTTACCTCTTCTCTCCATTTGAATTTGTGCACGTTTTTATGTTGGAACATGGTGTTAGTAATAACCAGTACATGTCCTGAGCAGAAAACCAACAGGTATTTGCCATTATTATTAGTTTTGCTCTTTTCTCCAAATTTTCCCAAAATATTTTTGTATGTCTCACAATCATTTCCTACTCTGCTATTTAGATCCCCAACAAGGACCAACTTTTCCTTTTTCATTGTGTCAGTTGCTTTTTCTAAAGCCTCAAAAAATTCCTCCACTTCTACCTTAGTAGAGCCTTCTGTGGAACCATAGTCACAAATAAGTCTCATTGTCCAGTTCCCCAAATTCTTCTTGTCATTCAAGAAGATTAGCCTCGTATTTTGTTTTGAATACTATGGCTACTCCTGCTTTTCCTTGATTGTCATTGCCTGAATATAACATTTTGTATTTATTGCTAAGAAAGATCTCGCCAGTTTTTGTCTTATTTGTTTCACTCACCCCTATTATGTCGATCTGGTACTTATCTAATTCCTCAGCTAGCTCCATTTCTTTGCCTTTCAGGCTTCTTATGTTGATAGTACCAATCTTTAACTCTGGTGATGCTGAGTTGGGGACATATCTGAGTGTGTTTTCAGATATGTTCCAGTAGCTGACTTTTAGCTGTTTGCCCTGGTTCCCTGGCGAAAACAACAGGGGCCTTGTTTAACCGGGCAATGCTCCAGCCGGCATGAAATTTTGTCATGTTGTACCATCATTTTTTATTTTAGTTTAACCAATAAGAATAGAATTTGGTCAGTTAAATCCCAAATTGCTAGCTCATCCTCGTTCGTTCAGTATCCGTGGTGCACCCTGTTGGGTATCTACATTCATTCATGTAGATACCCAACAGGGTGCACCACGAGAAGGTGAGGATTGGACGTTAGATCAGAAGCCCTGGTCAGTTTTCCGCATTTCTTTAAAGGTTATGTGGAGGTCTCCTCTCAGTTTTACAGCTTTAAACTTGATTTACATAATTTTCACTATGTTCCTCAACTCTTTACAACAGGAAAAAAGTTTACAATGGAATTGGAAAGAAATAATAAATTACTTGAGGTGTTTGGATTACTTTACTTTAAGTGTTTCTATTTCTTTATTCTGAAACTCTGCCACCACCCTACGCAGAGCATTTTCCTCTTATGTGACAACAAAATGATGTAAGAACTAGGTATCTGATGCTAATCAGATAAATATTGCAGTCAATTTATTCTTAATGATTATTCTAAAAAAAAAAATGGCCCATAAACTGTTTTATATAGAAAAACCACCATGCTTAAATGCAAATATTTGGTTTAGAGATAATATTCATTCCATACCTCAGTAGACTTTCTACTCTTATTATTTCATTATTGGATGATCTAAATATTATGGTGTGTGTCTTATAAACATGTTCAAAAACTAGATATCAGTTCTTTACAGAAATATCCTAGAGCCTGGAGTTGACTATTGTTGCAGTCTTCTTTGCACTGGTCAGACCAGGAAAAAGTTTGAGGTTAGAGAAGGCAAAATACTGCAGTGACTTTGCTCTTTATAACTGGAATAAGAAGTTGAACTGAAATGTTTCTTTTGTAAATCATGACATGGAGTGGGACATATTGTTTAAGTGATTCATTCATGTGGATCTAAATAGAAATAGTGGATTGTTACTGCATGATGTTAGGAAAGTCTCTGATCCAATCTTATAATATTTCAGTTTTCTGTTTTATCACCTAATAGCTGCATTACAAAGCTGATAGCAAACATACAATTTGAAATATGTAACCTACTTTTTCTCCATATTTTACATTAATGCTTTTCTATCATTATTCTGCTACTTTCTTGCATTGCATAATCCAGTATCTTAACCTCAAGAAGCTACTAGATATTTTATTATTATTATACAGGCAGCAGGTCTGATTGGCCGAGTGGTTAGCGTATCCGCTCTCCAGCGAAAAGGCTGCGGGTTCAAATCCTGCCGTGGGCATGGATGTTTGTGATTGTCTGTGAAAATAATAGTGGTGATGGTAGACAGTAGCCAATGAAGCACTCACAGCTGTCTCTGGCAACCCATTATCAACCTCCAAGCAAAAATCTACTCTTAACAGCCCTGCAAACCACACTCTTAGGCAGTTTCCACTGGTGATCTCTTGTTCTCTCCCTTGCTGCCACTCCTGAAAAAAGTCTTCACTGTCAACCTCCTTTAAAACTCCTTTAATAATTTATATGCTTATATTATGTCACTTCTTTTTAGCCTATCAGCTAGTTTTTGAAGCCCACAGGCCATCAATCTATTCTCATAGAGAGCATTCCATAGAACTGCTACAATCTTTATCACTTGCCTCTGAATTCTCTTCACCACTTCATCCCCATGGAATCCAGGAGTCCAGCTCTCTGTACAGTAATCCAGATGCAGTCATAATTATTAAAGCCTTATATAAGGAACAGTAATCTCTCTATCCCTGCTTGTTAATGTATTCTTCAACACCCATGTAATCTGATGTGTTGTTTTATTTACCTTTGCAATATGCCCTCTAAACATCAAATTCTTCTCCACAATCACTCTCAAGTCCCTGGCCTAATCAGTTTCCTACAGTTCAGTTCAATCAATATAGTAAACAGCTTGTGATCTCTTTCCAGAATGCATCATCATCACCTTACACTTGGCCATATTAAACTGGTAACCATTTACTTTTGTGCATAATGCTAGTCTAATAAAGTTTTCCTTCAGGATATCCACATCACCTTGTTTACAATTGCTCTTAAAGTTTAGTGTCATTAGCAAACAACTAAATATTTCCTGGCAAATCATTTCTTATATCATTGATATAAGAAAGTACTGAGCCCTGTGGTATGCTGCTGATCATTTACTTTCTCCTGAATTCAATTTCTCCATATCCATATTTTCATGCAATAGAGTTCTATGCGAATCTTGTCAAATGCTTTTTTGCAAAGTCTAGCAATATCACTGAGTAACCATTTCCCTTATCCAACTCTTGTCATGTCACTTTATTATAAAAAGTAAGCAAATTACTAAGGCAAGACTTATCCTTCACAAAACCATGTTGTCCCTTGTGGAGTATCATATTTCTGAATCCCAATCCTGAATTCTGCTTGTGCAAATTTTTTCAACACCTTAACCACCACTCCTGAGATGCTGATTGGCCTATAATTTGCTACTTCTGTCTTGAAGCCAATTTTATGCAGTGGGACTATTTTACCCTCTTTCCACTCCATTGCCACCTTCCCAGTATGGAGGCTAAAATTAAATAGCTTGGTCAGAGGAGCTGATAATTCCCTTGCACATTCTTGTAATGCACGAGCTGATATGTCATCTAATCCCATGGCCCTGTTCACATTGAGGTTCTGTAATATTTTTAGCACCTTCATTTTTTCAACATCTATTCTTCTATCAGCCAATGTCAGATATGACATTGATTGATAGAAGAATAGATGTCATCACCTAGATCATCCCTTCAGAATGCTCTGGATGATTTAAGAGTGAACAGTCATCATCAAATTCCTGACATGTACCCTCAAGGGGATGTATACAGGATATTATAACAGTACTACATGAAGAACTTACATCATTATTAACTTCCTATCAACAATTTTCCTTCAAATCAATCTGTTATCTGTCAAGACTCCAACATTATCAGATCTTATATTTCTGTCTTCTAAGGCAATTTTTACTGTATCAATCCACCTATAGTTTGGTCTTCCTCTGGGTCTTTTCTCTGCCATCCTGGCAGAGAACACTTGTTTTACTAATCTTTCCTCTCACATTCTGTTTAAGTGGCCATACCACCTTAGTATATTGTCATTGATGCCATCTGTTTGCCCCTAATCTTTCTCAGAACTCTATCTGTGGTCTCTAGTCTTTGGTCAAGTGTTTTATTTCTAACCCATCTCTCAGATCCATAAGTTAAAAATGGTTTGAACACTGCCTTGTACACAGCCATGTACATTTTGACTAATTTCTCTAGCCATGTACATTTTGACTAATTTCTCTCTTATTCCATATAAATTTAGATAGAATATCTTGCAGTACACAGAATTTGATAGACATCAAAATGGCTTGCATTCTCCTAACTACCTGGTTGACCAAATTTTGAGTGCCTGTAACTTATCTTATTTTGAATTGGAATTTTGAATTTTTTAAGGATATGTTCAGAAGTTCATCTTAATATATGGGGATAGCAATCTTATAGAAGTATTCATAAAATTTGGAGAGAAATAGTTCATTTTGAGTTGTAGTCATTAAGAACTTGGTTTGCATCATATTATTATAACAGCAGTAATTTGATTATATCATATTTTTGAGAAGAGTAATGCACTGATTGTTGAATATAGTGACCAAACAGTAAGACAGCTATTTGCCTTTCACTTGATTTGAACCTCTAGAAAGCATTATGTACCATAGACTCTTTTCCAGGATAAATTTGATTCTAGGCTGTAAGTTATTAATTTTTTGTAGGAATACATGTAGTTCTTGCCATGTATGAGAGAGAGAAATTTTAAATAGTAAAGGTATTATCTACATAACATATCCATAGTGAACATTTTGGATTTTGAGAAGATATTTTCTTATCTTCTCAGAATAGGAATTGTCTATATGGAAAATGAGTAGATTGGAAAGGAACTTGATTTTATATTAAGGCTCATGCTTTATGAGATCAACAGTTGTGCTAAGAGGACATCCCAGATTATGTAATTTGGGCAGACAATCTATCTTATCAGTCTGGCATGATACATTTCTGAAAGGTTGTTGGATCTAGAGATATTATCCAACAAATTATTAAGCTTGTTGTGTTGACTGTTTGTAGTACATACTAATGATGTTGCATTACGATCTCAGAGGAGAACATTTATCTTTTGCTTATGTGCACTAGACTCTAGAACCATGGTGATATTGCCTCTACCTGCCAAAATTATTTGTAATTCCAAAACACCTAAGCCTCTGATTCAAATTTCTGATTAAAAGACCATCATAGTTTAACAGATTATTATTATTATTATTATTAAACAAGACCTCATGGAGTCAAAGACTCATCTAGGAGGTCCTTTTATCTCGCACACATCTCATCATACCGGGTCTTAAACACATTCAAACTCCTTGCAGACACCACACTCTCAGGCAAGGCATTCCAATCATTCACAACTCTGCATGAAAAAAACCTGCCTCTCACTCCCCTACTCACACCCTCTTTATACAGTTTCCAGGGATGACCTCTGGTTCTCCCCTGATCTCCCACTATTCTCTGTAGAACTTCTCCACCATTGATCCTATAACAACCCCTTACCAACTTGTAGGTCTATATCATATCTCCCCTCTTCCTTCTCTCCACTAGACTCTGCAAATTACATCTTTTCAATCTTTCCTCATACTCGACATTCCAGAGGTCAGAAACTACCTTAGTCAGTCGCCTTTGGACCCTTTCCAACATCTCTTCATCCTTCTGAAAACCAGGTGACCAAATCTGAGCACAATAGTCCATGTGTGGCCTAATCAAAGCCTTATACAATGGAACAAGAATCTCCCTACTTCTACACGTCAGTGTCTTCTGCATCATTCCCAGAAGCCTTTGTGTTGTCTTCACAATCAATTTTGGCTATGTGTCCCCCTAAATTTCAGATCCTCATCCACTATCACTCTCAGATCTCTTATTTCCTCTACTTCCAACCATATATTCTCACCAAGCATAAATTCTGCATCCCATCTTTGTTTTCCAAATTTTAAAACCTTACATTTTGCAACATTGAACTCGCATCCACATTTGCTTGCCCAATCACTCAATTTCTTCAAGTCTTCTTGCAAGGCCACAACATCTTCACTACTCTTTATGGTTCGTCCCAACTTTGCATCATCTGCAAACAACTGAATATCTCCATCCAAATCTTCGCCAATATCATTAATATACAAGTTAAATAGTAATGGCCCTAAAACAGATCCCTGAGGCACTCCACTAGTGACTTTCCTTTTCCTGGATATTGCACCCCCATACACAACTTGTTGATACCTATCAGATAGCCAGTCTCCAATCCAATGCACTAATCTAATATCCAACCCCATCTGCTCTAGTTTGACTGTCAACTTATCATGAGGTACTCTATCAAAAGCTTTTGCAAAATCCAAGTATATTACTGTGTATCCTTCTCCTCTGTCCAAGGAAGCAGTCACTTTATTGTAATAAGTAAGTAGATTACTAAAACATGACCTCTCTTTAGCAAATCCATGCTGTCCATCAAAGATTATACCATTGTTGTCAACCCAACTCTGGATCCTAGTTCTCACAAGCTTCTCCAACAACTTAACCACAACACCTGACACACAGATAGGCCTATAGTTTGATGCTTGAGTTCGATCACCTCCTTTATGAAGTGGCACAAACTTGCCCTCCTTCCATTCTTTAGGGACTTGACCAAGTGCAAGACTCGTATTTAAAAAATATGTCAAGGCAGGTGTCAACTCTCTGGCACATTCCTTCAGAATATGCGGTGATATATTATCAAGTCCCACAGCCTTATTTACATCTAGTTTACTCAACTCCCCAAACACCTCTTTCTCACTTACAGTCAGTCTCTCCTCCCCATCATCAACTGCTCTTAATCTCTCCATGAAGTCTCATTCACAAGATTGAAAGATCTTTATGAACTGCTCATTAAGTATCTCCACCACACATTCTGCAACAGCTGTCTTTATACCATTTCCTCCAATCAATGTCATCCTTCCATAATCATTCTTTCTTTTGCTGGCTACATATCGAAAGAACTCCCTAGGATTCTTTTTAGCTTCATTAGCTAACTGCTGTTCATACCTCTCTTTAGCTACTCTCACCAACCAAGTCACTCTCCTTGCCTGGTCTTTGTAGACCTTATGAAATTGGTTACTTCCACTTCTCTTATGCTGCTTCCACAATGCCCTTTTTCTCTGTATTGCATGCTTAATCTCTTTATTCATCCATCTCACACCTACCTTATTTAACCTTCTCACCCGTGGTATACATTTAGACATTGCATCCACTAAATATTTTTTGAAAATCCCCCAAGCTACATTGATCTCTTTTCCAGCTAACTCCTCATTCCATGCTACACCTGCAAGCTGTCTCCTGAGCTCTTCATAATCACCCCCCTTGTAGTTCCACATATACCCTTTTTTCACAGAGGTCCTTGCACTGCTGGCAACCACCCAAGTAATCACCTCATGGTCACTTTCACCAATTGGTGGATGATTTGATACCTCATTGATAATTACATCCTCCGATGAGATCACCAAATCCAAGACCCTTAATCCTCTTGTGCCCTCTGTTACATACTGTCTGAGGTGGTTATCCCTCAAAAACTCAAGAAACTCATTTTCTTTACTTCCAGTTGCTATCTCTTCATTCCAGTCTATATTGCCATAAATAAATCACCCATAATGATCACCCTTTTCTTATTTGCTTGGCTTATTTGACTATACATTTCACTATCACCACCATCCACATTACCAGGTCTATAACAACATCCCACCAAGTATTTGATTCTATTCACCTCTATCTCACACCATACTGCCTCAAAACCACTGGCCCCATTTCCCTCTTGCATCTCTACCTTGTATGGACATAACTCTTTCTCTATCATCAATAGCACTCCCCCTCCCTTTTTACCCCTTCTATCCTCACGAAACACATCATACCTTTCCATCTCTATTCCTGTCAGGATGTCATCCTCATCTAACCATGTCTCACTTATTCCGACAATCTCTGGGTGCACAGACGCAATTAGTGCAACCATTTCATCCGCCTTGTTTCTTATTCTTCTAGCATTGGTATACAAACACAACAACTCATTTTTGGATCTACAGCTAGTTCCACTGATACCACTCACTCGATGTGATCTCTCCATGCTGGACTGGAGCCTTTCCCTTTCTGCTTCTTCATTTTAGAACCCTTTGCAATTCCATCTGTTTCCTTTTGATCCCTGATCATCCCATTACTTTCCTGCCTACACATGCTCTCACCTCCTCTTGGAGCATCCACCTTTTTCACGCTGTGTATCCCTGTCCACCCTGAGCCTCCCCATTTCCCTGCTCCTCTTGCACACCCATTCTCTCATTTTCTATACTCATACCACTCACTTCCCCATTCGTTTGCACTCCTTCAATCTCTCCTGTCTTACTCTCCTGCTCTTCCACATCACTCCCCTCTTGATCTGATTCATTCTCTCTATTCACTTCTCCACTTTCCAGCAGCAGTCTCTCCAAGCGACTCACACCATAACCACTCAAATGCAGTCCATCACTCCCGTACAGCTCACTTCGTCCCTCAAACTCATTCCACACATTAACAAACTGTACTCCCATCTCCTCACACATTTCAGCCAGAATATCATTCATAATCCTTGCTCTCCGCCTCATTTCACCACAGTCATACCTAGGCAACACACTGACCACCCTTCCTGTCACACTATTCTCCTTTATCTTTCCACGCAGTCTCCTGACATTCATTTTGACATGCTCTTTGTATTGTGTAAGCCTGATTAAATAATAAAAATCTTGCCGTTACCATTTTTGTTTGAAGATTTACATTCTCTTCGTTACCATTAGAGAATGGTAATAACGTTTGTATTTAAGATACTGCATGTGGACATTGAAACTGAGTATATATGAGAATTGCATGTTTTTGCAATTCTCATATATACTCAGTTATATACACAGAATTGCAAATGAAGAGAAGGAATAAGCAATTCTATTGTTAATGAAGGAAATGATATATCAGCAAAATTTAAGGATAGTGAGAAGGGATCATTTATGTAATAGAAGAGGGGATGAAGAAAAGAAAATGCCAAATTATTATTTTGTCTCTATAGAAGCCTGAAATTCTATTAGCATTTCTAGGTAGTCAAGAACTCATTGTATTAAGCACTTAATAAGTGCTCTAGTGAGAGCACTTGTTAAGTTATAGAGTACCTAGATATTGATCATATCTCTACTTGAAAATATTCACCAAAGATGCACTAAAATGTCAGCTTATCTCAATCAATCACCACACATACACACCCCATGGAAAAAAACTTAGACCTCACATACTTCTTGCCAGTGCCTTTCGTTATTCAGCTTCCAGGAATGATCGAAAAGCTACACTCTAGAAATAATGTTATACCAAAATTATTGATAATTCCAAAACATCTTAGCCTCTTATTTGAATTTTTGATTAAAAGCCTGATTAAAAGTGGTTCTTGTTGTGATGAGAGGAATCCTTATATGGGATTTTACAGTTGAAAGTGAGTTAGCCGATTTCATATGGAGGTAGAAGGGTTTTTTCTCCTGGAAACTCGGGTTTTTCATCCTGCGTACAGACAAATTGTCCTCCAGAACACAAGCAATTTACAGATAAACATAGTGTTGTTGGTGATGATGGACAGTAGATGCTGTTGATGGTAGTAGTGTCGTAGTAGGAGCATTAACTAGTAGTGGAGAGGGCAAAATGTATTCAGCGAAGCAGAGCAGAGTGTCTTCCCATGATGAGTCCTTGGACTCCATAGAGAAGTCACTTAATAATAATAATCATCATTATAATACAGCTGTCTCTCATATATCCAATGGGGATGTGGAAATAGATTGGCTTATCACAGTTGGATAATTGAGAGATTGCTGTATAACCTTAATTTAATTGAGTATCATTTTAACTGAATGTCAGTTATATAGTGCTGTTTCAAGAGTCAAACACTCGTCACTTGGCATGTTAACTCATTCAAAATCTTGTTCTGCAGATTGTAATTTAGAAATAGATGTAATACTATTTGAATGAAAATGATATAATCTAATCATCATCATCATCATGCATATCAAGGATTTAGGCCTAGCATGGCCTGTTCCAGGTCTTAGAAGTTATCATTGAATCGTTTAAGAGGACGTCCTGGTTTTCTTTTTCCTATTGGCTTGTACTTTAAGGCTTGTTTTGGTAATTGTTCTGTTTTCATTCTTTGAACATGTTCCATCCATTTATGTATATATTTTTTAATTATTTCTATTACTGATTCTTGGTTTAATTCTTTCATAATTTCTTCATTTCTTTTGTGATCAAATAGAGTATACTTTGCAGTTTTTCTCATAAACTTCATTTCTGCTGTTATTAATCTTTTGTTTGTCTTTTTGTTTTATTGTCAAGATTTCACTTCCATACAATAAGACTGGTAGGGCTAATGTATTGTACTTTTAGTCTGGTTTGTTTTTGAACTAGGTTTGGTTTAAATATAGAGTTAATTACACCTGTTATTTTTAAATATTTTTCAATTTTTATGTTTATGTATATTAAGGGTCAAAGCTGTATAACTGAGAGGAGACCTTCACATAGCCTTTAAAGGAATGCGGAGAACCAACCAGGGCTTCTAACCTAATGTCCAGTCCTCACCTTCTCGTGGTGCATCCTGTTGGATATCTACTTGGATACTGAAAGAACAAGGATGGGCTGGCAATTTGGGATTTAGCAGACCAAATTGTATTCTTATTGGCTTAAACCAAAATACAAAATGATGGTACAACATGACAAAATTTCAATGGGACGTCACCTGGTTTTTTGCCAGGGAACCAGGGTGAACAGCAAAAAGTCAGCTACTGGCACAAACCCTAAAACACACCTCAACTCAATATCACCAGAGTTGAAGATCGGTACTATCAACATAAAAAGCTTGAATGGAAAAGAAATGGAGCTAGCTGAGGAATTAGATAAGTACCAGATCAACATAATAGGGGTGACTGAAACAAAAAAAGACAAAAACTGGTTAGATCTTTCTGAGCATAAATACAAAATGTTATATTCAGGAATGACAATCAAGGAAAAGAAGGAGTAGCCATAGTATTCAACACTAAATAGATGGCATTGGTGTAGATGATGAAGTTAGTTGCAGTTGGTGGAATGGTGAAGACAGAGAGCTGTAGAGTAGGTATCCTCCCTCGATGAGTCTTTGGATACCCTGGAGGTGTTATTTAATAATAATAATAAATACGAAGCTAATCTTCTTGAATGGGAGGCAGTCTCAAGTAGAGTGATGTGTGCAAATATCAGAATGGAAAACTGGACATTGAGACTTATTTGTGCCTATGGTCCCATAGAAGACTATACTAAGGTAGAAGTGGAAGAATTTTTTGAGGATCTAGAGAAAACTACTGACACAATGAAAAGGGAAGCATTAGTCCTTGTTGGGGATCTAAATAGCAGAGTAGGAAGTGATTGTCAGATATACAAAAATATTTTGGGAAAATCTGGAGAAAAGAGCAAGGCTAATAATAATGGCAAATAGCTGTTAGATTTCTGCTCAGGACATGGACTGGTTATTACTAACACCATGTTCCAACATAAAAATGTGCACAAATTCACATGGAGAGAAGAGGCAGGGAATAAGAAAAGTCTCATTGACTATGTTATTGTCGATAGTGATGTTTTCTCCCTAGTGCAGGACAGCAGAGTGTACAGAGGATTTGAAATTGGAAGCGATCACTGTTTAGTCTTGAGCAGGATAAAATTGAATTTCATATTGAAAAGAATGACATGTAAGAAAGTTTTAAAGTGAATAAAAGTTGAGCAGCTCTCAGATGTGAACTTTAGACTAAAATACACAAAGATTACTGCAATAAAAATGAAAGAGTTTGAGAACAGGACTCCATGTTGGACACAGGAAATAAAAGAGGCAGTGAAGGAAAAGAAGAAAGCATATCAAAAATTCCTGGCAAATAAGTCAGCTTGTGCTCTTAGAGAATACAGAGACAAATGCAAGAATGCTAAACACTGTGTAAAACTACCTAAACAAAAGTCATGGGAGGACTTTGGCAAGAATATAGAAAATAAATATCAAGAAGGTGGCAAAATGTTCTGGAGATTGTTGAAGAAGCTCGGAAATGGCGGAAAGAGTGCTGTAAAAGGAATTAGAGATGATAAAGGTGACATGAAAACAGGAGAAAAAGATATGCTTGAAGTATGGAGTAATTACTTTGAAAAACTGCTAAATGAAACAAGCAGTGATGACAGCACAGTGGTAAAAATCGCTGACCAGGTATGCAGCCAGGAATACATATCCATACTTGAAGTAGAAAAAGCCATCAAAGGCTTAAAATGTGGAAAGGCTGCAGGAGTAGATGATAATCGACCAGAAATGCTGAAGTATGGTGGTATAAAAGTCTTACAGTGGCTGCACTGCATAGTTCAGAAGGCGTGGACAGAGGGACGAATTCCCAATGATTGGAGTAGAGCTCTCATAGTACCCATATATATAAAAAGGGAAATAAAACTGAATGTGAGAATTAGAGGTATTTCCATACTAAGTGTTCCTGGTAAGATATATGCTAGTATACTTGAGAAACGGTTGAGAAGAATTGTGGAAGAAAAGCTTGCTGAAGAACAAACTGGATTCATGCCAAATAGAGGCTCTCAGGATCAAATTTTCACTTTACGACAAATAGTCAAGAAATCATGGGAATATAACAAAGATCTGTATTTAAGTTTTGTCGATCTGAAAAAGGCATATGACAAGGTGCCAAGAGAGAAGTTATTCAATACGCTACAGTTGTGTGGTGTCAATGGGGCATTATATCAAGCAATATTTAGTCTTTATTTGAGTTGTAAATCAGCAGTTAGAATTGAGGTAAGTACAGGAAGATGGTTTAATGTTAAATGTGTTGTGAGACAATGAGTTACATTATCAGCTCTGTTATTTTTTTATCTAAGTGGATTGAATTATAAAGGAAAGTGGTATTAAACCTGATATTAAAATTGGAGATGTTAATATCAGCTGTTTGCTTTATGCAGATGATGTTATACTTCTAAATAAATCTGCTACAAATCTGCAAGATTCCCTGACTAAAATGAATAACTGTTGTAATAGATATGGTATGAAGGTCAGCAATAAAAAGACAAAGACAATGAAAATAGGCAGAATCGTTGAAAATGTCAACTGTGTTGTGAATGTAGAATCTGTGGAACAAGTAAAACATTTCAGCTACTTAGGCATGATTTTTAGTGAAGATGGTAAATTAAATATGGAAATAGACAACAGGATCAACAAAGCTGGTATGGTAGGAAGTCTGTTGAATAAATTCATATGGAATAAGAGAGAAATTAGTGGGAACAGTAAATTAGCTGTATACAAGACAGTGTTCAAACCAGTTTTAACTTTTGAATCTGAGAGCTGGGTCAGAAGTAAAACACTTGACCAAAGACTAGAGACTGCAGATATGAGAGTCCTGATAAAGATTATAGGTGTGAACAGATGGCATCAATGGCAACAGCATATTAAAAACGAGAATATTAGGGTAGAACTTGACATTGTCAGCCTCCAGGAATGCGTTAGCAGAGCTAATCTCAGGTGCTATGGTCACTATAACAGAATGGGCAAGGAAAGATTAGTAAAACAAGTGTTCTTTGCCAGGTTGGCAGGAAAACGACCCAGAGGAAGACCAAGATATAGATGGATTGATATGGTACAAAGTGCCTTAGACGATAGAAATATAAGATCTGATCATGTTGGAGTCTTGACAAGTAACAGACTGATTTGGAGGAAAATTGTAGATAGGAAGTTAGTAATGATGTAAATTTTTCATGTAGTACTATCATATCCTGTACACCCATTGAGGGTAAATGGCACGAATTTGATGACGGCGACGTTTATATCTTTTTCATTTTCATATGTTATCATACATCCTTGGTAGTTAAATGAATTCACCTGTTCTGAGATCTTGTTATCTATTAGTATCTTAGTTCTTGCTGGATCGTGTCCTTTAACCATGCTACCGGCCTAGAGGTATATATATATATATGTCCAGGTTACCATGGATGCGAAGTGCATAATAAAATTGCATTATCATTGACATTGCATAGAAATATATGATGGATACGAAGCGTATGAGGATGCGTATTTCATCCATAATGGCCGGTAAGGTGGTTAAAGGCCATAGCTTTTGATGCTTCTGTTGATATTATCATACCATAATCTTTGGCTATCTCATTTAGATCTAAAATAGTTTCTGTAAATTATCTTCAGAATTTGCAATTATTATTTGGTTGTCAGCAAAAAGGAGAGTGTTTAAGTTCACAGTAGGAGAAAGTTTAATACCTTGATGGAAATTTTTATTCCATTTTGTTATTATTTCATTTAGGTAAATATTAAAAAGAATTGCTGAGAGTGGACATCCCTGTCAGGTCCCTTGGTTTTTCTCTCTCGTATATGATAGCTCATGATTTAATCTTATTTGTATTTGATTATTTTCATATATACTTATGATAGCTTTTAGGATATTATTTGGTATTTGTCTTTCATTTAATATGTTAAATAAAATGCTTCTTTTAACTTTGTCAAATGCTTTTTCAAAGTTAATAAATGCAATATGTGTTTCTAAATTGTATTCTCTTCTTCTCTCTATTATTAATTTTAGGCAAAAGGCTGGGTCTATAAATGATTGTCCTTTTCGAAACCCATTCTGTACTTCTAAAATAAAGTTTTTGGAATATTTCATTAGTTTGCTATTTAAAATTCTGCTATGTATTTTGTGACATGAATTTAGTATGGTTATACCTCTATAGTTTTTAGGGTCATCTCTATTACCTTTTTTTAAAGATAGGAATCACAATTGCTTTTTTCCATTCTATTGGGAGGTTACCAATTGGATAAATTTTATTTTAAAATAATAGGAGTCTTTCTTTGAATCTTTATCTTGCATATTTATACAGTTCTGAACTTAGCTTATCTTCTCCAGGTGATTTTCTGTTTCTTGTTTCTTTCAGGCTGATTTCTAATTCTTCTTTAGTTATTTCCTTTTCATTTTCACTAAGTGTTTGCTAGTTGTCTTTTTTAAAATATTTATCTGTCCACAATTCTGTCTAGAAATTTAGAAATTCTTCTAATTTCAATTTGGTGTTTAATTTTATGTTTTCTTTAGTATCTGCATTTAGGTGTTTCAAAATCTTATACATATTGGGTCTTATTTTATATAAATCATATTCTAGATTAGAATCGAATTTGTTCCATGATTCTCTGTCTTTTTCTGACTTCTCTTTTAGCTATGGCTCTTATTCTTTTATATTCTATTTTATCTTCTAATCTTTTACTGCTTAACCATTTGTGATAGGCTACTTTTTTCTTTTTGATTATTTCTTTGATTGTATCATCCCAGATCTTCAGTTTTTTCCTTTTATTGAATTTTTTGGTCTTTCCTAAGCTTTCATTTGCTGCTGCATTTAGTATCATTTTTATATTGTCATTCTATTTCTTTTTCTTCGTTTTGTTTTCTTTTATCTAGATATTGGTTAATTCTTTGTTCATATAGCCATTGTATATTTGTGTTATTTAATAGTCTAGTTTTATAAACAAATGTTTTAAATTTTATTTCTGTTCTTGTTACTTGTAGCCATTTAGGTGGTAATCTTAATTTTATTTTAACGAGGAAGTGGTCACTGCTTATTTCATATCCTCTGTGAACTCTAACATCTAACGAAAACTTTGTCTTTTCATTTAATATAATCGAATATTGATTTCCATCCTCTTGCTGCCCAGGTATATTTATGTATGTCTTTATGTTTATAGAAAGAATTCATTATTTTTAGGTTATTATAAACCGAAAAGTCAATCAATTTTTTACTATTCCTGTTTAGAGTATGTTCTCCATATATTCCTATATTATTATTAATTTTTGTGTTTCCAATTCTTGCATTTAAGTCTCCTGCTAAAATTACATAATCATTTTTATTTATTTTGTTATATATATATTGTAGTTTAATCGAGTATCATTTTAACTGAATGCCAGTTATATAATGCTGTTCCAAGAGTCAAAAACTCATCACTTCACATGTTAACTCATTGAAAATCTTGTTCTAATGATTGTAATTTAGAAATAGATGTATTACATCTATTTCTAAATTATTTGAATGAAAATGATAGGCTAATCTATAGAATAATCCAATCACATATGGCTAAGCTTGTCAATCATATATCATTATGACAAGCTTAGGTGACAGCTTTGAGCTATAGCATGGAATGAAGAATTGTCTAGAACAGAAATAAAGGCTGTTAAGGGATACTTAACAGCATCAGTGTGCGAAATTTCAAATTCCAAAGGTCAAAAGGCTCAATGAAGTAGTTGTCAAATGGATCGATGAGGGGATTAAGCATTAAATCTAGAAGAAGGCACTTTGGAGACAGCATAAGATAAATAATGGTAATAATCAGTTACACGTAAACTATATATCAATAAGGCAATAGGATTTGATGCAATGTTCCATGCAGTTGGCATCAGCCTTGGCATACCTGTTTAACAAGTCTTACAACAGCACAAGTCTTGAAAGGTGGTGAAAGGAAGGTAAGATTGTTCCACTTCACAAAGTAAGGCTACAAATTATAGACCACTCTGTATATCTGGAACTTCTGTTATCTATTACAGAACTTCTATTATAGGCCAGTCTGTTATATCTGAACTTCAGGTTACTGTTGCCACCACTTCTGGGTCTCTCATCTTCTTTACCTCCTTTGAAATTTACCACTAAGTGTTACACTTTGCATCCCATCCTTGCTACCAAATTTCACAACCTTACACTTTGCAACATTAAACTAGAAGTTCCACTTGCATCCTCTTTTAAGACCACAATGTCATCTGTCCTCATTGTTCTCCTCTGTTTTGCATTATAATTATTATTAATGCCAGACCTCCATTGAGTCAGACCAATTTTGAACGCAGTTAATAGTTGGAAGAGAATCAATCGTTCTATGCTGTTGGCAAACTCTTCCTTGATGGGTCTTTGGACTCCCTGGAAGTGTCACATAATAATAATAATAATTGCAGGAGGTAGATACTGTCACACACAGATTATCAAACCATGCCTTAAAATTTATTCAATGCTTCCACATTCACCTCACTCTCAGACAATGCATTCCACTCACTCCTTTGCTCACACCACCTTTATACAGTTTCTGGAGATGGTCTCTTGTTCTATCTCTACACTTTTATTCTGTGAAGAATTTATTCCATGTTACCTGGTAAGAACTCTTGATCATCTTATGTATATCTCTTGCTCCTGTTCTCAAGGGTTTGAAATTGCATTCCCTCAATCTGTTTTCATACCCCATATTCCAAAGACTTACCACCTTTTGCAAGTCTTCTCAGAATCCTTTCTAACATATACTCATCACCATTAAAACCGGGTGACCAAATGTGTGCACAGTAATCCATGAGTCATTATACACCTCCAAATCAAAAAATTAGAATAATCAAAGAAAATGTGTTGAATGATTTGCATTTCTCATTTATTTCATAAAAAATAATTATTACCAAATATGAATTAGCATCATCTAAATCTGAGTACTTTGTAGACTATATAACGATGTAAACACATAAAAATGTAATATAAATGATAAGAAAATTGTTATTTGAAAACATTCGCAAAATTAGAATAATTTTTAACTTGGTTCAAAATAAATGCACATAAACAGTCAAAGGGTAACAACATGATAATTAGTACTTTTTGTATTCCCCCTTAGCTTTTATGGCAGTTTGTAAATGGTTCGGCATATTATTTACTGGTGGTTCAGTCTTTTTTTTTTTTATCAAAACATGCCCATTTAGTTCATTTTTGTCTCTTGGGGCAACTTCCAGAAGATATTTTTTTCATAATTCTCCACAAATTCTCAATGGGGGGGTTTGAATCTGGTGAGTTTACCAGCAAAGGAATTACATTGATTTGCCTTTCCTTCAGCCATCTAGTAGTGGTCTTGGAAGTCTGACAAGAAGCTGAATTTTGCTGAAAAAGGAAATTGCCATCATATAAGCCTTCTGATACTGATAACATAAAATGCTCAAGAATTTTTTGTAATTGACTCTTTTGGATTCGACTCTACCTTCCTGGACTCTCTGCGGTCATACAAGCCCATACCATGACAGAGGTTGCAAATTTCACCGAACGTTTCATGCATTCTTTATCAAATACTTCTTGCTTAAGATGTCAAACACATATCCCTTGATGATCACGGGACACACAAAATACTTTCATAGCTAAAAAGTACCTTTTTCCAATCCTCTTGATCCCACAACAGTCTTTGCTTAAACCATCACACTCTAGTTGCTTTTTGCTTGGAAGTCATAAGCAGCTTCATCTTAGGCAGACACTATTTAAAACCCAATTTGTGAAGTCATCTCAATGTCATGGATTCAGCATCTCTTGTGAAAATACCTTACACTTCAGAAATGATTTTTTCTTCATGATATTCTTTGATTTCCTCTCATCTCTTGATGTAGTTATTACCTTTTGACTGATATTGCAGCAATTATTTTGAAAACTCTGTGTTTTAATAAATAAAGATATCAGTAATAATAAAGATATCAGTTATTAGAAGACTGTCTCAATACTCTACTCATGCTTGCGTGAGAACATTTCAATTCCTTAGCTGTAAACTGTTGAGTTTGGCCTTCTTTATGTAGACACACTGTACAAAACTTATTAGCATCGGATATGTCACTCGTTTGACTCATGTTTAGCAGATGATTAACTGAAATCCACGCACAAATGCTTCCTCATACAAGCCAGTCCTGCAGCTACAGAAATATATGCTATTTCTATGCTCTCCTCAAAACCAATTGAAAAATTTGGAATATTCTAATATTTTGAACCATGTTAAAAATTATTCTAATTTTGTGAATGTTTTCAAATAACAATTTTCTTATAATTTATGTTACATTTTTATGTGTTTGCATGGTCATAATTAAAAGTACGTAGATTTAGATGGTGCTAATTCATATTTGCTAATAATTATTTTCTATGCAATAAATTAGAATTGCAAATCATTCAACACATTTTCTTTGATTATTCTACTTTTTTGATTCAGAGATGTACAATTATTATTATGGGCAACTCCAAGGAGTCCTTCGACTCATCGAGGGAGGTCCTAAACATCATGTCCATCACAACTATTCGACATTCACACAGTAATTATCATACTTTGCCTTGAACTCATTCACTGTCATAGCACCCACAACAGACTCTGGCAGCTTATTCCACTCATTCACCACTCTAAAAGTAAAAATTCAGCTCTAACACCCTCCCTTACTAACCACACTCTTGCCCAGCTTCCATGGATGTCCCCTAGTCCTCCCACCACCAGTCCTGTTCTGAAAAATATCCTCTGAATTAATCCTATAGAAACCTCTTCAGCAATTTAAATGTCTCAATCATATCTCCCCTTTTCTGTCTATTAACCAATTTCTGCAATCCACAAATCTTCAACCTGTTTTCATAAGGTTCATTCCATAGACCTATCGTCTTGGTCACTCGCCTTTGAATCCGCTCTACCTCCTTCCCATCAAGAAGAAACCTAGGTGACCAGATCTGGGCACAGTAGTCGAGATGGGGTCTTATCAAGGCTCGATACAGAGGAATAATAACTTGCTTATCTCTGCTCGTCAAAGTATTCTTCAGCATCCAAGTGATTTGATGTGCTGATTTAGCCACTTTTGCGATGTGTCCCCTATACTTCAACTCCCTATCCACCAACACTCCCAAGTGACAATGGAACATTAACTCTTTATTTCTGCATTTCAAGGTCCTCTGCATTATTGCCGTTTGATGTGATTCATTTTGTGCAGTGTAGCCAATGAACCTCAGTTCTCCTTTAAAGCCATAACATGTACTGGGCTCCTTAATGTGCTCTCCAGTTTTTGCATCATCTGCAGACTGTATCCAGTTAAACCTGTTTCAGTATCATTAATACACAGGGTGAACAATAGTAGGTCCCAAAACAGAATTTCAGAACAGCCAGGAGTCTGTTCTGAAATTCCTTGAAATAAAAGTTACCCCTAGTGACTTTTCTCTTTCAGGAAACTACACCCCTGTATTCAACTTGCTTCTATTACCAGACAGCCAGCTGTCTAGTCTGTCATCCAATCCTATCCATTCTATTTAGCTACCAGCTTGTGTGGCAATCTATGAAAAGCCTTTGGAAAATCTAAGCATATCACTGTATCTCCTCTGTCCAATGCATTTGCCACATTGTTATAGTACATATGCAGATTTGTAAAATATGACTTCCCTTTAACAAATCCATGCTGACAATCATAGAGAATACTGCTGTTAACCCATTTCTGTATCCTTGCTCTCACTGATCTCTCCATTACTTTAACCACAACTCAAGACATGCATTTCTATAAAATGTAATTTATAGAAAGTAAGAAAAAACATGATTTTGAAAACCAGCAGTATAAATTTACATGCTTTACTAATGTTTGCATTACAACTTTAGATTAGGAAACAGTTCAGGAAAAGAGAAGTGTTATTATTATTATTATTTGCAATAATTGGCAGTACTGTTTGCATTTTGATAAATTTAATTTATTTTTGATAGCTTAGCCTAAATGGTGAGTGAATGTGGAGTTTTGTGTGTTGGCAAAGTTTTTCATAAGATTTGTAGCTTGCATTGAATGACACAAAATGACAGAGTGAGGTCATTGCTTCTCACAGCATGAAGATCAATGGCAGTTAATTAATGCAATTAATGGCAGCCTTCTCCAAAAGGGATCACTGTCATGACTGCAGTACATATTTGTAGAGAATGTGGAGAATGTACCCATGAAGAAATGGAACAAGAAAAGTGAGAAGATATGCATCTGTATTTTATTGCAGTATTTGTTGGATTGCAAAATATCAGTAAATGAGAGTAGCAAATGAGGGAGTGACTGTTAGAAAAAGGGAAAGTAGTTAAGAAAGAAACTGTTAATTAAACTAGCTCCATGTGAGAGATGTATTGTTTACAGAGGAAGTGAAATTTTTTCAGATCATTATTTAGTAGTCTCTAAAATAGAATCCTAGCAAAATGGAGAAAGGGAATAAATAAGAAACAACAAGAAATAAGTATAGGAAGTATATCTATTACAAGAAGAAAGCATTACAATTCTATATCAATCATGATTAACAGATTACCTAAGAGAATCCCAAATCAGTGAAGATATAGAAGAAGAATGAAACATTTTAATAAAGATAATCTGTAAAGGAAGTAAGTACTTGGAAAGAAAAATAAAATATTGAAAAGAAAAACATTAAAAATCTGCAACACAGATATATAAAATGCAATAAAAGAAAAACAAATGACATTACAAATCACTCCTTCAACAACATAGTAAGGAAAAAGAATAAATAGACAAAAGCAAAAGACATAGCTAAAACCATAGTACAGAAAGCTCACCAAGATCCTTGGGACAGATTTATTAATAAAATAGAAGATATACATGGAAGATATGACATAGCCTACAAAATATTAAGGAAATTAAACAATGTAGAAAGAGATACAGCACAAATCAACATAATACAAGAGAAACAATGGATAGAACATTATAATAATTTATGGTATGATGCAAATTTAATAACAGAAAATAATGAAGAAATCAGTACTTATATAGAACAATAAAATTGGAAGAACTAAAAGAAGCAATAAAGATTATCAAAAAATAGAAAATCAACGAGAACTTTGTAAATATGGCAGAGAATATTTACATCAGAGATTCTTGAAATTAATAAATAACTATTGGAGAAAATGTGACGTCCCATCAGATTGGTTCAAAGCTAAGGTTATATCTATATTTAAGAAAGGATAGAGAGATGATTGTGGAAACCACAGTAGAATAAGTTTATTAAATACATGTTACAAAATTTACAGTAAAATCCTGAAAAGACTTGGAAATATTGCAAACAATCTACTCTCAGAAGAACAAAATGGTTTCAGACATGTATAGACAATATTTATGTGGTAAAAGAAATTATTGTAAACAGACAAGAATTTAATTTAGAAACTCATATATGGGCTTTATAGATTATGAGAAAGCTTTTGATAAAATACACAAGGAAAAACGATGTAATAAATTGAAAAAAACAAGGATATCCATTACATTTTGTACAAGCTATATAAAGTTACAAAAATACAGTTAGTTAGATAATAAATTAACAGAAGAAATTGAAATAAATCAGAGTGTCAGGCAGGGATGTAGCTTATCTCCAACTTTATTCCAATATATATATTTATATTGATCAGATTATTAAAATATGGAAAACAGCAATAAAACAAGGTATCCAGTTAACCAGAAGAACTGTTATCAGTACAATGATGACCTTCAAAAATCAGTTTGAGTTAAACAAAATAAGCCAACAATACAATTTAAAAATTTCAGAAAAGAAAACAAAAGTTATGGCATTTAATGGTTGAGATCTTGTTAGATAAAAAATAGTCATAGAAAATAAAATAATAAAATGGATGATGTAACTTAATTCTTTAGGCTGCATAATAATATTAAAGATAGAGATAAAAAAATAAATTTCAGAAAATCTGTGGAACAATCAAAAGAACACTGAATTAAAAAAAAACAACGAGAAGCAACTAAAATTTTATAAAGTAATAGCCACTCCCACTGTATTATTATATGGTTCAGAAACACCTTTACTGTTAAAAAGAAAGATGGAAGTAAAATACAAGATGCAAAGATGGAATTTTTCCAAGCTATTAAAGGATACACAAAATTGGACCATATAAGAAATGAAGACAGATAAGAACTGGATATTTATGACATAAATGAAAAGATCAAGAAATATAGAGGGAAATGGAAAGAACATCTATTTCAGATGGAAAAATGTCAGCTACCAAAAGAGCTGGATAGATAAAGACCAAAGGGAAAGAGAGAGAAGGCCAGTGAAGTCAGAACAGGCAAATGTATAATCCTTCAAGAAAAGGTTCTTGGTTGTATTATTGAGAAGGGATGAGTAAGAAAATAAGTGTTTGAGTATGTAATTAATTGATGGAACAAAATTGAGAGTATGATTGTGGATACAAATAGCATTCCAGTTTAGACTGAAATGATGAGATAACAAGCATGATTATGGAAGAGAAAGCGTGTACGAATGATGTTGCAAAAATAAACATGATTTCAGAAATGAAAAAAAAAAAAAACTACAAATGATAGAACAAAAGTGAGTGACACCACAAGAGAAAGAGAGTGTTACTGTGTAACAGGATGGGTAGTAAGCGTGTTGCCTAGGTATGACTGTGGTGAGATGAGGCAGAGAGCAAGAATTATGAATGATGTGCAAGGAGAGGGGAGTACAGTTTGTTAATGTGTGGAATGAGTTTGAAGGACGAAGTGAACTATATAAGAAAGAGAGACTGCATTTGAGTGGTTATGGTGTGAGTCGCTTGGAGAGACTGCTGATGGAAGGTAGAGAAATGAGTATAGAGAATGAATCAGATCAAGTGGGAAGTGATGTGGAAGAGCAGGAGAGATTGAAGAGATGGTTATGAATGAGGAAGTGAGTGGCACGAGTACGGAAATTGAGAGAATGGATGTGCAAGAGGAACAGGGAAACAGGGAGGCCCAGGGTGGACAGGGATACACAGCGTGAAAAAGGTGGATGCTCCAAGAGGATGTGAGAGCATATGTAGACAGGAAAGGAATGGGATGACCTAGGATCAAGAGGAAACAGTTGGAATTGAAGAGGGTTCTAAAATAAATAAGCAGAAAGGTAAATGGCCCCAGTCGAGCATAGAGAGATCACATCAAATGAGTGGTATCAGTGGAACTAGCTGTAGATCCAGGAATGAGCTGTTGTGTTTGTATACAAATGCTAGAAGTGTAAGAAACAAGGCAGATGAATTGGTTGCACTAATTGAGTCTATTCACCCGAAAATTGTTGGAATAAGTAAAAAATGGTTAGATGAGGGTAACATCCTGACGAGTACTGACAGAAGGGTGTGATTTGTTTTGTGAGGATAGAAGGGGTTAAAAGGGAGGGAGAGTTCTATTGATGATAGAGAAAAAGTTATGTCCATACAAAGTAGAGATGCAAGAGGGAAATAGTATTAGTGGTTTTGAGGTATGGTGTGAGATAGAGGTGAATGGGATGAAATACTTGGTTGGATGTTGTTATAGACCAGGTAATGTGGATTGTAGTGACTATGAAAATGAATATTCAAATTAGCCAAACAAATAAGAAAAGAGTGATCATTATGGGCGATTTTAATTATGGCAATATAGACTGGAATGATGAGATAACAACTGGAAGTAAAGAAAATTAGTTTCTTGAGTTTTTGAGGGATAACTACCTCAGACAGTATATAACAGAGGGCACACAAGGATTTGAGGATCTTGGATTTGGTCATCTCATCAGAGGAGGTAATTATAAATGAGGTGTCAAATCACCCATCAATTGATGAGAGTGACTATGAGGTGATTACCTGGGTGGTTGCCAACAATGTGAGGACCTCTGTAAGAAAAGGGTATGTATGGAACTACAAGGAGGGGGGGGGGTGTTTATGAAGAGCTCAGGAGACAGCTTGCAGGTGTAGCATGGAATGAGGAGTTAGCTGGAAAAGAGATCAATGCAGCTTGGGGGATTTTCAAAAACTATTTAGTAGATACAATGTCGAAATGTATTCCAAGAGTGAGAAGCTTAAATAAGGTAGGTGTGAAATCGATGAATAAAGAGAAGCATGCAATACAGAGAAAAAGGGCATTATGGAGGCAGCATAAGAGAAGAGGAAATAACCAATTCCATGAGGACTACAAAGATCAGGCAAGAAGGGTGACTTGGTTGGTGAAGTGGGAATAACCAATTCCATGAGGACTAAGAAGACCAAGCAGGACGGGTGACTTGGTTAGTGAGAGTACCTAATGTGAGGTATGAACAGCATTTAGCTAATGAAGCCAAAAAGAATCCTAAGAAGTTCTTTCAATATGTAGCCAGCAAAAGAAAGAATGATTATGGAAGGATGACATTGATTGAAGAAAATGGTATAAAGACAGCTATTGCAGATGGTGTGGTGGAGATACTTAATGAGCAGTTCATAAAGGTCTTTCAATCTTGTGAATGTGACTTCATGGAGAGCAGTTGATGATGGGGAGAAGAAACTAGATGTAAATAAGGCTGTGGGACTTGATAATATGTTACCATGTATTCTGAAGGAATGTGCCAGGGAGTTGACGCTGGCCTTGATGTATTTTTTTTTTTAATAGAAGTCTTGCACTGGGTCAAGTTCCTAAGGAGTGGAAGGAGGGCAAGATTGTTCCACTTCATAAAGGAGGTGATAGAACTCAAGCATCAAACTATAGGCCCATCTGTGTGTCAGATGTTGTAGTTGTTAGAGAAGCTTGTCAGAACTAGGATCCAGAATTGGGTTGACAACAATGGTGTTATCTTTAATGGACAGCATGGATTTGCTAAAGGGAGGTCATGTTTTAGTAATCTACTTATTATTATAATAAGGTGATATTATAATACTTATTCTAATACTTACTTATTACAATAAGCTTCCTTGGACAGAGGAGAAGGATACAGAGTAATATACTTTGATTTCACAAAGGCTTTTGATAGATTACCACATGATAAGTTGATAGTCAAACTAGAGTGGATGGGGTTGGATATTGGATTGGAGACTGGCTATCTGATAGGTATCAAGTTGTGTATGGGGGAGTGATATCCAGGAAAAGGAAAGTCACTAGTAGTGTGCCTCAGGGATCTGTTTTAGGGCCATTACTGTTTAACTTGTATATTAATGATATTGGTGAAGATTTGGATGGAGATATTCAGTTGTTTACAGATGATGCAAAGTTGGGACGAACCATGAAGAGTAGAGAAGATGTTGTGGCCTTACAAGAAGACTTGAATAAATTGAGTGATTGGGCACAGGAATGGGGATGCGAGTTCAATGTTACAAAACGTAAGGTTTTAAAATTTGGAAAACGAAGATGGGATGCAGAATTTATGCTTGGTGGGGATATATTGTCAGAGGTGGAGGAAATAAGATATCTGGGGCTGATAGTGGATGAGAATCTGAAATTTAGGGGGACACATAGCCAAAATTGATTGTGAAAACAACACAAAGGCTTCTGGGAATGATGCAGAAGACACTGACTTTGTAGAAGTAGGGAGATTCTTGTTCCATTGTATAAGGCTTTGATTAGGCCACACACAGGCTATTGTGCCCAGATTTGGTCACCTGGTTTTCAGAAGGACAAAGAGATGTTGGAAAGGGTCCAGAGGTGACCGACTAAGATAGTTTCTAACCTCTGGAATGTCGAGTATGAGGAAAGATTGAGAAGATGCAACTTGCAGAGTCTGGTGGACAGGAGGAAGAGGAGGGATATGATAGAGACCTACAAGTTAGTACGGTGTTGTTATAGGATCGATGATGGAGAGGTTCTACAGAGAATAGTGGGAGATCAGGGGAGAACCAGAGGTCATCCCTAGAAACTATAAAGAGGGTGTGAGTAGGGGAGTGAGAAGCAGGTTTTTTTCATGCAGAGTTGTGAATGATTGGAATGCCTTGCCTGAGAGTGTGGTGTCTGCAGAGAATTTGAGTGTGTTTAAAGCATGGTATGATGAGCAGTGTGTATGATAAAAGGACCTCCCAGATGAGTCTTTGACTCCATGGGGTCTTGGGTAATAATAATAATAGGATTTAAGATTTGAAGAGCAAATTAATTGGGATGAGAAATGAGTTGAGGTGCATGTGCAGTGAGATTAGACATTTGGTGGATAGAAATGAAAGAGTGTGCAAAAAGACTAGATTAAAGAAAGTAGACAACAAAAGGTGTTTCATCACTTTTAAGTCATTCACACCTTTTGTTGTCTACTTTCTTTAATGTAAAATTCCAATATTATTAAAGGTGTGGTGTTGAGATGGTCGAGAACAGTGGATGAGCAGGGTGATGATTTGGATATGATAAGTAAATCTGCAAGAGAGCTGGTGGTATTTTTAGGAAAAAAATAATTGGTTAGATAGAAGGAGAATGTGTGTATAGTTATCAGGCAGTTATTGAAGAGAGTGACAGATAGTAGCAAGGCAAGAAAGGTCACTATGTTGTTAAAGTATGAAGATTATGAGCTCACACAGTGAGCAAGGATCTTGAATTGTATGTTGGCAGAGTTGTGTGAGAAGAAAGTATATTAATGTGTGAGATGCATTTCAGGAATTGTACAAAAATGATGAATTGCATTTAAATGGATTTGGTGTGAATAAGATGGAGAGGCTATTGTTAGAAGTAAATATAATGATTGATGTGAACAAGAGATCAGCCTAAGAGGAGATGCAAAAGATCAGGAGAGCAGAATGAGACTGAAGTGCTTGTCAGTGTTGTAGTAGTAGTATGAGAGATGAAGGTGAGAAAACAGGAATACAAGGTGAATATGGAAACTGGAAGAGTTGGGTGGACCGAGAGACACAATATAAGGAGAGCGGATGTTGGAAGCAGTAGTGAATGTGAATATTCAGGAGGGTCAGCATAAGAATGGTACAGCCTGGGATGTAACAGGATTAGTTTAAGCTTCAGGAGATATAAAAAGTAAGAGATGATAATGGTGATTGGACAGGTATGGTGAAATGAAAGCTGAGAGGTAGCATTAGTAGGACTTTGCTAGCATTGATGTCTGTTTGAAATTGCCAGAAACATCAGAATTGTATTAGTCAGATGAAATTGTTTGAATGATTTGAGTTTATATAAAGAACTAGTTTTGGACTAAGTGAAACAGTTGAATGGGGGATATCTTGATGGGATTATCAATGCACAGACACAGTGTAGGGGAGGGGAATGATGCTGATAATAGCAGTGGAATAAAGGCAATATAATGTGTGAGATGGAGGTTGACAGAATAAGACATTTAGTTGGATGTCTTCATATATGCCAGAGGAGGTAAAGAGCAGTGATGAAAAATACATAGGCAACTTGGATCAGTGAACAAGGAGAAGGGTAATCATTATTAGTGATTTCAATTATGGTAATATAGATTATATTGAAAAGATAACAATTATGAATAAGATAAATGAATTTCTTGAATTTCTGTTAGGCATTATGTAAAGGAGGGTACACAAGGACTGAGAGTCTTAGATCTGATATTATCATTAGAGGATGTGATTGATTGGGATGTTGCATTTCCCCTCCAGTTGATGAGTATATGATCATGAGGTGATCACCTAGGTGGTGGCCAGCCATATGAAGAATTCTGTGAGGAAAAGATTTATGTAGAATTACAAGACCTGTGGTAATGAAATGCTTAGGAGACAGCTTGGAGCTACAGTGTATGCGCAATGAGAAGTGGGAAAGAAATGCTAATTGGACAGTGACAAGCGCTATTAACATCATCAATGCGTGAATGTATTCAGAAGGTCATAGGTGAAATAAAGTAGCAATCACATGGACGAATGAAGGAATTGAACAGGAAATTTGGAAGGAGGTGGCCATAGAGGCAGCACAAGTTGAATACTGCTAATAATCAGTTTCATCCACATGGTTAGCCTAGTGGCTTTGCACTTCGTAACCATATGCCTGGTGAAGGAGTGTCCTAGGTTCGATTCCCATCAACGACGTGAGGAGCTTAAGGATCTTCCTCAGCCATGGCCAAGTAAGCCAGTCTTGGGTGTGGACAGCAGGGTTTTTCCCGCCAGTTTATCTGGTGTTTTTCATCCCGCAAGCAGGAGGCAAACCGGTCTGAGGATACACGGATTACAGTCAGGAATACTTACCCAGCCATAGGTCTGATTCGTCAGCCTATGCCGGTTCTGGAACCCGGATAAAATTTGGGGGGGGGGGGGACTAGATGGTACCGTGAACTCCCGTAAAAAGGAGGAACGCAGTATCATCGCACGAAATTTATTTTATTTATCAGTTTCATCAAAAGTACAAAGAGCAGGTGAAGGTGATTCATTGGGTAAGGAAGGTAAAGTGCAGTATGAGCAGAAATTAGCAAATCAGTCCAATAAAAATCATCCAAGAAAGAATTTTTTTCTGTATGTTTTAAGATGATTTTGAGATAACTTGGAGAGAGTGCAGAGGAAGATAAAAACTGTGAGAACTGTACAGTGTTAGTTATGAGGATAGACTGGGGACATACAGACTGCAGAATTTGGTAGATAAGAGAGGTGATATGATTGAGACATATAAAAAGAGAAGTAGTTACAGGGTTGACATTGGGGTGTGTGTGTGGGGGGGGGGTCTTTCGAATGATTGAACAATAGGAAAGAGCAAGGAGAAGCCCATTCCTCACCCTCTTACTTTCTTTCTGAATAAAATGGAACTAGAAGGGTGAGCAGTGGCTTTTTTTTTTGAATGGAGGATGGTTGTACTGTGGAATGCATTGTCTAATTTTGGTGCCTAAAGTTTGGTGAGAGCATGAACAGTTTAAGGAATGGCATCATAGATGTTGTGTTGTTTAAGATGGGTCTTCTGTGATGAGTCTTAGGACTCCATAGAGGGGCTTGAATAATAATAAAGTTAATATCTTGCGGAGTTCATAAAATGTTATTTTCATGTTAAAAATATATCTGCTTTATAATGATAAGATGAAGTATAGTGCTACTGGATTAAATTTTCTTTCTTGTGTTTGAAATTAGAATTTTATGTCAAGATTTTGGAAACTTCTTGAATTTATTTATTTTATGTGTTTGAACAGGTAGGTGGAATTCCTGGCGAGCCTGGACTACCAGGACCTATGGTATGTTTAAACTTTATTATAATTTTATCATGCATAAAAATATGCCGAATTTATATTAATTCTACTAGATCAAAAGTAAACAATTGGATATTACCCTCCATACTGTATTCAGTATCATTAATGTACAAATTGAACACACACACACACACACACATGCCAGCCTGGTTGGTCGAGTGGTTAGCATATCTGCTCTCCATCCAAGAGGCTGTGGGTTCAAATCCTGCATAGACATGGATGTTTGCGATTGTCTTCCACCTTCATACATTCATTCAACCAAATATAGATACACTCTCCCAATATGGACTAGGTCACCATGGCAGTAGTAGACCCAAAACCTCCTACAGTGGGAGAAGCCTTCACCCTGCAGTGGATAGAAAAATAGGCTGTTCATCATCATCATCATATACACACACACACTGATCACTTACCTTCTTTCAGACCTATTTTCTTTATATACTTTCTCACTCAGTTGATCACTATTCTATTCACATCATAAGCCTATTTTGAATCTGATCCTTTTTTCTATCTATAACTTTTCATGTGTTTTTCTATCAGATGCTTATTACAAAATCCAGTAATAATGTGGTATTGCTAGTATTCTGATTGTTGTAACTCTATCATTTTATCACAAACAGGCTTATAAAGCAAGGCTTTAAATACTTAAGTGATATCATGGAGTCATTTCTTTACACAGGTCCTAATATGCTGGTCTACACTACCTTAATCACCATTCCAGAAATAGTGATTACTCTGTAATGCCGCATCTTCTCTAACACTACAGTTGTTTAATGGATCTGTCTTTCCTTACTTTCATATGGAAGCAATGACTTTACAATATTATTCTTTCTGTTTAAGCAAATTTGGTTGCCTAAGACTGTCAAAAACTTGGAAGACTATTATTATAAAACCACTAGGTCCAACTGATTGGATATCAGTTAGAACTGATATTTGTTCTGTTATTTACCTTTCTTCTGTGTGCCTGTATACAGGTGAATATTCTTGTTTTGTAAAATCTTTGCACTAAGGTGAAATATTTCCTTAATAATAAAATCAGTTGGTTTAATTAACAAAATAAAATGTAATTAATTATTAGCCTTAAATGTTTGCTTTTATCATTAAACAAAAACATGAGTGATGGTTGATGTAGAAAGTTTTTTTACTTCGTTATAATTTAAATTAAACATAGCAAGAAATAATATTCTTGTTTAATACTCTATGCAAGTGTAAGCAAACAAAATTTGTGTGTGAAGTATTGTCACCAGACTACTTGTATATAGAATCTAATGACTTCAAGTCAGTTGCCTTAGTATTCTCTAATGCAGGGGTTCCCAACCGTTTTGTTTCCTAGAGCACATTATAAAATACCGGTAGGGCGATGGGCACCATCTATTTTTTCAAGCAATTTTTTTGAATTCTTTTGTTAAATGAATACACACAAAGTTTACATTATAATCAAATGTTTTATTACTTAAAAGTTTACATTATATAAAAATTTAAATATATATATGTAAGTTAGTGTGATCTTTGGCATTGCATTTCATTAGCCAGTGCTTCATAATTAGGAGAATATGATGAGATTCCGGTTCTTAAACTGGAATGAACAACTTCGAATGCGCATCTACTTTACATTGTATGCATTTAATACTCGTCATGTGTCATTAACACAATGCCATGAATTGTTGCGTGATTATTTCAAACTATACGGCACATGGTTGAACAGCGGCGGGCACACACAAATTGGTCGACGGGTGCCATGGTGCCTGCGGGCATAGGGTTGGGAACCCCTGCTCTAATGCATAGCATTGTACACATCTGAACAGGGTTGATTTGCATTATGGATTACTAAGGCAATTAATGTGAAGTCATTGGCCTCTATATGTGGATAGTCTAGTCATAAATATACTTCACATGCAAACACTGTTTGCTTACACTTGCATAAAGGATTAAACAAGAATATAATTGGCTCATGCCTATGTAGCTCACTGGAAGTGGTGTTTGCACTAAACCACCCTAAGATAGACTTTGAGTTCAAGTCTAGTCGCCGATTAGAGGAACTTTTACTAAGCTTTTTTTGACCAGTTCCTAATTTAGTCGATCTCTGGCACAGGCAAGTGGGTTTTTCTCCCAGAAACTCAAGAAAATCGACTGTAGAACCCACACTATTTCAGACATTAAAAATGTTGTGTCAGGGACCACGAGATGGTGGCACCTGTTGAGCCATATCTTCACCTGTGGGCTGCTTACTTAGTGATAGCCTTGGGCCAGCTATCTCTGATTGGCTACCAGTGGAGAGGGAACTGCCCACTCAGTCTCTTAGATAGGTCTAAAACGGCCTTGCCTACTCCCTGTATGGGAATAAAAAGGCATTAGCCGATTTATTTTTATTTTTTTTTATTATTTATTAACATGTTTAATTTGGGCAGTAGATAGAGTTGACGATAGTTGGGTGTGGTAGGAGAATTAAGTAGTAGGGAATTGGTGAGATGTGTGTAGTGAAGTGGAGTGCCCCCCCTGCAGTGACTCTTTGGACCCCTTGGAGGTGTTACATAATTATAATAATAATTTAAATTATAACCAAGTGCAAAACTTTTTATGACTAGCTCTCATCTGGAGTATTTTAATAATAAGATGGTACACCTTTGTATATGGGAAAATATGACTTCTGCATTAATTCATCCTTGGTATCTCTTCTGCGTCTGGAAATGGTTCCCATGAACTTGTGCAAACCGGATGAATTCTACCACTGATACATGCCATAGATAAATTACCTCTCATAACATGAACCAAATACTTAACCTTGTGCAGTTAAGAATGGATTTATTTGCAATCTACTGTAACCGGATTGTTGCATTTTCCATTCCTTCATGCTCACACGCACACACACTCACAACAGTATCATACAAACTGAGCAAGATACTTCATGCTTTGGATATGAGAAGGAAACAAGCAAGAGAATTAGTGGTGGTTTTGGAATGGAGTACAGTTTGTGGATGTATGGTGTGTATTTGAGGAAAGACTGGAAATATATAGATGTGATGGATTGTATTTGAATGTCTTTGGAGTGAATGCATTGGAGAGACTGTTGCTAGATGGAAGTGCAGTGTGTTTGATGCAAGCAAGAGATCAGAAGTAAGAGATGAAGTGAAAGATCAGGAGAGTAGTATCGAAGAGACAGAAGTGCTTGGCAATGGGAACAGTAGCGTGAAAGATGAACTCAGAATTAGAATGCAAGAGGAACAGGGAAATGGGAGAGCCTGGGTGGATAGGGAGAAATGACATAGGGTGTTGGATGTTGAAAGTAGTAGTGAATGTATGTATGTATGGGGGATGATCAGCATAGATTTATGGTAAGCAGTGATGAAAGTGATTGGGAAGGGCAGATGTGGTGGGGAAATCACAACAACGAAGTGACTTGAGTCGGACCTATTGAACTGCTGTGTTTATTTACAAATGCCAGCAGTATTAGAAATAAGAGAGATGAAATGGTTTCACTGATTGAGTTTATTTGCCCAATCATTGAATAAGTGAAACATGGTTGATTGAAGATATTTTAAGGGGAATAGAAATGGAAGGGTACAGTGTTTTTTTTGCAAAGATAGAAAGTACAAGAAGGGAGGGGGACTGCTGAAATTATGTCCATATAAGGTAGACATGAAAGAGGGAAATAGTGGCAATGGTTTATGAGGTGGTGTGGTGTGAGGTGGAGGTTGACTGTAAGGGATATTTAGTTGGATGTTGCAGGCCAGGAAATGTAGAGAGTAACGATGAAGAAATGTATAAACAACTTGGGTTAGTGAACAAAGGAATGATGATTATTATGGGTGATTTTAATTATGGTGGTATAGTATGGAATGAAGAGATTGCATTTGGGAATAAGGAATGTAAATTTCTTGAGAGAGAGCTATTTTAGGTAGGATGTAAAGGAGGGAATGCGAAGATCGAGAGTTTTAGATTTGATCATTTCATCAGAGGATATAATTGTGAGTTGGATTTTGCACTTTTCCCCAGTTGGCAAGAATGATCAAGAAATAATCACCTGAGTTGTGGTTAGCCATATGCAGACTTTTGTGAGGAAAGGATATTATTATTATTATTATTATTCAGGCCTCCAAGGAGTCAAAAGACTCATCGAGGGAGGTCCTTCCTAAGACATAAAGTCTATCAAGCCTCATCGAGGGGAGGTCCCCCCCCTGAGAAACACAAAGTCTATCATACCACTCTTTAAACTCACTGACCGTTCTCGCTCCCACCACTCCATCAGGCAATGCATTCCACGGCTCAACCACCCTCCACACAAAGAAACCACTCCTTACCCTCTTGCTCACAGTTTCCTTTCGTAACTTCCAGGGATGGCCTCTTGTCATCACTCCTTCCCGCTGATCAACCAAGCGAAAGAACTCCCCAGTGTCAACCCTGTAACCACCTCTCAACAGTTTAAAAGTCTCAATCATATCACCTCTCCTTCTTCTATCTGCCAAACTCTGCAGTCCACATTCTCTCAGCCGATCCTCATAACTATCCTTGTACAGTCCTGAAACCATCTTTGTCATCCGTCTTTGTATCCTTTCCACAGTTAATTTATCCCCTTCAAATCCTGGGGACCAAATCTGAGAACAATAGTCCAAGTGTGGTCTGATCAGAGACTTATACAACGGAATGATAACCCTCTTGTCTCTGCAGGTCAGTGTCCTTCTCATAATAGCAGCAATCCTCTGTGTTACCTTCACCACCTTTGCAATATGTTCCCTAAACTTCAGGTTTCTATCAATCATCAACCCCAGATCTCTTGTCTCCCCAACTTCCTCCAGTATAACTCCTCCCATAGAGTATGCAGCATCCCATCGATGTTTCCCAAACCTCAAGACCTTACATTTTGCTGCATTAAACTGACATCCCCATTCATTTGCCCATCTATCTAGCTTATTCAAATCCTCTTGCAGGGCTACCACATCCGCACTATTACTAATAATCCTTCCCAGCTTCGCATCATCTGCAAACAACTGAATATCCACTTGCAATCCACTGGCAATGTCATTGATATAAAGGTTAAACAATATAGGTCCTAGTAGTGAGCCCTGTGGGACCCCACTTGTAACCTTCTGTCTCCTTGAAACTGCTCCACCATACACAACACTCTGATACCTATCAGACAGCCAATCCTGAATCCAGTTGACCAATCTGACATCCAGACCCATGTGTTGCAACTTAAATATCAGCTTATCATGTGGCACCCTGTCAAATGCCTTTGCGAAGTCTAAGAAAATTGCAGTATATGCCTTTCCCTCATCTAATGTTCTTGTAACTTTATTATAAAAGGCTAGCATATTGCTAAAACAAGAGCACCCTTTCACAAATCCATGTTGACTCTCACAGATAACATTCCCCTCATCTGCCCAGTGCTGTATACGGTCTCTCGCTACTTTCTCCAAGATCTTAACAACTACTGATGACACACAGACTGGTCTATAATTGGACACTTCCAGTCTGTTACCACCCTTATGCAATGGCACTATCTTACCTTCCTTCCATTCCCTAGGCACCTTTGCCAAAGCCAGACTTTCATTGAAAAGCCATGTTAAAGGCACTGTCAATTCCCTAGCACATTCTCTCAAAACTCGTGGGGAAATACCATCCAGTCCCACAGCTTTACTGACATCCAGAGTACTCAGTATCTGAAACACACTCTCCTCCTGTACCTCCAGACCTCGAACCAGTCCTATCCCTCTAGCATTAAAACTGACTCCTCTAGGATGAAATACTCCAATAAAGTGTTCATTGAACAATTCCCCTATGTCCTCTGCATCAGTCACTCTATTCCCATTTTTATCCCACAATATCATTCTTCCACAGTCATTTCTCCTCCTACTGGCCACATAGCTAAAAAATTCCCTAGGATTTTCTTTGGATCTTAGGGCCAATCTCCTCTCATATTCCAGTTTTGCTTTCCTTACCACACTAGTCACTCTTCTGGCCTGTGTCTTCTATTCCTCATGCATCTCTTCACCTGTCTCCTTATATCTCTTCCATAGCCTCTTTTTCGCATGCAATACCTGTTTAATATTGTTTGTCATCCACTTTACTCCAAATTGCGTCCTCTTCTTCACTCGTGGTATACAACTTACCATTGCTGATAACAAATATTCTTTCACAATTTCCCACGCACTAGTGATATCCCGGCCTTCCAATTCCTGCCTACATGAAACTTCCCGAAGTTGACGTCTAAGACTATTATAATCACCTGCCTTATAATTCCACATAAGTTTCCGTCTCTTTGATACTCCTGCATGTCTATTCATTTTCCAAGTCAACACCATATGGTCACTCTCTCCAACTGGTGGGAGAGACATCAACTCAGTTATGCTCAATTAGCAACTCTTCTGATGCTATAACCAAATCCAAAACTTTTGAACCTCTTGTTCCCTCTGTTACATGTTGCCTAAGACATTTGTCCCTCAAGAATTCTAGAAATTCCATTCCCCTATTGCTACATGCATCTTCCTCTCTCCAATTTATACTATTGAAGTTAAAATCTCCCATAACAATCATTCTTCTTGCACTTGCCAAACTTAGCTGTCTAAACATCTCCTAGTCCCCATCCTCTGTGCTCCTGGGTCTGTAGCAACACCCCACTAAATATCCTGTCTTGCCTACCTCTACCTCACACCATATGCTCTCAAAATCATTTGTCTCACTTCCTTCCAAATTCTCCACTCTTAGAGGACATAGGTCATCACTTATCATAAGCAGTACCCCACCACCACGCTTTCCCCTCCTATCCTGATGAAAAATGCTATACCCAGCAACTTCTATTCCTGTTGTTATATCCCCTTCTGTCAACCACGTCTCAGTGATTGCAATAATTTTTGGCCAGGCTGATGCTATCTGCGCCACCAATTCCTCTCCCTTATTCCGGATACTCCTGGCATTAGTATAAAGCATATACATGCCATTGTTTCTATACCCAGCATTATCCCTTCTAGACTCCACTGGGCTCGGTGTTACCTGACATTGTCTCCCTTCTCCCAAGTATCCATTCCCACAAGAGGCCACCCCTGCTGTCATCCTCCCTGGGACACACTGACTCGTTCAGAACAGCAATCTCTCCAGATGCCTACGTCCTTCCTCATTCAAATGTAAACGGTCTCTCACATACAATTCCTCTCTTTCCTCAAATGCACTCCAAGCATCCACATATACGAGTCCTCTCTTTTCACACATTCTCGCTGTTATGCCATTCAATATCACCGCTCTTCTGCTCAGCTCATCATTATCATACGTAGGCAACACGCACACTATTTTTCCTCTCTCTGTCTTCTTCCGTACAGTCTCAAGCAAAAATCTCATATCTCTCGCTGCCCGACTTACATTACCACTCAAGTCATTCGTTCCTACCATCACAATCATCACATCCACCCTTTCACGTCTCTTAATTGCCATAGCCACCCTTTCTATTGTTCCTCCTGGCAAACACTCCTGACACATCCTATCTTGAACACCACGGATCATTGAGTCGCCATACATTATAGCTCTTACCATTCCCTCGCTCCTATTGTTTCCATTCTCTCCTCTTCTTTCATTCTCATACCTCTCTCTTCTACTGTTTCCATTCTCTCCTCTTCTAGCAATCCCATACATCTCTCTCATTCCCTCTCTCCTACTGTTTCCATTTTCTCCACTTCTAGCACTTCCATATCCCTCTCTCATTCTGTCTCTCCTATTACTGTTTCCATCCTCTCGTCTTCTATCATTCCCATACCTCTCTCTTTCCATCTCTCCTACCGTTTCCATTCTCTCCTCTTCTAGCACTTCCATATCTCTCTCTCATTCCGTCTCTCCTACTGTTTCCATCCTCTCGTCTGCTAGCATTCCCATATCTCTCTCTCATTCCCTCTCTTCTATTGTTTCCATTCTCTCCTCTTCTAGCACCCCCATACCTCTCACTCATACTCCCTAAATTCTCTCTCTCTCCTACTCTGATTCGCCTTGCATTTATCTCTTCCATTCTCCTAATCTTATCTTTCATACTTCTGCTCTCATTCACAAGACATTCCACCTCCTCTTTCAACTCATCTATCTCCCTCTGCAGGTCAGTCACTCTTAATCTAAATTCACTCTCCCAAACAAAACCATCTCCTAAACTTTCACAGTCACTCACACCTTCCACACTATCAACTATTATTTTCTCATTCTCTCCTATCACACTACTTGTCTTCCTACATTCATTCCCCGTTCCTGGAGCAACATAGTCGGATATCGATATATCTAATGTACTTATTTCCTCCAACTGCCTACATTTTGCGCACATATGCTCTCCACTCTCTTTAACAAGCCACATATGTAATTCCCGAGACGCATACATGCCACAAGTACTGCATGCCACAAAGTCCCTTATGATATTGCTAATAATTGAGTTCTTAAATGGCGGAGGACTTGGCGTCACACCACTTGCGACTGCTGCTGAATCCACCATCATTCCTTACTGCCGAGTAGCGTAATCTTTAATAATTATTCAATTAATAAATAAGAGGGAAAAAAAGTACGAACATCAGAACATTTAAGTACTAAATATAATTAAATAAAATGAAATATAACTAAATACAGTAACTTAGCTTCGTTTTGTCTTCCACCGTGACGCGTTCGATTCCGACGGTACCAAAATATATTATATTGCGACAGCAACTAACTTCCAAAAAACAACCACTGAAGTACACTCGTATTCAGAGAAACAATTTAGCACTCAAAAACGTAGAAAAACGGGGAAAAAATGGACTATTCACCGATTAAAAATCACTTTCTTCTGCACAGCTCAAATTCACCGCCACGTGCTACGGCGACGCTAGCGCCACTGATATATATGGAAGTATAAGGCTGGTGATTATGACAAGCTTAGCAGACAACTTTTAGCTATAGTGTGGAATGAGGAGTTGAGCCATAAGGAAATAAATGCTATTTAGGAACTGAGAATGAAATACATAATGGCATCAATCTGGGAATGCATTCAGAAGGTCAACAGGCTGAATAAGGTACGTTTAAAATGGATGAATGAAGGGATTAAACATGAAATTTGAAAGAAGTAGAAGGCACTTTGGAGGCAGTACAAGATGAATTATGATAATAATCAGTTACACGAAGAGCATAAAGAACCAACCAAGTGCAATAAAAGTGCAGTATGAGCAGAAATTAGCAAATCATGCAAAGAAAAACCAGAGAGAGTTTTTGGATGTGAGGCAAATAGAAGAAAGAAAGAATGATTATGGTAAGATGATATTAATGGATGGAAATGGTAGAATGGTAACTACTGCAGAAGACATTGTTGAAGTATTCAGTGATCAATTTATAAGGGTGTTTCATCTTCATCAGGGTGAAATCATGAGAAACTTAAGTGTAGAGGACATAGGAGAGGATGGCTTAATTGCGACTGAGTTGGAGCTATTTGAGGAAATAAACGTGATGTCAATAAGGTAATAGGAATTGATGACATATCACCACACATCTTAAGAAAATGTTTCAGGAATTGGCAGTAGCATTGGCATGCATGTTTAATAAGAATTTTACGACATCTCAGGTTCAAAGGGAGTGGAAAGAAGGTAAAATTTTTCCACTGCATAAAGGTGGTAAAAAGGCTGTGGCTACAAATTACAGGCCAATCTATATATCTGGAATTGAGGTGAAGGTGCTAGAGAAACCGATAAGTAGGCACAGAAACTTCAGTATTCTCTGCTGTTATTGGCAAGGGTTTGTTAAAAGGAGATCATAATTTATTAACTTAAGTACTATAACAAGGTGAGAGATGTCTTCGAGAAGGAGATACATATACAGTGATATACTTAAATTTTGCAAAAGCTTTTGATAGACTGCCACATGATAAGATGTTAAATAAATTGAAAGGGATGGGATTGGATAACAGACTTCTGAGATTGGATAACAGTCTTCACCGATCAGAACTGAGAACTCAGTTCTGATCAGTGACTGGCTGTCAGAATGGTATCAGAAAGTTGTATATGGGAGTGCAGTATCCTGAAAGAGGAAGACCACTAGTGGTACGTTGCGTGGGTCATTTTTGGAATAATTGTTATTTAAGACTGTGAGTTCGAATCCCACGTTGGGCATGGATGTTTGTGATGGTCTGTGAAAATACTAGTGGTTGTGGTGGACGGTAGGTGCCGTTGGTGTAGTTACGATTCATTGTAGTTGATGGATTTGAGTGGTGGAGACAGAGTTGTAGAGTAGATGCCCTCCCTCGATGAGCTTTGGACTCCCTAGAAGTGTCACATAATAATAAGTGCCTTAGAAGATAGAAATATAAGATCTGATAACGTTGGAGTGTTGACAGGTAACAGACTCATTTAGAGGAAAATTGTAGATAGGAAGTTAGTAATGATGTAATTTTTCATGTAGTACTATCATATCCTGTATACCCCTTGAGGGTATATATCAGGAATTTGATGATGATGACATTCCTCTTGAAAAAGTTCTACTACAGTTCTGCTTTGCTTGTTTCATTTAACTGTCTTGCAAAGTAATTACTCCAGACATACAAGATATAGTTATATCCAGTTTTCATGTCATCTTTATCATCTGATTCCTTTTACAGCACTCTTTCCAACATTTCTAAGCTTTTTCAATAGCCTCCAGAACATTCTCCACCTTCCTGATATTCATTTTCTATATTATTATCAGTCTTCTCATGACTTTTGTTTAGATTCTTTTACATATAGCTTATATTCCTTTAGGGTGTCTGCCAACTTATTTTCTATATCAACGCAGAGTTAAGCAGATGTTATTGCCTTAAATGATTGCATAAATTGGCAGGTTTTGTGGAACTGTCAGTTCAGTGTTGCAAAGTGTAAGATTTTGAAAGTTGGTAAGCAATGATAGGATGTAAAGGATACACTTGATGTGGAAACTTCAAAGGAGATGAGAGATCTGGGTGTTGTGGTGGACAAGGACTTTAATTCAAGGGCTGCATTGCACAAGTTGTGAAGATGTCGCATCAGATAATGGCAATGATGCAGTGGGCCCTGACTTGCAGAAATAAAGAGATTATGATGCCATTGTATAAAGCCTTGTTCAGGTCTCGTGGATTATTGTGCACAGATTTGGTTGGTGGGTTTTTTGTGGCAATGAGTATATGTTAAAATGGGTCCGGTGAAGCTTCACGAAGGTGGTCAGTGATCTTTGGAATGTGGAGTACGAGGACAGGTTGAGAGAATGTAAATTGCAAAACTTTGTGAATAGGAGGAGGGATATGATTGAGACATATGTTAGTCAGGAGTTTTTATCAGGTTGACATGGAAGAGATTTTTCATAGAACGGGATGGTGGGGGCAGAACAAGATGCCATACTTGGAAACTATAAGCAGGGTGTGAGCAGAGGAGAAGGTTCTTTACATGGAGAATGATTGGTGAGTGGAATGCATTGCTTGAGTTTGTTGTGAATGTAGACTCATCGAATCAGTTTAAGGCATAGTTAGATGAGCTTTGTGTGTAATAGTGTGGACGTCCCACGATGAGTCTCTGACTCCATCGAGGTCATATGTCAGTAATAGAGCCTCTGTAGCTCAGTCAGTATAGGTGAAGCCCTTTGATCGGAAAGACCTGGGTTCAATTCCCATCTATGACATGAGGAACCTTTATCTGGTCTCTTTTGGCTAAAGCTGAGTTAGCTGGTCTCATATGGAGGTAGAGGGTTTTTCGTCCCTCAGAACGGGCAAACTGGCCCTGTGAACACACATGGATCTACATTTTTAAAACATATATATATACTTAATCCCTCATCAGGAGGACTCAACCTCACCCCCCAAGGGATGGGGGAGAAAGGGAGAGACCTCATATGAAAATAAATATGTCAATAATAATAATAATTTATTTTAGCATATGGTCCCAAAGTAGGTTCTTTTACTGAAAAAGGGGAGAATTTTTTGAGTCATTAGAACAAGCAGCTGTCATAAAGAAAATGGAAAGGGTGGAGATCTGAGCACCAAAGTAAGAAATGAATCCCTCCAGGCATATTAGGAATTTTGTCCAAATTTTGGGAAAATTTGGACAAATAGAGGGTGCCAAAATCAGGACTCTAGTCTTTGTGTTGCTGCTACAATTTTTTTTAACTAGTCCGTTGATTACACCATGCTGTTATAGTCTCGTGTATTGTGAAAAACTGTTGCTTTTCACTATTGTGAAAAACTTTTTCTCTTGAAGATGCTGGTTTTATAACCAGCATCTTCAAGAGAAAAAACCAGCGAAATATCAGCAATAAGCTAATAAATTAGTTATTTACTTATTTTTCTGTGTTCTAATATATACTGTTAAAAAATAAACAAGAATAATGTTAAGTATTTGCTGGATTTCTGCTTAGGACACAGACATGGTCATTACTAACACCATGTTCCAATATAAAAATGTGCACAAGTTCACATTGAGAGAAGACACAAGAAATAGGAAAAGAATCATTGTTGATAGTCATATCCTCATTCTGATTCAAGATACAAGAGTGTACAGAGGACTTGGGAGTTGAAATGACTATTACATAGTACTAAGCTGGGGAAAAATAGATATTACATTGAAAAGAACAGTATGTAAGAGATTTAAGTTAAAGTCAAGTAGCTTTCACTGATAAACTTTAGACTTATCTTTAAAGGTTCCTGTGGCATAATTAAAATTAATAACTTAACATGTATATAACCAACAGTAATAAACTTTAATGAATTAAAGGTACAAATATTTTATACTGAAAGTAACAGTACATCATCAGTGTAGAACATACAGTTAAAGGAATGGAATACAAAAGTACAGAACAATCGGTGGATTACCAATTAAAATTGTTGCTTCTTGCCAGAAAATTACTATTAATAAAATATTATTAAATAATTCTTTAAAACTATTTCATTGATGGTTACATAAGATAAGAGTCTCCCAAACTTTTGGGAGAGAGAGAGAGAGAGAGAGAGAGACAATCATTTAGATTCAAATTCGGCCGATGTAAAAGGGCTTCGCAACTTTCTTTGAAAAGGCATTCATATTTAAACTTGCATCTGTGGAGAAGACGAGCTTTATCCCACTGTATATTATGTTTAGTGTCAATACTATGTTGTGCTAGACCAGACTTATGAGGTTTCATGTATTCGATATAATACTGATGTTCCTTCATTCTTTTTTCCACAGAACAGCCTGTTTGTCCAAAGTATGTTAAATTACATTAACATGGTGTGCCAGTTTGTATTTTGTAGATGGCAACAAGTTAGAAATTTTGTTGATAGGAAAATATGTGGGGATAAGATGATACTTCTTCAAAATTCTGCGAATAGGTTCTGAGATGCCTGAAATATAAGGGATTGGAACTCTGTGGTCTGTTGAAGAATCCTGAGGTGTTGGAACATATGAGTTAATTATCTGCTGGATTTGATAGGGTTGTAACCAGTGTTGAGCTACAGAAATTTTAACAAAAGGCTCGCATCGTTGAGCAAAAAAAAAAATGATAATTCCTGTAGGATATCAATCATTAATGCTAATCTTTTAAAAATTCCAAATTGAGAAGTTGGTTTAAAAAGCCCTTATATTTATCGTTCGATGCAAAATGCTTGCATAATGCTGGGTAATTTCTCCACAAAGCAAGAGCCATTCGTAAACTGCAAGCTGCCTATCATGGTCCAAACACATGGCCGATCTTTAAAATTTTGATACAAAGATCTTTTGCAATCGTATTTAATTCTCGTTGATTTTTTGGGGATTGATGATAAAAAGCATATAATTTATCCATAAATATTTCAAAATGATTTATTTCTTTAATGTTTTTTATCGAATCGTCTAATGCTAAGTGTAAACGATGAGCGTAATGCCAAATCACAGCATTGGGAAATTTTTGTAGAAGTTTGATTGCAACACCTGATTTGTTTCCTAACGTTACACTAGCGCCATCAGAACAAAATGCAATGAAATGATTTTTTATATAGTTATCAGAAATTCCGTATGAATTTAAAGTAGCAATTATAGTATCATGTATACATTCCACAGTGGTATTTTCTAGTTATATAAGATTATTAAACAAGAAGAACAAGGGGCTTGCAAATTTGAGAAAAATTTAACAAAGGGCTTGTGCAAGCCCCTTATAGTTCACCAGTGGTTGTAACTATTAGATTCTATTAACTTTTTTTATAGTGAAAAGTTTTTGTTGTAAGCTTAAGGGGTGGGGGGTGGGGGGGGAACACTTTATATGCTCTATTAATTAAAGATTTGATAACACTGCTTTTTTGAGAGATGTAACGAGTAGACTTTTGCTGAATGTATCTGCCAGTAAAGGTAGGTTTTCGATAGAGACTTGTTGATAAAGTGCCAGAGGATGTGCGTGTAAGGAGGATGTCCAAGAATGGTAAACTATCAGCCTTTTCTTTTTCCATGGTGAACTGAATGCATGGGTGAATGCTATTTATCTGTTGTAGGAATGTGGTAAGATCTTCTTCAGCATGTGGCCAAATAGTAAAGACATCATCAACGTAATGAAACCAAAGAGAGGTTTGGGGATGAATGGATGAGAACAAGGGTCTTCCAGATGGTTAAAAAAATAGTTTGCCAGAGGTGGAGACAGAGGGCTACCCATGGCAGTACTTTCAATTTGTTTGTAGATCTTGTTTTTCCAGCTGAAATATCCTGAATGTATAACAAATTCAAAAATCTTTGCAATATCTGGAGGATAATCATCATATAGTAATTGACCGTGTCAGCTAAATATTTGTACCTTTAATTCATTAAAGTTTATTACTGTTGGTTATATACGTGTTAAGTTATTAATTAAACTTTTGACTTCAATATAGAAACATTACTGAAGATAGTTTTTAAATGAGAACCCAAACCTTGGAGTCTCAGTGGCAAACTCTAAAGAACACATTGATTGATTCGTCATGGAGGTATGTGGTGAAGTTGTCTGGAAGGATAGAAAAATAAGAACCTCATGCAAGATGCTAAAGTAGTAGTTTTGGAAAAGAAGAAAGCATACTAAAAGTTCATAGAAAATAAGTTGGCAGACACTCTAAAAGAATATAAGCTATATGTAAAAGTATCTAAACAAAAGTCATGAGAAGACTTTGATAATAATATAGAAAATGAATATCAGGAAGGTGGCAGAATGTTCTGGAAGCTATTGAAAAAGCTTAGAAATGTTGGAAAGAATGCTGTAAAAGGAATCAGATGATAAAGATGACATGAAAACTGGATATAACTATATCTTGTACGTCTGGAGTAATTACTTTGCAAGACAGTTAAATGAAACAAGCAAAGCAGAACTATAGTAGAACTTTTTCAAGAGGAATGTAAAAAGGATTACATATCAATACTTGAGGCAGTATTGATATCAAAAACTTGAAATGCAGAAAGACAGCTGGAGTAGATGATATTCGACCAGAAATGCTTAAGTATGGAGATATAAAAGTTTTGCATTGGCTACACTGCCTAATCCAGAGGGCCTGGTCAGAAACTTGAATTCCAGATGATTGCAGCAGAGCTCTGAGTTCTCCTTTATTAAAAAAAAAAAAAAAAAAAAAAAGGTTATAAAGCTGAATATCTCAATTACAGAGGAAATTCTCTAGTAAGTGTTCCAGGTAAGATTTGTGGAATAGTAACTTGGGAAAGAACAAGCTGGGTTCAGGCTGAATAGAGGTTGTAAAGATGAGATTTTCACTTTAAGACAGATAGTTGAGAAATTATGGAAATATGACAAGGATCTGTACTTAAATTTTATTGATCTGGAAAAGGCATATGACAAGGTGCCCATAGAAAAGCTTTTCAAGACACTACAGTTATATGGGGTGAATAAAATATTATACAGAGCAATATATAGTTTATGTTTAAGTTATCAGTTAGAATCAAAATAAATACAAGAAGATCATTTGATGTAAAATCAGAGGTAAGACAAGGATGCACATTATCTGCACCCCTATTCATCATTTATATGAATCACATTATGAAAAAAAGTGGCATCAAGCTTGATATTAGAATTGGAGATGTCAAACTTAGCTCTTTGCTCTATGTAGATAATGATGTACTCCTAAACACATCTAGCGCAAGTTTCCAGGATTCTCTAACTAAATTGAATAACAGCTGAACAAATTTGGCATGAAAGTCAGCAATAAGAAAACCAAAACTATGAAAATAGGCAGAATCACTGAACACATTATCTGCTTTCTGGAGAGCCTATAGAACAAGTAAAATATTTCAGCTTTAGGCACAGTTTTTAGTGAAGATGACAAACAAAATCTCGAAGTAGACAGCAAAATAAGCAAAACTGGCATGGTAGGAAGTCCACTGAATAAATGTATATGAAATAAGAGAGAAATGGACAAAACAGCAAACTAGCAGTATACACGACAGTGTTCAAACTAGTCTTAAGTTATGGATTTGAGAGTTGGATTAGAAATACAGGTTGATCAAAGACTAGAGACCACAGATATGAGAGTTCTGAAAAAGATTAGAGGAGTGAACAGATAGCATTGATTGCTGAACCATATTAATAATGAAGATATTAGAAAGGAACTTGACATTGTTACAATTCAAGAATGTGTAAACAATACTAAACTAAGGTGGTAAAGCTGCTTAAATAGAATGGGTGAGGAAAGGTTAGCAAAACAGGTATTTGATAATAAGATGGTAGGAAAGAGACCCAGGGAAGACCAAGTATAGATGCAACAATATTGGAGTGCCAACAAGTAATAGGCTAATTTGGAGGAAAACTGTGGATAGGAGATTAATACTAATTTTTACTTAATCATGTAATTTTGTCATCGCAGTTTGAACATCCCTTGAGGATACATGTCAAAAATTGATGATGATCTCCCACCCATGCCTTCCAAATTACAAAACTTCATACTTAACAAAATCCAGTTGAAAACTCCACTCACTTGTCTTCTCAGACTCCTCATATTTCTCCCCAACTTTGCCTCATCTTCACATCCACATTTCAGCCTCTTACACTAGCATTGCAATGGTGGCTTTTTTCTTCTATGATGCTCCTCTGCTATGCACAGTTTGCTATTACCTAAGCAAATCTCTTATCCACACTCACTTTCATCATTTGAGCTCTCTCGTGTCAATCCATCAAATTTCTTTGCAAAATCTAAATATACTTCTGTATATATATTTCCCTTGTCCATTGCATTTGTCATTCTGTAATGATACACAAAAATATAATTTCCCTTTTTAATAGAATCATGCTGACCATCACAGAAAATCTTGCTAATAATCAATGCAGTTCCTACCATTTATGAAGCTCTTGAATGCCTTAATTTCAGATGGCATATTCTTTACTGGCCTATAAGCCAAAGCTTCAGTCTTTTATCACCCTTTTCTGAAGTGAAACAATTTTACCCTCTTTCCGCTCACATGGGACTTGTCTTTTATTTTTAAATGTTTCTCCCACCAACTTACACTGTTTGGAAAGAAGTCAATGGACACCCCTATGAGCAAGGTGCATCATGCCATGTAACAAGTCACGTGTTTGTAGCTGGTATAAATTGGAGTAATATGATACTCCCAAGTCAGTGCGACTGTCTGGATAAAATGGCTGCGAGAAGGGAACTAACAGAGTTTGAAAGAGGCATTGTGACAGGATACCATGTTGCAGGTTTATTTGTTCAGTAAATTTGTTAACAATTATTGATTGTTAACCTGGACAATTCTAGGTCAACAATCAGTAATTCCATACTGAGATGGAAATGCATTTCCATTTGAAAAGAGTTCCAGATATCAACTGGAACACAAACCAATGCTCATAACATGGGTTTCCATGGTATGACTGCAGTATGCAATCCTTACATTACTCGGACCAACATGCAGTGTCTTCTTCATTCATGCAGAGAGTATGTGCAGTGGGTCATGGAAGCTTGGAAATCTATGTTATGGACTGACGAATCATGCTACACCCTCTACTGAACAGATGGATTTATGTGGCATGTGCACAGTTAACGTCTCTCACCAGAGTGTGTAACCGAAACTGTGAAATTTGTAGGTGGCAGTGTGATTGTATGGTCTTGTTTTTCTTGGTTTGGCCTCAGATGTCTGTTTGTGGTGCCATGAACATTGAACTCCAAGATGTATCTGAACATTCTGAAAAATGCAATGCTTCGTACTTTGTGGCATATCTGTAGAACTGACCATGGTCTCTTTCAGCAAGACAGTGCACTGTGTCATAAGGCTGCTTCTGTAACAACATGGTTTGTAGACATGAATGTCAGCATACTTGACTGGCCTTCACAGAGCCCTGATCTCAACCCCATTGAACATCCATGGGGATGAACTGGAGCATTGGGTGAGGTCAAAGAATATCCATCCCACAACAGTCTAGAACCTCATTACATGCTTATGGGAAGAATGGTCCAAAATTCCCATTGATTGCCATCATACGCATGGAAAGTGTGTTCCATAGTATTGCTGCAGTCATCGCAGCGAAAAAAGGCTCTACATCTTATTAAAGTGATCACCACGGCTGTTTGTTCCTAACACTATGGTGTCTTTTGACTTCTTTTCAAGCAACGTATAGTACATTAATACTGTGGGTGAGCTAAGACTTTTGTCTATTTTTATATAATTATCATCATCATCAAATTCCTGCCATGTACCCTCAAGGGGTGTACAGGATATGACAGTACTACATGAAAAAATTACATCATTACTAACTTCCTATCTACAATTTTCCTCCAAATCAGTCTGTTACTTGTCAAGACTCCAACATTATCAGATCTTATATTTCTATCGTCTAAGGCACTTTGTACCGTATCAATCCACCTATATCTTGGTCTTCCTCTGGGTCGTTTTCCTGCCAACCTGGCAGAGAACACTTGTTTTGCTAATCTTTCCTCTCCCATTCTATTTAAGTGACCATACCATCTGAGATTAGCTCTGCTAATGCATTCCGGGATGCTGACAATGTCAAGTTCTTTCCTAATATCCTCGTTTTTAATATGATATTGCCATTGATGCCATCTGTTCACGCCTCTAATCTTTCTTAGGACTCTCATATCTGCGGTCTCTAGTCTTTGGTCAAGTGTTTTACTTCTGACCCAGCTCTCAGATCCATAAGTTAAAATTGGTTTGAACACAGTCTTGTATACAGCTAATTTAGTGTTCAGACTAATTTCTTTCTTATTCCATATGAATTTATTCATTTGACTTCCCACCATACCAGCTTTGCTGATTCTGTTGTCTATTTCTATATTTAGTTTACCATCTTCAGTAAAAATTGTGCCTAAGTAGCTGAAATGTTTTACTTGTTCCACAGGTTCTCCATTCACAACACAGTTGACATTTTCAATGATTCTGCCTATTTTCATTGTCTTTGTCTTTTTATTGCTGACCTTCATACCATATCTATTACAACAGCTATTCAATTTAGTCAGAGAATCTTGCAGACTTGTAGCGGATTTATTTAGAAGTATAACATCATCCGCATAAAGCAAAGAGCTGACATTAACATCTCCAATTTTGATATCAGGTTTAATACCACATTCCTTCATAATGTGATCCATATAGATAATGAATAACAGAGGGGATAATGTACATCCTTGTCTCACACCATATTTAACATTAAACCATCTTCCTGTACTTCCTTCAATTCTAACTGCTGACTCACAACTCAAATAAAGACTAAGTATTGCTTGATATAATGCCCCATTGACACCATATAACTGCAGCGTATTGAATAGCTTCTCTCTTGGCACCTTGTCATATGCCTTTTCCAAATCGACAAAACTTAAATACAGATCTTTGTTATATTCCCATGCTTTCTCGACTATTTGTCGTAAAGTGAAGATCTGATCCTGACAGCCTCTATTTGGCCTGAATCCAGCTTGTTCTTCACCAAGCTTTTCTTCCACAATTCTTCTCAACCGTTTCTCAAGTATACTTGCATAGATCTTGCCAGGAACACTCAATAGGGAAATACCTCTGTAATTCTCACATTCAGTTTTATTTCCCTTTTTATATATGGGTACTATGAGAGCTCTACTCCAATCATCGGGAATTCGTCCCTCTGTCCAGGCTTTCTGAACTATGCAGTGCAGCCACTGTAAGACTCTTATACCACCATACTTCAGCATTTCTGGTCGAATATCATCTACTCCTGCTGCCTTTCCACATTTCAAGCCTTTGATGGCTTTTTCTACTTCAAGTATGGATATGTATTCCTGACTGCATGCATGGTCAGCGTTTTTTATCACTGTGCTGTCATCACTGCTTGTTTCATTTAGCAGTTTTTCAAAGTAATTACTCCATACTTCAAGGATATCTTTTTCTCCTGTTTTCATTTCACCTTTATCATCTCTAATTCCTTTTACAGCACTCTTTCCTCCATTCCTAAGCTTCTTCAACAACCTCCAGAATATTTTGCCACCTTCTTGATATTTATTTTCTATATTCTTGCCAAAGTCCTCCCATGACTTTTGTTTAGCAAGTTTTACACACTGTTTAGCTTTCTTACATTTGTCTCTGTATTCTGTAAGAGTAAAAGCTGACTTATTTGCCAGGAACTTTTGATATGCTTTCTTCTTTTCCTTCACTGCCTCTTTAACTTCCTGTGTCCACCAGGGAGTTCTGATTTTTTTATCCTTGCACACAACCTCACCACATGCCTCTCTGGCAGAATCAATCAATGTTTCCTTCAGAGTTTGCCACTGAATCTCCAAGGTTTGATTCCTGTTCTCAAACTCTTTCATTTTCTTTTCAATAATATTTCTGTATTTTAGTCTACAGTTCACATCTGAGAGCTGCTCAACTTTTATTCGCTTTAAAACTTTCTTACATGTTAATCTTTTCAATATGAAATTCAATTTTATCCTGCTCAAGACTAAATAGTGATCACTTCCAATTTCAAATCCTCTGTACACTCTGGTGTCCTGCACCAAGGAGAAAACATCACTATCAACAATAACATAGTCAATGAGACTTTTCTTATTCCTAGCCTCTTCTCTCCATGTGAATTTGTGCACATTTTTATGTTGGAACATGGTGTTAGTAATAACCAGTCCATGTCCTGAGCAGAAATCCAACAGATATTTGCCATTATTATTAGCTTTGCTCTTTTCTCCAAATTTTCCCAAAATATTTTTGTATGTCTCACAATCATTTCCTACTCTGCTATTTAGATCCCCAACAAGGACCAACTTTTCCTTTTTCATTGTGTCAGTTGCTTTTTCTAAAGCATCAAAAAATTCCTCCACTTCTACCTTAGTAGAACCTTCTGTGGGACCATAGGCACAAATAAGTCTCATTGTCCAGTTCCCCATTCTCATATTTGCCCACATTACTCTACTTGAGACTGACTGCCATTCAAGAAGATTAGCCTCGTATTTTGTGTTGAATACTATGGCTACTCCTTCTTTTCCTTGATTGTCATTGCCTGAATATAACATTTTGTATTTATTGCTCAGAAAGATCTCACCAGTTTTGGTCTTTTTTGTTTCAGTCACCCCTATTATGTCGATGTGGTACTTATCTAATTCCTCAGCTAGCTCCATTTCTTTGCCATTCAGGCTTCTTATGTTGATAGTACCGATCTTTAACTCTGGTGATGTTGAGTTGGGGTTTGTTTTCAGATTTGTTCCAGTAGCTGACTTTTCGCTGTTCGCCCTGGTTCCCTGGCGAAAACAACAGGGGACTTGTTTAACCGGGCGACGCCCCAGCCGGCATGAAATTTTGTCATGTTGTACCATCATTCTATATTTTGGTTTAACCAATAAGAATACAATTTGGTCGGCTAAATCCCAAATTGCCAGCCCATCCTCGTCCGTTCAGTATCCAAGTAGATACCCAACAGGGTGCACCACGAGAAGGTGAGGATTGGACATTAGGTCAGAAGCCCTGGTCGGTTCTCCGCATTCCTTTAAAGGCTATGTGGAGGTCTCCTCTCAGTTATACAGCTTTGACCCTTAAGCACCCCTTATATAATTATATATATTATATTTGTATTTTTTATTTACATTTTTACACAGTCTGGAAATCCTTCTCTACAGACCAAACATGGAACCTTTTGAGCCACATCAGGCCTCCTGTAAGCAAGGCAGTAGTCTCACAGCAAATGAAAATTCATTTTCATCACAGGACTTTTGTAAAAAAAAAAAAAAAAAAAAAAAAAAAGAATGTATTAAGGCTGCCAGTATCTCACTGGAGCATTCCTTTAAAATAGACAGTGATATGTCACTGTGTCTTATTGCCTTATTAACACTGAGTTTACTTAGCTCTTCATATATCCTGCTGTCTATTCACCACCCATCCCTCGCTTGTCATTACCTCCATACTCAAACTCTGCATGATGTCACATGCATGAGGTGTGATATCACCTTGATGAATTGTGTTCGTTAAATATCTCATCTATATCCTCCATAGTAGGTATTACCAGTCTACCATTCTCATTAACCCACATCATCTCATAATTTTTCTTCATTTTATTAGTCAGACTCAGATTTTTTGTCTAATGATTGGCTAATTGCTTTCATAGCACACTTTCACTTTTTTTTTTTTTTTGCTTACTAGTTGAATAATCTTTCTTTCTTGCTCTTTATACTCCTTACATAACTCTTATTACCTATAGCCTCCTTGTCCTACTTCCATAATGTCTTCTTCTTCTTCCAGACTGCATGCATCATCTCTCTCTTCATCCATTTTACACCTTTTTATTTAATCTTCTGACCCACCAAATACATTCAGTTGCTGCTGTTAAATAGCTCATAATCAGTACTCAAGAAGTTTACCTTTTTTTGCCTAGCATCTCATTTTATCCTATAGCTCCAGTCTGCTTCTTGAGCTACCCCATATTTCTAGTCCTCATATATAACTGGCTGCTATCCTAGGTGATCATCTCATGGTCACTATTATCATCTGGCTGCAGATTCAACATTTTATTCACATTTACATCCAGCAAAATGAACAAAAGATTCTCAATTATTGGATTTCTTTCTCTACGCACTACCTATAAGTAGTGTGTATGTAAAGAAATGTATTGGACCCTCAAAACTTCAAGAAATTCATTTTCCTTTCTCCTAGAGTTGTAATGATCTTGTTTCCTAGGTCAGTATGTATGTAAATTTTCTTCACATTCTCTGCATTCTCAGTCCTATAACAGCATTCAAGTAAATATCTCATTCTGGCTGCTTCCACTTCACATCATACTGCCACTATATCTCTTTTTGGATCTCCACATTCTGCATGCACATCATCAACACTCCCCCCACCCCACCTTCTTGCACATGCACATATCTACATATCCTGACAAAAAATCTTCCCTCTGTTTCTATACTTTCAAGATATCATGTTCACACAAAGTAACATTCCATCACTGTATCATTGCAACACTTTTATTCTACTTATTTCTGGCACTGCTGTCATTTATAAACAGACGTAGTACCTCATTTTACATCTAGTTTTATCCACGCTACCTCTCATTTATGACTTCTTCTCACCTGATCTTGGCGGTCTCTTTATCACCACATTTCCCATATTTTATTATCATCAGATCTTTGTATGGGTAAGGAATTTGTTATCAAAGCTCCTTTCTATCAGGCATTCAACTCATCAGATGATGCCTTAATTTCTGAGATAGTGCTCTTTTTTTTTTTTTTAATACTTAGATTGCCAGTCTTCTAACCAGCTCACTGATATGTTATCCATTTAACACCTGTCTCAATGTAAAATACCAACTTATTATTGAGTCAAATTTGTAAAATTTATAAAATTTAGGTATTGGGTGTGTGTGTGTGTGTGTGTGTGTGTTTTCGTTTGCATGCTTGCACATGCACACATATACCAGCCACTGAATTAGAAACCTTTATGCAGATGTATGTAAATATCATTTATGTAGCATATATGCAAAATAATTGGTCATGGGCATCATCGTATTCTAGGTAATTATCTAAGAATGCTGCTGGTTATATAAGTTGATGTGTGTTAATAATGTGTGATTTTAATTAAGTTGATCACAATGGGAAAAACAAAGGATCTTGCAGAGTTCAATAAAGGGCTTGTTGTGGGTGCTCATCTCACTGCAGTCATGATTTTGAAAACAGCAGAGCTGACGGGTTTCTCAAAAGGTGAGATGTCCTGGGTTTTTAATAAGTGAAAAAATAGCCCACATTGCTTGTCCAAGAGATGTAATTGTGGTCCTAAGACAGTCTTTCAGAAACGAGATTGCCATTGTCTGAGAAGGGGCTTGTATGGACAAACAGAACTTCCTGTGTGCAGCAATTTGCTGAAGCATTTAATGACGGCTGTTTCCCGACCCATATCTCTCTGAACTATGCGCAAAAAATTGAAGAGGATTGATATTGGCAGATGCATGCCTACATGTAAAATAAAAGTTTCTAATTCACTGATTGGTGTGTGTGTGTGTGTGTGTGTGTGTGTGTGTGTGTGTGTGTGTGTGTGTGTGTCTTTTATAGTGCATTTGTTACCCTGTTATAATTACTTAAATAAATACAGAATTAAGGAATCTGTAACATCTAGCATTCTTGAATTATATCAGACTGCAGTTGCTCTCTCCAGTAAATAGAGTACAATTTTAAACTACATTTTCTTCCTTATCTCAGCATTTGATTGTTGCATAGACTATGACCTTATGATGGTGGGAATAACTTGTTGGTGGGAATAGCTGGTGGGAATAACTTGTTATGATTTTTATAAATATCATTTTTTAAAATTTTTATAAGTTTTCATAATATTTATGTTATAATGGTGTTTATAATTTATAACACATTCTTATTGAGTTTTTATAGGAGAGTCATGCTAATTTGTCTGCATTTGAACTGTTATGAATGAATATATATGCATTCTTAATTATTTAATAAAAATAGGGAGAACAAGGCCTTCAAGGCTTACCTGGACCACAAGGACTACCTGGAAAAAAGGTAAACAATTTTTTCTATAGCACCCTTAGCAAAAATATTAAAAATGCCTATATGAGTTGCCAACCGGTGTACCACCTTATTATTAAATTACTCTGGATTTAGAGAAAGATGTTGGAAGTTTATTTTGTACTTGGTTGAGTTGCCAAGGGATGTACCACCTTAACTCAGTCCTGAAGATATTTTCAGCTGCAAACATTGTTTGCTTACACTTGGATAAAGGATTAAACTAAATTTATTATAGTCTAACCAAGTGCAAAATAAACTTCCAAAAGCTATTTATACTTCTGTGTTAATAGTGATGGTTTATGGAAATTTCAATGCTGTTCAGTTAAGATGACCTTACTTAATTTTGTATTTCTGCAGAATTCCTGAATCACATGATACACTGGTGTGTGTGTGAGGGGGAGTGCCATTCATTCTTATAACATACCTTAACTTGAAATCATTCAGTTTTGTTACACACTCATCACCCACTCTGGCAAACATTCCATTCATTACCTACTCTTCATGTTTTGGAGGTACTGCAGAGCTACCAGGAATATTCTCTTGTATTCCATTATCTGCAGTACCTCCAAAACATGCATCAGAAAAGCTGTCCCCCTCCCACACACCACACCAGTTAGCACATGGGATGGTGAACACCTGGGAACCCTGGGTGCCGCTGGCATGACAGTTTTTGTTGTGTAAATGTATTCCATTGGTTGGAAAGTTAAATAAGGTAGGTGTGAAATGGATTAATTAAAAGATTAAGCATACAATACAGGGAAGAAGGCATTATGGAGGCAACATAAAATGAGTGGTAATAATGTTATTTGTACTCCTCAGTTCCCTGAGGAGTACAAATAACAGGCAAGGAGGATGATGCAGTTGGTAAGGGTAGCAAAAGTGTGGCATGAGCAACAGTTAACTAATGAAGCCAATAATAATAATAATAATGAATCTAATGAGTTCTTTTGACATGTTGGCAGCAGAAAAAATAATGATTATGGCAGGATGACATTGATTGGAGAAATGGTATAAGGATAACTGCTGCAGAGGATATAGTTGAGATATTAAATGAGCAATTCATAAAGATCTTTCATCCATATGAATGTGACATCATGCAGAGTTCGAGAGGAGGAGAGGCTGACTATGAGAGAGCAAGAGGCATATGTGGAATTGAGTAAACTAGATGTTAATAAGGCTTGTCAGACTTGGTGATATATCACCATGCATATTGTGAGGGTATGTGCCAGGGAGTTGACATGTGCCATTAGCATACTTGTTTAATATGAATCTTACACTGGGTCAAGTTTCAAAGGAATGGAAGGAAGACAAGATTGTGCTGCTTCATAAGAGAAGTGTTAAATAATAGGCCAATTTGTGTGTCAGGTGTTGTTGTTCAAGTGTTGAAGAAATTAGTAAGAACCATTATCCCAAGTTGGGTTGACAATAGTAGTATTATTTTAGATGGACAGTGTACATATGATAAAGCAAGGTTTCTCAAACTTTTTCTTCGATGGAACACTTCACAAATAGTGATTCACGGAACACCTTGGTTATTTTGTAATGTATTAATTAATAATTAATAGGTAATTTAGCTTATTTTATTGATAATTGATAATTAATTAATAGGTAATTAAACATCAATTAAACCATTAAATTAATTTATGCTGATTTTCATTGACATATCCCATTCTGATCACCAAAAATGTATAATATTATAAGTACTTACGAGTGAATGCAGACTTTTTCTCCTGTGTGCTGGTTTTGTAGGGTAGGTAAATATAAATAAAATAAATGAGTAAATCTAAGCGTTAAGAAAAAACAATCATTTATTGTCAAATGTTAATTAGTAAAAACAAAACACACAAAAATAGTAAAACATGTATATTGCAAATTGAGTACTTAATGACTCCAATGTTTTTGGGCCTTTGAATTACAAATTCTTTTGATATCAGGCACAATATTAGAAAGTTGAATTCTCATATTTGGTGTAGCATCGAGTCTGTTCCTGGACTTTGATTTGGTTGCAGAATAATATGAAAATCCTGCCTCGCATAAATATGTCGTTGTAAAAGGAAGTAAAACAAGAATAGCTAGTTTTGACACGGTGGGGTATTCTTCTGTTAAATTTGCCCAGAAATCATTTATTGGCAGTTCCTTGTATTTTTGTTTTAAATCAGAGTCACTTGTGCTGAAGCCTGCTGGCTTAGCTGTCACTGTAAATGGATTCAGAACCCAGGAATTGTCCTCACTGGATTTTGGAAAATATTGCAAAAGGGTTGATTGCAAGTTATGCAAGTGTTCTAAAATTACGTTAGATACTTCTTCATTTACTTTAGAATTTATTTCAGTCAGAAATTCATGCAAGGTGGGAAAACAATCAAAATTATTCTGTTCAACTGTAGAAATCCAGAATTGCAACTTCCTATCAAAAGATGCAATTTTATCTCTTGTATTAAAAATTGTAATATTCTTTCCTTGTAATGATAAGTTAATTTCATTGCTACTAAATAGTTTAGGGAAATAACAATGTAGACTAGGATATACATTAAAATAACTTTTTAATACAAATCCAATATTTCGGCAACATCACGTTGCCATTTTTAACAGGAACTTGTGAGCAAGACACGTGCACGCAGGCACAGCAAACAGTAAATGAGGACGAAGCATGAAGCTATTCTTTCTCCTAAAGTCCTACTGGTGTCCCCTAGCAGGCAATGTTGGTATTCTTGGGCAATTGGGCTGAGGTCTTCTGATTTAGGTTTCCCATTTGAGGCAGTCTCATGCAGCCAAATTTGTTGAGGTTTGGATTGTTTCTTAGGGTGAGGCTGATTCCATGAAAAGCCTTTCATACTTGTATTTACTACGGTGAATGATCGTGGCTTTCTTCCACCGTATTCTATGGCAGGTATCCAGAGCATGGTCTACAAGACCAGAGTGGCTGTATTGGTGGAACCAGATGTAGTCCTTGTGTTCTGTAATTCTGATATTGGCTGTCCTGCCTGTTTGGCCAAAGTAGGACAGCTTACAGCTGCAAGGGACCTGGTATACACCAGGTAGGTCTAGGGGGAGAGGTTGGTCTTTAGTGGAGCGGATAAGGGATGCCAATTTCTTATATGGTCTGTAACAAGAAGTTAAGCTGTGTTTTTTTAGGATTTTTGTAATTTTTTCCAAGGTGCCTCTGATATAGGGTATGGTGATGGATTTAGAGTAATCCTTGTTGTGAGGCAGGGGGGGGTATATTTTTTGGATTGTTTTGGGAGGGTAGCCATTGACTGAGAAAGTGTTGAGAATGTGGTTTAGTTCTGTGGTTAGGGCATTGTCATTTGAACAGACAATGTTCAAATTTTGTCTGTTCAAATTTCTATAGCCCTGTTGTGTAGTGTCTTAATGACACCATATTGTTGTGAGGAAGGGTGGTGGAATTGTTGGTGAATGTATCTGCCTGTATGGGTGGGTTTTCTGTAGACTGAGAAAACCAAGGTTCCATCAGACTGGCGGGTGACTAGTGTGTCTAAGAAAGGAAGGCAGTTGTTTTTTTCTTCTTCCAAGGTGAATTTGATTCTGGGGTGTTGGTTGTTTAAGTGTGTTAGGAAGGAGAGGAGTGCATAGGAGCCATGTGGCCAAATAGCGAACACACCATCTACATATCGAAGCCAAATGGTTGGTTTTTGTGGGGCAGAGTTTAAGGCTTTCTCTTCAAAAGTCTCCATATAAAAGTTGGCCAAGGGTGGGAAGAGTGGAGAACCCATGGCTGTCCCCTCTATTTGTTTGTAGAATTTTCCTTGCCAAACAAAATAGCCTGAGTTCATTGTGAACTGAAATAGGGCTGTGATATTGGGAGGAAATTTAGCTTGGATTACCTCTAAGGATTCTTTGAGTGGGACATTTGTGAATAAGGAGGAGACATCAAAGCTGACCATTATGTCAATGTGTTCGAGTGTAAGGTTTTTCTATGCTGGCTTTGAAGTGGGCTGAGTTTTTTATGTATGAAGCTGTTGCCAGTATAATAGTGTGTGAGAGCTTTGGCCAAATGTTTAGCTAGTTTGTATGTGGGGGAATCAATGCTATCCACTATGGGACGTAATGGCACATTTTCCTTATGTATTTTTGGGAGTCCATAAATACGGGGGGAGGGGGGGGAGTTAAATGGTTTTAATTTGTTAGTGACTTCCACAGGCCAAGAAGTGACCTTTTTAAGGAGCCTGTGGAGTTTTCTAATTTGTGAGTTGGTGGGATTGTAATCGATAGGGAGGTAAGTAGCCCGATCTAACAATAGAGCTTTCAGCTTACCTGTATAATTCTTTTGGTTAAGCAATACTGTGGCATTCCCTTTATCCGATTTGGTGATTATTATTTCCTTGTTTTTCTTTAATTCCAGTAGAGATTTAATTTCTTTAATGGGCATTTTGGCTTTAGGTGGTTTTGCTTTGGTCAGAACACAAGCCACATCCAGTCTGATATCGTTGGCGACGTGGTTAGGAAGGTGTCTTATCCCGCATTCAACTTGTATCATAATATCCTCTGCAGATATTCTTCTGGGCGCAATGGCGAAGTTGTGGCCATGTGAGTGGGTGTTGAGTGCTTCAGGTTTCACAATACACGACGAAAGGTTGACTACCGTTTCAGTAGGAAGTTGCGGTTTCGAGATCACATTCTTCTTTGGTAATAATGCATAACCAACGTCTAAGCCTTTCCACTAGAATTAATTTCATTGCACTTTGTAAAAATATCTGCCAGATATGCAAGACTCATCAACCATGAAGAATTTCTTAATTCAATAAAATTTAATATTTCATATTTCAGTAATTCAATATTTCAAATAATTTATTTCAATAATTCAATAAAATTTTGTCCTAAATTATGTGACATCAAGAAGACCATTAACTCACCACGAAGTCCAAAAAGCCTCAATAATGCTTTTCCTCTGGATAGCCATCTCACTTCAGTATGTAATAAAAGTGCGTTATGTGCTCTACCCATTTCATCGCACAAAATTTTAAATAATCTGGATTGAAGTGGTCAAGATTTTACAGAGTTGATCATTTTTATGGCTTCATCCAAAATAGTTTTTAATCATCATCATCATCATCATCAAATTCCTGCCATATACCCTCAAGGGGTGTACAGGATAGGATAATACTACATGAAAAAAATTACGTCATTATTAATTTCCTATCTACAATTTTCCTCGAAATCAGTCTGTTACTTGTCAATACTCCAAAATTATCAGATCTTATATTTCTATCATCTAAGGCACTTTGTACCGTATCAATCCACCTATATCTTGGTCTTCCTTTGGGTCGTTTTCCTGCCAACCTGGCAGAGAACACTTGTTTTGCTAATCTTTCCTCGCCCATTCTGTTTAAGTGACCATACCACCTGAGATTAGCTATGCTAACACATTCCTGGATGCTGACAATGTCAAGTTCTTTCCTAATATCCTCATTTTTAATATGATATTGCCATTGATGACATCTGTTCATGCTTATAATCTTTCTCAGGACTCTCATATCTATGGTCTCTAATCTTTGGTCAAGTGTTTTACTTCTGACCCAGCTCTCAGATCCATAAGTTAAAACTGGTTCGAACACTGTCTTGTATACAGCTAATTTAGTGTTCCAACTAATTTCTCTCTTATTCCATAGTGAAATGTATAGTTTTTAAATATATAGGAATTCTTTTTTGTTAGTGCTTGTCTATGCAAAACACAATGACTTTTGGTGGCTCTTTTAGCTACTTGCAGGATACGTGTTATATGAGGACGACATTCTGACAGGAATAGAGATGGAAAGGTATGATGTGTTTCGTGAGGATAGAAGGAGTAAAAAGGGAGGGGGGAGTGCTATTGATGATAGAGAAAGAGTTATGTCCATACAAGGTAGAGATGCAAGAGGGAAATAGGGGCAGTGGTTTTGAGGCAGTATGGTGTGAGATAGAGGTTAATAGAATCAAATACTTGGTGGGATGTTGTTATAGACCTAGTAATGTGGATGGTGGTGATAGTGAAATGTATAGTCAAACAAGCCAAGCAAATAAGAAAATGTTGATCATTATGGGTGATTTTAATTATGGCAATATAGACTGGAATGAAGAGATAGCAACTGGAAGTAAAAAAAATGAGTTTCTTGAGTTTTTGAGGGATAACTACCTCAGACAGTATGTAACAGAGGGCACACGAGGATTAAGGGTCTTGGATTTGGTCATCTCATCAGAGGATGTAATTATAAATTGAGGTGTCAAATCATCCACCAATTGGTGAAAGTGACCATGAGGTGGTTGCCAGCAGTGCAAAGACCCCTGTGAAAAAAGGGTATATGTGGAACTACAAGGGGGGTGATTATGAAGACCTCAGGAGACAGCTTGCAGGTATAGCATAGAATGAGGTGTTAGCTGGAAAAGAGATCAATCCAGCTTGGGGGATTTTCAGAAACTATTTAGTAGATGCAGTGTCTAAATGTATTCCACGCGTGAGAAGGTTAAATAAGGTAGGTGTGAGATGGATGAATAAAGAGATTAAGCATGTATTACAGAGAAAAAGGGCATTGTGGAGGCAGCATAAGAGAAGTGGAAGTAACCAATTTCATGAGGTCTACAAAGACCAGGCAAGGAGGGTGACTTGGTTGGTGAGAGTAGCTAAAGAGAGGTATGAACAGCTGTTAGCTAATGAAGCCATAAAGAATCCTAGGGAGTTCTTTCGATATGTAGCCAGCAAAAGAAAGAATGATTATGGAAGGATGACATTGATTGGAGGAAATGGTATAAAGACAGCTGTTGTAGAATGTGTGGTGGAGATACTTAATGAGCAGTTCATAAAGATCTTTCAATCTTGTGAATGTGACTTCATGGAGAGATTGAGAGCAGTTGATGATGGGGAGGAGAGACTGACTGTAAGTGAGCAAGAGGTGTTTGGGGAGTTGAGTAAACTAGATATACATAAGGCTGTGGGACTTGATAATATATCACCATGAATTCTGAAGGAATGTGCCAGAGAGTTGACACCTGCCTTGACATATTTTTTTAATAAGAGTCTTGCACTTGGTCAAGTTCCTAAAGAGTGGAAGGAGGGCAAGATTGTGCCACTTCATAAAGGAGGTGATCGAACTCGAGCATCAAACTATAGGCCTATTTCTGTGTCAGGTGTTGTGGTTAAGTTGTTGGAGAAGCTTGTGAGAACTAGGATCCAGAGTTGGGTTGACAACAATGGTATAATCTTTGATAGACAGCATGGATTTGTTAAAGGGAGGTCTTGTTTTAGTAATCTACTTACTTATTACAATAAAGTGACTGCTTCCTTTGACAGAGGAGAAGGATACACAGTAATATACTTGGATTTCGCAAAAGCTTTTGATAGAGTACCTCATGATAAGTTGACAGTCAAACTAGAGCAGATGGGGTTGGATATTAGATTAGTGCATTAGATTGGAGACTGGCTATCTGATAGGTATCAACAAGTTGTGTATGGTGGTGCGATATCCAGGAAAAGGAAAGTCACTAGTGGAGTGCCTCAGGGGTCTGTTTTAGGGCCATTACTATTTAACTTGTATATTAATGATATTGGCGAAGATTTGGAAGGAGATATTCAGTTGTTTGCAGATGAGGCAAAGTTGGGACGAACCATAAAGAGTAGTGAAGATGTTGTGGCCTTGCAAGAAAACTTGAATAAATTGAGTGATTGGGCAAGCAAATAGGGATGTGAGTTCAATGTTTCAAAATGTAAGGTTTTAAAATTTGGAAAACAAAGGTGGGATGCAGAATTTATGCTTGCTGAGGATATATTGTTGGAGGTGGAAGAAATAAGAGATCTGGGGGCGATAGTGGATAAGGATCTAAAATTTATGGGACACATCGCCAAAATTGTGAAGACAACACGAAGACTTCTGGGAATGATGTGGAGGACACTGATGTGTAGAAGTAGGGAGATTCTTGTTCCATTGTATAAGGCTTTGATTAGGCCACACATGGACTATTGTGCCCCGATTTGGTCATCGGGTTTTCAGAAGAATGAAGAGATGTTGGAAAGGGTCCAAAGGCGACTGACTAATGTAGTTTCTGACCTCTGGAATGTTGAGTATGAGGAAAGATTGAGAAGATGTGATTTGCAGAGTCTAGTGGAGAGAAGGAACAGGGGAGATATGATAGAGACCGAGAAGTTGGTAAGGGGTTGTTATAAGATCAATGGTGGAGAAGTTCTACAGAGAATAGTGAAAGATCAGGGGAGAACCAGAGGTCAACCCTGGAAACTGTATAAAGAGGGTGTGAGTAGGGGAGTGAGAGGCAGGTTTTTTTCGTTCAGAGTTGTGAATGATTGGAATGCCTTGCCTGAGAGTGTGGTGTCTGCAAGGAGTTTGAGTGTGTTTAAGACACGGTATGATGAGATGTGTGTGATAAAAGGACCTCCCAGATGAGTTTTTGACTCCATGGGGTCTTGTTTAATAATAATAATAATAATAATAACTCTCTTCATCTTTCCTACCATTGCTAGAGCACCACCTGTTCAAATATCAATACACTTCTCTCAACCGATTTCCTGTTTTGTAATATAATTATTAATAGTTGAATATATCTTTTCAGGTAGTTTTTTCTTGTAGATATTCACACATGAGTAAATCTTCTTCAGTACTTTTATCAAATATGTAACGAAAACAAACACTAGTAATACAGCAAGTCCTGCGACATCTGTAGATTTGTCCATTTGCAATGAATATTCACTGCAAAGTCTAAGTTGATGCATTAGCTCTTTTTTTATGTCAGCAGAAAGATCTTTGATGCTGTATGAAACAGTATAATTTGATAATTGCCAATACACGTAAATCCATAATTTAAATAACTTTCATGGTACTTCCATTTTGGCCTGTTCTTAGATGACTCTTATTCTTTAATATTCGCTTTTGAAGAAACAACAGTTTGCAATTCCATATTTTCTCCAGTCATATGAGTAGATGTGTCAGCAGAAGTACTTGCTCCTCCTTGTGTTAAAGTTCCTGTCTTTAAACAAGAATCCATGGGTATTTTTTAAATAATATTCAAATTCCAATATTTGTCAGAGCTATAATAAAAATAAATAGAATTGTGTTGTAAAGGTAACTTTAGTATGAAAAACAATAAGATTATAAATAAGAAATGTTTAATAATATAAAAGTAAATGAATAATGCAAAATAGTAAAAAAAGACTGCAATACACAAAAATAAATATGAATTGTAACAATACTTGTAAGAAAAGTACTAAACCGTATCAAATAATGTAAAAGCATTTGTAATAAGAATGATTTGATAAAATGTTCAGTAACAAAAAATAAACAGTTTGAAATTAATCAGATATTAATTATAAAATGAGTTAAAAGAGTAAGAAGAATTCTTTTTTTAAAAGCCGCCTCGCTGTAATAAAAAGGCGTTAACTGATTTTTTTTTTTTTCCTGAGGGCCCAGTTCCAACAAATTTACTCATAAATACCTTTCCAAATTTTTTTAAAGTTCATACATTAACATAAGTATTAATAATTAATTATGGCATAATCATAAAGAGTATTAGTACACATATGCATACGTTGTGGCATGTTGACAAATATAAATTACATCTAAATTAGTTATCAATCACTGAACTAATAAAATCTTGTAGCATGTTGTAGTTTCTTAAGGCAAACATCATTAAATTAATTTGTGCAGATTTTCATTGACATATCTTATTCTGATCACGAAATATATTTATAATATTATTATAAGTACTTACGAGTGAATGCAGACTTTTCTCCTGTCTGCTGGTAGTTTTCCCCTCCTTTTGTACATACTGGAGGTCTTTGTAGGCTTGAGGTGGATGACTCACCATCTGTTCTGTCACAAACACCTTCAATAAGAGATTTCTTAATACCAAAATTAAACAAAGTGCCTTGTCTCTTATTCATATTAGATTTTAACTCTGTATTCCTATTACTTTTAAAAAAATCACGGAACTCCAGTTTCAGAACAAGCACTTACACACTGCAATACGAACTTGCAAAGAAAGTATTCAGTAGTAATAGATTTGAGAACCGGATACAGACTACCTTCAATTTCAGTGGAAAAAATTTTCTTTATACTTCCTTGCTGATTGGTCACTGACATTTGTAATGCAGATGTTATTTCGTTTAGTTTTGAGAACACTCTGCCCATTATTGTAATTGGCTTGCAGGCAATTTTTATGATCGGTCATAAATGGCGGTATTCTTTTTCCTGATTGTTGAAAAATTTCAATGTGTGAAAATTAATGATAATTATTATTATTATTATTATTATTATTATTATTAAACAAGACCTCATGGAGTCAAAGACTCATCTAGGAGGTCCTTTTATCTCACACACATCTCATCATACCGGGTCTTAAACACATTCAAACTCCTTGCAGACACCACACTCTCAGGCAAGGCATTCCAATCATTCACAACTCTGCACGAAAAAAACCTGCCTCTCACTCCCCTACTCACACCCTCTTTATACAGTTTCCAGGGATGACCTCTGGTTCTCCCCTGATCTCCCACTATTCGCTGTAGAACTTCTCCACCATTGATCCTATAGCAACCCCTTACCAACTTGTAGGTCTCTACCATATCTCCCCTCTTCCTTCTCTCCACTAGTCTCTGCAAATTACATCTTTTCAATCTTTCCTCATACTCGACATTCCAGAGGTCAGAAACTACCTTAGTCAGTCGCCTTTGGACCCTTTCCAACATCTCCTCATCCTTCTGAAAACCAGGTGACCAAATCTGGGCACAATAGTCCATGTGTGGCCTAATTAAAGCCTTATACAATGGAACAAGAATCTCCCTACTTCTACACGTCAGTGTCCTCCTCATCATTCCCAGAAGTCTTTGTGTTGTCTTCACAATTTTGGCGATGTGACCCCTAAATTTTAGATCTTTATCCACTATCACTCCCAGATCTCTTATTTCCTCTACTTCCAACAATATATTCTTACCAAGCATAAATTCTGCATCCCATCTTTGTTTTCCAAATTTTAAAACCTTACATTTTGCAACATTGAACTCACACCCCCATTTGCTTGCCCAATCACTCAATTTATTCAAGTCTTCTTGCAAGGCCACAACATCTTCACTACTCTTTATGGTTCTTCCCAACTTTGCATCATCTGCAAACAACTGAATATCTCCATCCAAATCTTCGCCAATATCATTAATATACAAGTTAAATAGTAATGGCCCTAAAACAGATCCCTGAGGCACTCCACTAGTGACTTTCCTTTTCCTGGATATTGCACCCCCATACACAACTTGTTGATACCTATCAGATAGCCAGTCTCCAATCCAATGCACTAATCTAATATCCAACCCCATCTGCTCTAGTTTGACTGTCAACTTATCATGAGGCACTCTATCAAAAGCTTTTGCGAAATCCAAGTATATTACTGTGTATCCTTCTCCTCTGTCCAAGGAAGCAGTCACTTTATTGTAATAAGTAAGTAGATTACTAAAACACGACCTCCCTTTAGCAAATCCATGCTGTCCATCAAAGATTATACCATTGTTGTCAACCCAACTCTGGATTCTAGCTCTCACAAGCTTCTCCAACAACTTAACCACAACACCCGACACACAGATAGGCCTATAGTTTGATGCTTGAGTTCGATCACCTCCTTTATGAAGTGGCACAATCTTGCCCTCCTTCCACTCTTTAGGGACTTGACCAAGTGCAAGACTCGTATTAAAAAAATATGTCAAGGCAGGTGTCAACTCTCTGGCACATTCCTTCAGAATACGTGGTGATATATTATCAAGTCCCACAGCCTTATTTACATCTAGTTTACTCAACTCCCCAAACACCTCTTGCTCACTTACAGTCAGTCTCTCCTCCCCATCATCAACTGCTCTTAATCTCTCCATGAAGTCACATTCACAAGATTGAAAGATCTTTATGAACTGCTCATTAAGTATCTCCACCACACATTCTGCAACAGCTGTCTTTATACCATTTCCTCCAATCAATGTCATCCTTCCATAATCATTCTTTCTTTTGCTGGCTACATATCGAAAGAACTCCCTAGGATTCTTTTTAGCTTCATTAGCTAACTGCTGTTCATACCTCTCTTTAGCTACTCTCACCAACCAAGTCACTCTCCTTGCCTGGTCTTTGTAGAACTCATGAAATTGGTTACTTCCACTTCTCTTATGCTGCCTCCACAATGCCCTTTTTCTCTGTATTGCATGCTTAATCTCTTTATTCATCCATCTCACACCTAACTTATTTAACCTTCTCACCCGTGGTATACATTTAGACATTGCATCCACTAAATATTTTTTGAAAATCCCCCAAGCTGCATTGATCTCTTTTCCAGCTAACTCCTCATTCCATGCTGCACCTGCAAGCTGTCTCCTGAGCTCTTCATAATCACCCCCCTTGTAGTTCCACATATACCCTTTTTTCACAGGGGTCCTTGCACTGCTGGCAACCACCCAAGTAATCACCTCATGGTCACTTTCACCAATTGGTGGATGATTTGATACCTCATTGATAATTACATCCTCCGATGAGATGACCAAATCCAAGACCCTTAATCCTCTTGTGCCCTCTGTTACATACTGTCTGAGGTAGTTATCCCTCAAAAACTCAAGAAACTCATTTTCTTTACTTCCAGTTGCTATCTCTTCATTCCAGTCTATATTGCCATAATTAAAATCACCCATAATGATCACCCTTTTCTTATTTGCTTGGCTTATTTGACTATACATTTCACTATCACCACCATCCACATTACCAGGTCTATAACAACATCCCACCAAGTATTTGATTCTATTCACCTCTATCTCACACCATACTGCCTCAAAACCACTGGCCCCATTTCCCCCTTGCATCTCTACCTTGTATGGACATAACTCTTTCTCTATCATCAATAGCACTCCCCCTCCCTTTTTACCCCTTCTATCCTCACGAAACACATCATACCTTTCCATCTCTATTCCTGTCAGGATGTCATCCTCATCTAACCATGTCTCACTTATTCTGACAATCTCTGGGTGCACAGACGCAATTAGTGCAACCATTTCATCCGCCTTGTTTCTTATACTTCTAGCATTGGTATACAAACACAACAACTCATTTCTGGATCTACAGCTAGTTCCACTGATACCACTCACTCGATGTGATCTCTCCATGCTGGACTGGGGCCATTTCCCTTTCTGCTTCTTCATTTTAGAACCCTTTGCAATTCCATCTGTTTCCTTTTGATCCCTGATCATCCCATTACTTTCCTGCCTACACATGCTCTCACCTCCTCTTGGAGCATCCACCTTTTTCACGCTGTGTATCCCTGTCCACCCTGAGCCTCCCCATTTCCCTGCTCCTCTTGCACACCCATTCTCTCATTTTCTATACTCATACCACTCACTTCCCCATTCGTTTGCACTCCTTCAATCTCTCCTGTCTTACTCTCCTGCTCTTCCACATCACTCCCCTCTTGATCTGATTCATTCTCTCTATTCACTTCTCCACTTTCCAGCAGCAGTCTCTCCAAGCGACTCACACCATAACCACTCAAATGCAGTCCATCACTCCCGTACAGCTCACTTCGTCCCTCAAACTCATTCCACACATTAACAAACTGTACTCCCATCTCCTCACACATTTCAGCCAGAATATCATTCATAATCCTTGCTCTCCGCCTCATTTCACCACAGTCATACCTAGGCAACACACTGACCACCCTTCCTGTCACACTATTCTCCTTTATCTTTCCAAGCAGTCTCCTGACATTCATTTTGACATGCTCTTTGTTCTCTCTCAAATCATTTGTTCCAATTAATACAATTAACTCTTTTGCTCGTTCCCGCCTCATGTTCAATGCCTCAATCACTCTACTCATTTTACCGCCTGGAAAACATAATTAATGAATATTTCCATGTTTAAAAATATGCTGCTTGGTCACTGACATTTGCTACACAGATGTCATTTCTTTCAGTTTTGAGAACAGAGGATATGACACCAATTGTTGTAATGGGCTTGCAGGCAATTTTTATGACCCATCATAAATAGCGGCATTCCTTTTCCCAAATGTTGAAAGGTTTCGATATGTGAAAATTAACAATACACAGATGTTATTAGGTGTTCTGGGTCTGAGCTTTTCAACATATTCACGAATATTATTCTCCTCAGCATGTGCTTTAACATTCCTTCTGATGTAGTGCTAATACATGTAGCGACGTCTAAGAGATTTCATCCAGCCAGAATGCTTAGAAAACTAAAATGACAAATTCCGAACTTCTTGAGGAACACCTATTTACTTTCCGCAGAACACAGTTTGAGAAACCCTTTGCTAAAGGATGGTCATGTTTTAGTAATCTGCTTACTTATTGCAATAAGGTGATAGCTTCATTGGACAAGGGAGATGAATACACAGTAGTATACTTAGATTTTACAAAAGACTACTTTTGATAGATGTTAATGATTAATTAACATGATAAATTGATCAAACTAGAGCAGATGGGTTGGATATTAGACTAGTGCATTGGATTGAAGATTGTGGTGTGCCTCAGGAGTCTGTTTTAAGGCTATTGCTGTGTAACCTATGTTTTAATGATAGGGAAAGATTTGGATGGGGATATTCAGTGTTTGCAGATGATGCAAAGTTGGGATGAACTTGAGGAGTAAAACAGATCGAACTATTCAAGAAGACTTCAATAGATTGAATAAATGGCACAGAAGTATGGATGCCATGCCACTTCAATGTTGCAAAATGTAAAGTTTTAAAATTTGGAAAACAAAGATGGGATGTAGAATAAATTAAAGATGCCAAGAAATTATATTCTTGGTTTAATCCTTTATCCAAGTATAAGCAAAGTTTGCGTCTGAAGTATTTTCTGGACAGGGCAACTCATATCTGATCTGGGTTGTGACCATTCCCATTATGTATAGCATTATACACGTCTGTAAGGATATGTGCTTTGTATTATGGGATACTAAGGTAAGTATCTGTATGGGGTGTATGGAGAGGTAGCACCTTAATATCGATGTCAGCCGCTGATCTCAGGATCAGGATGTTGGACTCTGGTCCTCATTTACACTCGACTCTCACTTATGGCGCCAAGAAGTTGGTAGTGCACACCAGCGGCCACACCCCGGTAAACCATCTCGGCTGGCAGACTAAACTAAGTGAGGGTATCAGCAATATAGAATGCTGTAAATAGGGAATGTCACTCCTTATGTGCACGAAGTCTGGAATGGCCAAGATGGCAGAAGAATCAACACTGACTGATCAATGGCATCAAGGGCATGACAGCAAGATGTGCTGCACATCAAGGGCACACTTCTGACATCTAAGGGACTTGTGGCCAGCTGTCGTGGAAGAGATCGGAGCCTCACCATGTATTTATCTATTGTCAACCATGAAACACACCATTTCACAATGTGAAGTTAAAGATGTGGTTGAGACCCCTGCTACCATCAGCTCTTATAGCTACAGGGAAGAAGAGCTTGAAACTGGGAATTAAGACAAGAACTACTAAGGTAGTGTATGAAGATAATATCCCAAACCCTACAGGGAGGATATTCTCAGATATCCCTTGTCTGAAAACCAGAGGAGCAATCTCTTGAAAATAGTAACATGGAACGTCAGAACACTCTACGAGGCAGGCAAATTAGATAATCTACTCCAGAAATTAGAAGTGATGAAGGCCGATATTGCAGGTATCAGTGAAGTGAGGTGGATAGATACAGACATAATAAGAAGAAAAAATTGCACTATAATCTACTCTGGCAGTGACTTACACATTAATGGAGTAGCGCTTGTCCTAAGTAATAGAATTGCAAAATCTCTACAGGGATATTGGCCCATAAATGACAGAATCATAACAGCCAAAATAACTGCACAACCATTCAACCTATATATTATCCAAGCATATGCACCAACCCAAGATCATCCAGATGAAGAGTTGGAACAATTTTATGAAGACATCCAAACTACAATCTCCAATGCTAAGTCAGATGATGTTATCATACTGATGGGCGACCTAAATGCAAAAGTGGGCTCAGAAAAAATCACATTCTGCATGGGAAACCAAGGGATTGGAATCAGAAATGAAAGAGGTGAAAGATTACATTTTTGGAAATTTTTTTTTTTTTTATTTTTTTTTTATTATTATTTTTTTTTCACCAGAGGTCAGGCCAACAATTGTGGTAGCGGTTAGTCAGTGTCTTTAACGAACCAGTATGATTGTAGTATAGCTTGTTTCTTGTGTATATTTGTACGCTCCAGAAGATGACCTTGACATAAAGGTCGAAACGTCGAATTGTAATATTTTAGTAATAGTAAACTAAAGTTTTTATTCGAACACGGTAGTTGTCTCCATAATTTCCAAAAATGCATTTGGATCACCGTGCAAGCCTAAAAGAAAGGTGAAAGATTAATTCAATTCTGTGAAACCAATGACCTAATAATTGCTAACACACTGTTTAAACATCCTCCCAGAAGACTATATACCTGGACAAGCCCTGGGGACATCTATAGGAACCAAATTGACTATATAATTATTATTATTATTATTATTATTATTATTGTTCTGGGAAACTGCAAGGAGTCGACAGACTCATCGAGGGAGGCCCTAACATCATGTCTGGAACAACTATTCAACATTCACACAGTATCTATCATATCTTGCCTTGAACTCATTCACAGTTCGTAGCACCCTCAACAGACTCTGGAAGCTTATTCCACTCATTCACCACTCTCCAAGTAAAAAACCTAGCTCTAACACCCTTGTCAACCACGCTCTTGCCCAGCTTCCATGCATGGCCCCTAGTCCTCCCACCACCAGTCATATTTTCAAAAATATCTTCTTGATCGATCTTATAAAAACCCTTCAGTCATTTGAATGTCTCAATCATATCACTCCCTCCTTCACCTATCGTCCAATTTCTGCAACCCACAAATCCTCAACCTATTCTCGTAAGGTTCATTCCACAGTCCTGCTATCATCATGGTCACTCGTCTCTGGACCCTCTCCACTTCCTCCCCATCACGAAGAAACCCTGGTGCCCATAACTGGGCACAGAAGTCCAGATGGGGTCTTATCAAGGCTCAATACAGAGGAACAACAACTTGTTTGTCTCTGCATGTTAAAGTATTTTTCATAAGCCAAGTGATTTGGTGAGCTGTTTTAGTCACTTTTGCAATGTTCCCCCTAAACTTCAACTCCCTATCCACCAGCACTCCCAAATCCCTGGCCTCATCAATCTCCTGGAGTACGGTTCCACCAATGCGATATACTGCTGCTGTTCTTTTCACCCCAAAGTGCATAACCTTACCCTTTGCCACATTAAACTGACATCCATTTTTCCTAGCCCAGTCCTCCAAACTATCCAAATCATCCTGTAAAATTTTGACATCCTGTGCACTCACAATTGCTCTACCCAACTTTGCATCATCAGCAAACAAGTGAATATTTCCTCTCAAATCCTTTCCAATATCATTGATGAACAAATTGAAAAGCAGTGGTCCAAGAACAGAGCCCTGCAGCACTCCACTAGTCACAAGACGACTTTTTGACTCCACTCCTGAATAAACCACTCTCTGGTATCTCTCCTTCAACCACCCTCCTATCCATCTTACCAACCCTATATCTATTCCCATCTGCTCCAGTTTACTGATTAGGGTTCCATGTGGTATCCTGTCAAAGGCCTTGGCAAGGTCCAGTAGTATCACTGTAAACCCATTACCCCTATCCAGTTCAGCCATCACTGTGTTATAAAACGTGAGCAAGTTACTGAGGCATGATCTACCCTTCACAAAACCATGTTGTCCCCCATACAATATCCCATTTTCATCTATCCAATCCTGTATTCTTTTCTTGACTAATTTCTCTAAGACCTTGACAATGATTCCTGATATGCTAATCGGTCGGTAATTTACAACAGCAGTCTTGGAACCACCTTTATGCAGTGGAACTATTTTCCCCTCCTTCCACCTGCTCGGGACTAACCCGGACCCGAGACTCAAATTGAACAAAATGGTCAAGGGTACTGACAATTCTTTAGCTGCTTCTCGTACTACACAAGCTGGTATACCATCCAATCTCACAGATGTATTGACATTGAGGTTATGCAATAGACTACTCACCTCCACTTCATTCACCACAATTCCCGTATAATCTACTGGTTTATTCGTTTCTGCAATGTCACCACGTGGATGATATATTCTTGCAAAGTGCTCACTCAGTAGCTCAGCTATCTCAACTGATTCAGTTACCTCCCTACCATCGGCATTCTTTAAAATCATTCTGCCATGTACATTTTTCCTTTTACTTGCTACATATCTAAAAAACTGTTTAGGATTCTCTTTAGCCTGCATGGCCAATGTTCTTTCGTAATCCTTTTTTGCTTTTCTTACCACGCTCGTCACCCTTCTGACCTGCGCTTTATACCGTTCATGTGCCTGCCGGTCACCTTTCTCCTTAAATTCCCTCCATAGTTGTTTCTTTTTTTGCAGCTCAAGCTTAATGGTGTTATTCATCCATTTAACCCCTACTTGATTTATTATTTGGACTCTAGGTATACAGTCAATTCGGACTCTAGGTACAGTTCCGAAATGCAATAACACAAACAAAAACATATCCTGGAGCAGACATAGGATCGGACCACAACCCAGTGATTGCAAAAATTAGAATAAAACTTAAGATACTAAGCCAGCTATTCATAAGAGAAACTTATAATTTAGACTCGCTTAACCAAGAAGTTAAAGACTGCTTTATAAAAGAATTCACAAAATCTCTTAACAAGTCTGATACCACAACTCACATAGAAAATGGAATACCAGTTGATGAAATTAACATGAACTGGCAAACATTCAAGAATAGCATCAATGAAGCAGCCAAAAATACACTTCCACAATTAGAAAGGAAAAGGAATAAACCTTGGATGAATGAAAAAATACTGACGTTGATGGAACAAAGAAAAAAGTTAAAGAACAAACTTGAATATAAAAGCATGAATAAAGAAATAAAAAAAAGAATGCAGGAAAGCCAAAGAGGAACGGATTAAATATAAATGTATAGAAAACCTTGATAGAAAACACAGAAGCAGAGAAATGCATGAAAAGATCAGAGAAATGACGAGCAGGACAAATGCAGCAAATCATGCAGGTGTCATTAGAGACTCAAGAGACCATATTCTAATGGATAAAAAAGAAATCATGGAAAGATGGATTGACTACACAAGGAAATTATATGAATAACAAAGAAATGATATTCCTGAACAGACTGATTTAGAAGGACCATCCATTTTACTCTGTGAAGTTGAAAATGCCGTCAGAAAACTAAAACCACATAAAGCTGCAGGAATAGATAACATCTTGGCAGAATGGTTGAGGGCTCTCGATGAAGGAGGACTGAAATTTCTAACAAAATTATGCAATAAAATATACGAGACTGGATTTCTACCCAAAGATATTAATCACTCAATTTTCATTCCAGTTCCCAAAAAAACAAAAGCTACAAGATGTGAAGAGTTCAGGACAATCAGCCTCATCAGTCAAGTATCAAAAGTCCTCCTATGCGTTATTCTTGAAAGAAATAAAAGAAAAATAAACATAGAAATAAATGATACACAAAGTGGCTTCAAGGAAAATGTAGGTACAAGAGAAGGTATTTTCAACGTCAGAACCATCATAGAAAGATATCGAGAAAAACAAAAAGATGTATACCTCTGCTTCATAGATTACAAAAAGGCATTTGACAATGTCCAACATGAACAACTGAAATCGTTTCAAAGATAGGCATGGATGGAAAAGACATTAGGCTATTAACTAATCTTTACTGGGAACAGGCTGCATCTTTGAGAATAAATAGAGAGACCTCAGAAGAATTCCCAGTTCAGAAAGGTGTGAGACAAGGCTGTGTCTTTTCTACGATTCTCTTTAACCTATACACAGAAGAAATATTTAACAAAATTAGTAACCTCAAAGGAATCACTGTAGGGGGCAGAAATATTAATAACCTACAATATGCAGATGACCTGGTTCTTCTAGCTGAAAACAAATGTGACCTCAAAACTCTTATAGATGAAACCCTCAAGTATAGCGAACAGTATGGCCTCAGTTTCAACTTTAAAAAGACAAAAATCATGATAATTTCAAGAGAAAAGAAAATATCAAAAATATGCATCAATATAAAAGGAAATAAATTAGAACAGGTGCAAAAATACATATACTTCAGACACTTGATCACAGAGAATGGCAGGACAGAAGATGAAATTAGAAAAAGGATTGAAATCGCAAGTTCAACTTTCAACAGTATGAAAAATCTACTAACATCTTCAGAATTAAATCTGAAAACAAGACTAAGAATCTCCAAATGCTACATATGGTCTACATTATTATATGGAGTAGAGACATGGACACTCTCCAATCTGAGCATGAAAAAACTGGAGGCCTTTGAAATGTGGATGCTGAGAAGAATTATGAGAATATCATGGAAAGAAAAAAAGACAAATGAAGAGGTACTAGAGATGGCAGGTGTCAACAGGAGCCTGATGAAAGAAATTAAAAAGAGAAAAGTCAGATATTTTGGACATGACATAATCTGAGACATAACTGCCTACAAAGGACACTTCTTGAAGGAACTGTTCAGGGAAAGAGAGGAAGACAAAAACTGGAGTGGATGAAAAATATAGAAGACCTATCTATAGATGGACTAAATATAGATGGACCTATCTCTCATATGAGGAATGCAGCAGAGAGGTGCAGAAGGCACCTGAGACAAGACACCTGACAGGAAGGCAAGTAATGTGAAATCATTAGCTTCTATATATGAGTTGCCCTGTCCTGAAAATACTTCAGGTGCAAACTTTGTTTGCTTACACTTGGATAAAGGATTAAACAAAGAATATAATTTCTTGGTATCTTTAATTTATAGCAAAACCAAGGGGAAAAACTTCCAGCAATGATGAGATGTAGAGTTTACACTTGTGGGGATATATTGTTAGGGAGTGGAGGAAATAAAATATCTTGGGGTGATGGTGGATAAGGATGTAAAATTTAGAGCACACATTTCCAAAATTATGAGGACAACGCAACAAATTTTGGCAGTAATATGAAAGACACTGACTTGCAGAAGTAAGGAGATTTTTTGTTCCATTGCATAATGCTTGATTAGGCCTCATGTGGGCTACTGTGCACAGATTTGGTCACTCAGTTTTCATATGGATGAAGAGATATTGGAAAGGGGCCAGAGGTGGTTGACTGAGTAATGGTAAGGAGTTGTATGCTTATATACTTACCACCAACTTATACTGTTGTATAAGTTGGTGGCATCTTATCAAATTAACGTTGAAGAGACTTTGCTTAGAATGATGGGAGACAGTAGGGAAGAACGAGATGTCATCTCTGGAAGATGCATAAGGAGAGTGTGAGTAAATGATTGAGAAAGCAGGTGTTTTTGCACGGAGAGTGGTAAATCATTGGAATGCATTGCCTGAGACTGTGGTGTCTGCATCATCATCAACATCGAATTCCTGCCATGAACCGTCAAGGGGTGTACAGGATATGATAATACTGTATCAAAAATTTACATCATTACTAACTTCCTATCTACAATTTTCCTCCAAATCAGTCTGTTACCTGTCAACACTCCAACATTATCGGATCTTATATTTCTATCGTCTAAGGCACTTTGCACCGTATCAATCCACCTATATCTTGGCCTTCCTCTGGGTCGTTTTCCTACCAACCTAGTTGAGAACACTTGTTTTGCTAATCTTTCCTTGCCTGTTTTTGCTAATCTTTCCTTGCCATTCTGTTTAAGTGACCACACCACCTGAGATTAGCTCTGTTAACGCATTCCTGGATGCTAACGATTTCAAGTTCTTTCCTAATATATTCGTTTTTTATTATGATATTGCCATTGATGCCATCTGTTCACACCTCTAATCTTTCTCAGAACTCTCATATCTGCAGTCTCTAGCCTTTGGTCAAGTGTTTTATTTCTGAAACAGCTCTCAGATCCGTAAGTTAAAACTGGTTTGAACACCCTCTTGTATACAGTTAATTTAGTGTTCCGACTAATTTCTCTCTTATTCCATATGAATTTATTCAGTTGACTTCCTACCATACGAGCTTTGTTGATTTTGTTGTCTATTTTCATATTTAATTTACCATCTTTAGTAAAAACCTTGCCTAAGTAGCTGAAATGTTTTACTTGTGCCACAGGTTCTCCTTTCACAACGCAGTTGACATTTTTAGTATTCTGCTTATTTTCATTGTCTTTGTCTTGTTATTGCTGACTTTCATACCATATCTATTACAACAATTATTCAATTTAGTCAGGGAATCTTACAGACTTGTAACAGATTTATTTACAAGTATAACATCATCTGCATGAAGCAAAGAGCTGACATTAACATCTCCAATTTTGATATCAGGTTTAATACCACTTTCCTTCATAATATGATCCATATAGATAATGAATAACAGAGGAGATAATGTACATCCTTGTCTGACACCAGATTTAACATTAAATCATCGTCCTGTACTTCCTTCAATTCTAACTGCTGACATACAACTCAAATAAAGACTAAGTATTGCTTGATATAATGCCCCATTGACACCATATAACTGCAGCGTATTGAATAGCTTCTCTCTTGGCACCTTGTCATATGTCTTTTCCAAATCGACAAAACTTAAATACAGATCTTTGTTATATTCCCATGGTTTCTCCACTATTTGTCGTAAAGTGAAGATCTGATCCTGACAGCCTCTATTTGGCCTGAATCCAGCTTGTTCTTCACCAAGCTGGATTCAAGAACTGTTCTTCCACAGTTCTTCTCAACTGTTCCTCAAGTATACTTGTATAAATCTTACCAGGAACACTCAGTAGGGAAATACCTCTGTAATTCTAATATTCAGTTTTATTTCCCTTTTTATATATGGGTGCTATGATAGCTATACTCCAATCATCAGGAATTCATCCCTCTGTCCAGGCCTTCTGAACTATGCCGTGCAGTCACTGTAAGACTTTTATACCTCTATACTTCACCATTTCTGATCGAATATCATCTACTCCTGCTGCCTTTCCACATTTCAAGCCTTTGATGGCTTTTTCTACTTGAAGTATGGATATGTGTTCCTGACTGTATGCCTGTTGAGTGTTTTTGACCACTGTGCTATCACTGCTTGTTTCATTTAGCACTTTTTCGAAGTAATCACTCCATACTTCAAGGATATCTTTTTCTCCAGTTTTCATGTCACCTTTATCATCTCTAATTCCTTTTACAACACTCTTTCCTCCATTTCTGAGCTTCTTCAACCTCTTCCAGAATATCTTGCCACCTTCTTGATATTTATTTTATATATTCTTACCAAAGTCTTCCCATGACTTTTGTTTAACTAATTTTACATAGTGTTTAGCTTTCTTACATTTGTCTCTGTATTCTCTAAGGGCACAAGCTGACTTATTTGCAAGGAACTTTTGATATGCTTTCTTCTTTTCCTTCACTGCATCTTTAACTTCGTGTTTCCACCATGGAGTTCTGATTTTTCTATCATTGCAGACAACCTCACCACATGCCTCTCTGGTTCCTCTTCTGAAACTCTTTCAGTTTTTCTTCAATAATCTTTGTGTATTTTAGTCTACAGTTCACATCTGAGAGCTGCTCAGCATTTATTCGCTTTGAAACTTTCTTAACTGTTACTCTTTTGAATATGAAATTAAATTTTATCCTGCTCAAGACTAAATAGTGATCACTTCCAATTTCAAATGCGCTGTACACTCTGGTGTCCTGCACCAGGGAGAAAACATCACTATCAAGAAATCCAACTAGCAGAAATCCAACAGGTATTTGTCATTATTATTAGCTTTGCTCTCTTCTCCAAATTTTCCCAAAACATTTTTGTATGTCTGACAATCATTTCCTACTCTGCTATTTGATCCCCAACAAAGACCAACTTTTCCTTTTTCATTGTGTCAGTAGCTTTCTCTAGAGGCTCAAAAAATTCCTCCACTTCTACCTTTGTAGAGCCTTCTGTGGGATCATAGGCACAAATAAGTCTCATTGTCCAGTTTCCCATTCTGATATTTGTACACATCACTCTACTTGAGACTGTCTGCTATTCAAGAAGATTAGCCTCGTATTTAGTGTTGAATTCTATGGCTACTCCTTCTTTTCCTTGATTGTCATTGTCTGAATATAACATTTTGTATTTATTGCTCAGAATGATCTCACCAGTTTTTATCTTTTATGTTTCAGTCACCTCTATTATGTTGATCTGGTACTTATCTAATTCCTCAGCTAGCTCCATTTCTTTGCCATTCAGGCTTCTTATGTTGATAGTACTGATCTTTAACTCTGGGGATGTTGAGTTGGGGTGTATTTTAGGATTTGTTCCAGTAGCTTACTTTTTTGCTGTGTGCCCTGGTTCCCTGACAAAAACAACAGGGGCCTTGTTTATCCGGGTGACACCCCAGCCAGCATGAAATTCTGTCATGTTGTATCATCAGTTTGTATTTTGGTTTAAGCCAATAAGAATACAATTTAGTCGGCTAAATTCCAAATTGCTAGCCCATCCTCGTTCGTTCAGTATTCATGTAGATACCCAACAGGGTGCACCACGAGAAGATGAGGATTGGGCATTAGGTCAGAAGCCCTGGTCGGTTCTCTGCATTGCTTTAAAAGCTATGTGGAGGTCTCCTCTCAGTTATACAGATTTGACCTTAACCACGCTACCGGCCAAGAGACGTAAATATACATCCAGGTTACCATGGTTTTGAAGTGCATATTAAAACTGTAATACCATTGATATTACATTGAACTATATGATTGATACGAAGTGTATGAAGATGCATGTTTGATGCATAATGGCCGGTAAGGTGGTTAAGCACCCTGCGGTGTCTGCGAAGAAAGTAAATTATTTAATTCACAGTATAATAATCTTAGGGTATCACTTAGTGACCTCTCACGATTAGTCTTTGACTCTGTGGGGATCTTGTGGTACTAATAATATTACCCTGAATTGTTTCTATCCAGCTCTCCAAATGTTTTTCTAATAAAAGTCCATATTAAAAGAATTAATGTCTCTTGATTAGAAAGATGAAAAAGTTCAACAGAGTTCAGTTAGCTGGTCTCATAGATTGATGGCAGGATTTATCACTTCTAGATACTCTTTTTTCTTTCCTGCATTCCTTACAAAACAGATAAACTGGCTGCAGATTAAGTATACAATTTATAGGTGTGATATAGTTACTTTTGCATAATTTCTCAGTATCATACATGCACCCCTACAGACATGCACCACTTCCACAACACATACACACCATTCCCTGCACAGCAAATCTGCTTCCAAAAGTGCAAAGTATTTATTCACATTCCTCGATATGGAGCAATGTTTATTCATATTTCTCCATATGGGTCTGAGCAGGATCAATTGGATAGTGGGACATCTTCGAGAGTCAGTACTAGTACATTTTCTTCTTCTTTTCCATGTTGAAGGTTCAGTGCAGTGGTAGGTATAATCTGGTAACTCTTCCAGGTTCACTTAATGCTTGTGAGATAGTGACCATCTATGTAATGTGGTAGGTGAGTAGTCCTGTTGCAGAATTTTGAACTCGTGAGTATGAATTCATCATGAAATTCTAAATTATCCACTGGCATTATCTTTGAGTGACTCATTCTTTATTTTGCTGGTTGTTTCTCTGCATTCCTTGAAAGGTTATGTGGGGGTCTCCTCTCAGTTATGCAGCTTTGACTCTTAAGCACCTCAGGATGAAAGGTGTATACATATAAGGGTTTTCAGTTGAAGGTGAGTTACCAGTCTGATGACAGTAGCAACAGAGTTTTTCCTCTTGGGGATGTATTCCCCAAATGTATGCATACAGACAATTAAGAAAAAAAATCAAAAGGTACGATAAAGTTCACTTAATAGCTTTGGTTGCTTTGGTGCAATCTTAACAACAAAACGCTTCCTCAAAATTCAGACAACCAAACTTGAGTGCAGTAATTTGGTTAAAATCACAGCCCAGTCAGCTAAGGCCATGCCAGAAAGCCACATTATGTATTACTTGGTATATTCTCTTGCATAGTAGAGTTTCCAAGCAGAGTAATTCAAATATGGTTATATAGGAAATAATAAATTCCTCATTTCTACTCATCAGTGGCTTTCTCAACATTATGGTTATCTTTCATATGGCTTTCACTGGATTCCAACTTCTTGACTACCATCATGTTCAAATTTCACAACTTCTCACTCTCCCACATTGCATGCACACATATAAAACACACAAGTTGTAATCAGCTCCCAAAATGCTAACCCATTCGATATTTCACACCAAACTGGTACTTGTTCAGTGAAACACTTAGCAACACTGAAATGACACCTATTTATCTCTTTCCAGTCTATTCAATGCTTGGGAATTTATCTGAGTGCTAGATTTTAAGAAACTCTCAAAATTAAGCTTCATTAGCAAACTTAAGTAGGTAAGATAAAATAGAGCTGTAAACAAGTATTTGGTCTTTCTGATTAATATTAGTGATATTTTGTATCATTGGTTGCAAATTCATTTTAAAAATAAAATGATTGTATTTTAGGGTGAACCAGGTATCCTTGGAGAGCCTGGAATTCCTGGTAAAAGAGGACTAGCAGTGAGTATTCATTTTTTCTAATTATTAAAGTTTCTAACTGAATGAAAATTAGACATATTCACTCATCTCTTATCATTATTATTATTTTATGCTACTCCATGGAGTCCTTAGACTCATCATGAGAGGCCCTAAACATCGTGCACTTTTTTTTGCTCATTATCTATCATACTTTGCTTTGAATTCATTCATAGTCATGGCATCCACAACAGACTGTGGCAACCTATTTCACTAATAAACCACTCTCCAAGCAAAAAATATAGTCCTTACACCCTTATTAATACACTCTTGCTCAATTTCCAAGGATGACCCCTAGTTCTCCCACCACCAGATCTGTTTTGAAACATTTCCTCTGTATTTAATCTTTAAAAACCCTTCAGTAATTTGAATGTCTCAATGATATTACCCCTTTTTTGTCTGTTAACCAATTTCTGTAATCTGCAAATCTTCAACCTGTCATCATAAGGTTCATTCCATAGACCTGTTACTATCTTGGTGACTCGCATCTTGATCCTCTCCTCCTCATCACCAATCATCCCAAGTGACCAGATCTACGAGCAGTAGTCAAGATGGAGTCTTACCAAGGCTCGATAAAGGGGTATAATAACCTGCTTGTCATGGTATTTTTCAGCAAGTAATCTGATAAGCTGCTTTAGCCACTTTTGGAATATGCCCTCTAAACTTAAACTCCATATCCACTAACACTCCCAAATACCTGGTTTTATCAGTTTTCTGGAGAACTGTTCCATCAATGTGTTACACAGCTGGTAATATTTTCACCCCAAAATGCACAACCTTACACTTTACCACATTAAACTGATATCCATTCTCTTTTGCCCAGACTGCTAATCTATCCAAATCATCTTGCAAAATTTTAATATCTGTATTAACTATTGCTCTACCCAATTTTGCATTGTCCACAAACAACTGAATAATTCCTCTCAGATCATTGCCTGTATTGTTAATGTGCAAATTAAATAGTAGTGCCCCAAGAACAGAGACCTGTGGCACTCCACTACACCCTCTGTCCAAAATGAAACCAAACTTTTGATAGAAAATAAAACTTGGGCCAATTATAATTATTCAAATCATTTATTTCAATCAATATATTCTCCCTCAGCTTCAATACAGTATTTGGTATGGTCAGTTAATTCATTCAATGAGTTTTTTATATTGGTTTTTTGGGATGCTGTTGAGAGTTGTGATTACTGCCGCTTGAATGTTTTCAATGGTGTTTATTGCTTTCCTTTCATCGGCAAATGAAGTCAGGGAAAGAGAAAGAAGTCACAGGGTGCTTAATCAGGTGAATACGGTGAGTGGTCCAACACACATACTTGGTTTTTGCTCAAAAACTGTCTCACAATGTTCAAACGATGAGATGGTGCATTATCGTGCAAAAGTGACCAGCTGCCTGCATCACAATATTCATGCCCTACGTGATGATTCTCACTATCATTCATCTCAAAACTTCGAAATAAAACTCGCCATTGACCATTTGGCCAGGCAGAACGAATTTTTTGTGGATAATGCCCTTGGAATCATAGATACAAATCAGCATCGTCTTTACTTTTGACTTCTCCAAGCAACTTTTTTTCGAATGCCCCTCTTCTGGTGGCCTCCACTCAGCACTCTGGCACTTTGTTTGGGACTCATACTCAAAACACCATGTTTCATCACAATCGTTTTAAGGAAGTTTGAGTCCTTATGAGCGGTTTCAATGTGATCCTTGCAGCGTTTCAACTCTATACATTTTTTGGTTGTCGGTCAACTTGTGGGGAACAAATCACAATTCAATTTACAAAGTTCCAAACTCTTGGTCAAATTGTTGTACACAGTTAATTTTGGAATCCCCAATTCATCTTCAATCAATCTCGCGGACAATTTTGGGTTTTCTTTGATGAAATCGTGCACTTTTTGGATGTTGACTTTGCTCAGTCCAGTTTTTGGACGGCCCAGCTTTTCATTGTCCTCAAGTGTCCGATGACCACTTTGAAATCACTTAAACCACTCATAAACTTGAGTTCGGGATGAGCATTCATCACTGTATGCTTTTTGAAGCATTTGATGCATTTTGGTAAAACTTTTACCAAATTTAACACAAAAGTCAATCGCAGCCCTCTGTTTGAAACTCATTTTCCGACCGTCCATCAAACACACTGTCACTCTTGGCACTATAACTTGCTTCTAATGAAATTAATGTCATAAACAGTTGACACAACACTAATGAAGGTTGCCACTTTTGACAGCAAAAAGATACAAAAGGTGGTGCCTAGTTTCTTCTATTTTAGAAAAGTTTGTTTTTTTTTTGGATAGAGGGTGTAGACACAGGTATTCAAATGGGTACTACTTCTTCACTTGTGTATTGGGATAAAGGAGCCTCCATAGGTTTAGGTATGTCTAAACCTCAATTGGTTTAGACATGCCTTTTTCTTGACAAAAGCCCAGGTTTGACTGCTGTGTATGATGTTAGGAAACTTGATCAGGCCATTTTTAATAAATGGTGAGTTAGCCTGTGTCATATGGTGGTATTTTTTTCCCCTGGGAACTTGGGTTTTTCATCTCTGAGAATGAGAACAGGCACACTGGCCTTATGAACACAGAGTTTTACAGACATGAAATATCTACCCCTAGAGGGAATGCAGCAGAGGAGTGGCAAGCCATGCATTTAATTGTCTAAGACCCTCTAATGAAGGACTCAGCTGACTTTGGACAGATGAGATGGACGAATGGGTTGGGGAAAGAATTGAACTGATTCTACATCCATAAATAAAGCTTTTTTTTGAAAGAGAGAGAAATATCAAAAATAACACTTCAGAACCTCCTTATTCAAGGATATCCATAACTCATTTGATATCAGTCATGCCATTTGTTTGGAAAGACCTGAGTTTCAATCCAGTCTAAAATGCAAAGAACCTTTATGAGGGCTTTTCAAGTGAAAGTCAGTTAGCCAGTCTAATATGGGGATGGTAGGGTGCGCACTTATGAAAACTCATGTTTTTCATCCTGCAAAACAGGCAAACTGGCCAGAAAGAACACTCACAATTTACAGATATAGCCCACAATGCAGACAGGATTAGCTAGCCTGTCATAAGCAACAATCATCAGCTTTCTAAAATGCCCCATTGCTTTGCCAGTGTCAAGCCACTGAGCCTATCACAAAAGGAAGACGGGAACTTTTTATTCATTCAATGATCTTTCCACTTACTCATAAAAAAAAGTTCATGAAATCCAGTTTCTTATTTAAATTCTTAAAATTTCCAAAAATAGGATGAAGTATAACAATGTCCATGATGTTTAAATTAAGAATAATTATAATTATTTTTCACTTATTTCTTTAAATAAGAGAAATTCTTTATCCTCCTCCATGTATAGAAATATAGTACTGTTCTCAGATTTAGTTTAGTGCTCTATGAGAAAATGACTCTTATAGAGTGAGTATTCCAGTTACTTTTTTATTAGTATTCCATTTTTCCTTATGCTTCTTCTGTATTTATATTTATTTTCAGGTAGTATTTTTCTTACCTGCCCACCATATTCTTCAAGACTTTCCTTAAAGTCTTGAAGAATATGAGCAACTGTAGCATTCATTTACTGTACAACTTCAAACCTATAAACCAACTTTCCATTCTCCTCCTTCATTTACTTTTCTATTTATTTCCTTCCCCCCCTCTCTCTCCAGTATTTTCTCCAAGGAACTACAATCTCCAGTTATTCACAAAGCATATCAATAAATTCCATCTTTTCCCTTAAGCACTTTTTTTTCCTGTGATGTTGATTAAAAAAAAAACAGTGTGTATTGTGGGCAGGGAGATGTTCATCCTATAATTCTGAACAAGAAAATAATTACAAATAAATTGTACAAATAATATTAGATGACAAAAATGACCAAAATTCACTTGTAAAATCTGGAGAAAAACATTGTCACATGCAGCCAGGGAATGGTATGGTGTGGTAAGGCATTCTGTAAAGTTAGAACCATGAGAACAATATAACAGACTCGATAAATTAAAGAAACTGTTCAGGAAAAGAAGAAATCATATCAATTCCTAGCTAGTAAATATGTCCATAACATATGAAATAAATATATATATATATCAGCATCGATTTAAGTGGCTGTAGTAATGATGTGTTAGAAATCAACGAATGCTGGCAGAGAGATGAGTAGCGTGTGATCAAGTGTAAGGAAGATGAGCATCGTGTGGAAATGCATCAGGGAGTGTAGTAGATGTCGAGAATGGTAATGATTAGGTAGGTAAATGTCAAGTTGGAGTAGTTGGCTTGGAGGGAGAGAGAGAGATACTGAGAAGAGAAAAAGAATGTATGAAAAATGAATACAAAAGTGTGAAAGAAGAGATTAGGAGAATAAAAGGCTAACTGATGTGAAGAAAACAAGAGTAGGAATGAGATAGAGTTATGGAAATAATAGGAGAGAAAATAGGAGAAGCAGGGAAAGAGAGGGAATGAAGAGAGGGAGCTATGTGGAGATATGACAGGAAAGCAGGCAAGGTAGAGGAGGGAGAGAGTGAGGCAGAGAAGCAAGTTAGCAAGGAATGAGCAGTGAGAGGTGTGATGTGTGGAGATTCAGTGATTCTTAGAGTGCAAACTAGAATGCTAAAGTAGTGCTCACATATAAAAATGTTAGAGAGTGGCACTCTCTAACATTTAAGACATTAACTCACTATGGCAGTTAAGTGAGGTGAAAGTGTGCCCAAAATGATTGGTGGGTACAAATGATATTGAGAGGTAGTGTAAATAGGGTAATGAAAAATTTGAGGTGCATTATTATTTTATTGTTATTATTATTATTATTTACAGCATCTCCATGGAGTCCAGAGACTCATTGTGGGGAGACACAAATCAAGTATTATACAAATCCTGTCATACCTCTCCTTGAATCCATTTACTGTCAGAGAACTCACAACCAATTCTGACAATCCATTCTTACATCACTTCCACAGATGGGCCCCTAGACTCCTTCTCTATTTGCCATATACTGAAAAATTTCAATTTTATAAAACCCTTTTAATATCTTAAAAGGGGTTTTATAAAAATAATAATATACCTTAAAAGGAGTTTCTATCATGTCCCCTCTTTTCCTCCTATCAACTGAACTTTGTAACCTACAAACCTTCAACCTATTCCTCATAGGGAGTATCCCACAGACCTGTCACTATTTTGGTGACTCATCTCTGAATCTTTTCGACCACCTCCTTGTCACCAAGAAACCCAGGTGACCAAATCTGTGTGCAGTAGTCAAAATGTGACTGAATCATAGTCTTATCTTTACTTCTTAGCATATTTTTTAACATCCAAGTAATTCATTGTGCTATTTTACCAACTCTTGCAATATGCCCTCTGAACTTCAACTCTCTGTCCACCATTATCCCCAAATCCGTAGCCTCATCAATTGCCTGCAAACCAATACCATCAACATGATACGCTATATGCAACCTTTTCAACCTGAAGTGCATAACCTTGCATTTTGCAATTTTAAATTGACAATCATTCTCCTTTGTCTACAATGCCAATTTATTTAAATCATCCTGCAGGATATCTACATCAGCAGACAATTGAATATATTCTCTTAAATCTTTCTTTATGTTATTGATATGCAAATTAAAGAGAAGTGGCCCTAGTACCAAATCCTTAGGTACTCCACTATTCACCATCATTCTCCTAGACTCCACCATATACTACTCTTTGGTGTCTGTCTATTAGCCATACTCCTATCCATACTTCTTCTGCAGCTTTTCCCACTTAAGTAGGGTCGCTATTTGTGGTGAGTCTCCTCCACAACTTCCTGTCTTGGGCTGTAGCCATATCCAAGTTCTTCATCCTCAAGTCCTCCTCCACCATCTCCCTCCATCTCTTCTTTGGCCGTCCGCACTTCCTCTTCCTCTGCACATCCATCTGCATGACCTTTCTTCCCACATAGTCTTCCTCCCTCCTCATCACATGACCAAACCATCTCAACCTTGCCTCCTGTATCTTTGTGCCTAAGTTTGTAACTTTCACCATTCCCCTTACATAGTCATTTCTCAGATGATCCTTTCTGGTCACACCGCGCATCCACCTAAGCATTCTCATCTCTGCTACTTCCATCCTGCTGATGTTATTTTTCCTCAGGGCCACAGTTTCCAAAGCATACATCATAGTTGGTCTCACTACTGTCCTGTAGATTTTGCCTTTAAGATTGATCGGTACCCTCTTATCGCATAGCACTCCAGCCATCTCTCTCCAGTTCCTCCATCCTGCATCCCACTTCCTTCTCAGCCTCACCATCCTCTTTCATTGTTGAACCTAAGTATCTAAAGTCATTGACTTTCCTGATGACATTTCCTTCCAACTCCAGATCTGTCTCCTGGCTGCCATCCATTTTGCAACATATATACTCGGTCTTATTTCTGCTCAGTCTCTCTCTTCCAGTACTTTCCTCCAACCCAGTTTGGCTGCCACTTCTCTTGATTCTGCATACAACATAGTCCAAGGCGTGTCTTCTCTCACTTCCTCCGTCACCACTTCCATCACAATATTAAACAGGAACGGACTTAATGCAGACCCTTGATGCAAGCCAACTGTCACTGGAAAACTTTCTGTCACTCCCAGACAGGTTTGAACACTTGTCTTCACATTTCTGTACATCTCCTACACCAACCTGACATATTTCTCTAGTACCTTCTTCTCCCTCAGAAATTTCCAGACTTCTTGCCTTGGCACTCTATCATACACATTCTCCAGATCAATAAATACGAGATGTAGCTCCCGTTGCTTCTCTCGAAACTTTTCCATCATCTGTCGTACCCCAAAGATAGCATCTGTGGCCGATCGACCGGGCATGAAACCAAATTGCTCCTTTGCAATCTCCATCTCCTTCCTCAGTCTTCCATCAAGAACCATTTCTAGGATTTTCATTGTGTGGGACATCAACTTTATTCCTCTGTAATTCTTACAGTCTTGTGAGAATCCTCCTATCCATACTACTAGTCTTATATCCATTCCCATCCTCTCCAGTTTTTGTAATAGGTTTTGATGTGGTATTTTGTCAAACTCCTTGGGAAAGTAGTATCATGGAGTAGCCATTACCTTTATCCAATTCTACTGTTACTTATTATAAAATGTGAATAAGTTACTAAGGTAGGACGTGCCGTTTACAAAGCCATGCTCCCCACGATATAGTATCTCATCCCTATCCACTCACTGCTGTGTTTTACCTTTCACCAACTTTTCCAGTTCTTTAGCAACCACTCCTGAGATATTAATTGGTTTGTAACTTGCTATGTCTGTCTTGGAGTCACCTTTATGCAATAGTAATATCTTACCCCCATTTCCACTTCCTGCTGAGACTTAGATTGAACAACTTCGTCAGAGACATTGCCAGTTCTCTTGCACATTCATAGTACATGGGCTGATATACCATCCAGTCTCACTACTGTGTTCGTATTCATATTTTTTAATATGCTGAACACATCTATCTCAATGTTGATATGCATCTCTGTAACATCAGCAACTGTAAAATCGCCACCTGGATGATACATTTTTGCAAAATGATCACTCGCCAAGTTAACTATTTCTTTTGGTTCAATCACCTTCCTACCATGAGCATTGTTTAATGTCACTCTACCATAGTCATTTTTCTTCTTACTTGCTACATAGCAAAAAACTCTTTTGGGTTTACTTTGACCTGTATGGCTAATTCTTTTTCCTAATCTGATTTGGCCTTCCTTACCATGCTAGTCATCCTTCTTGCTTTGTACTGCTCATTAGTGTGATGATCACTTTATTCTTTATATTTCTTCCACAGTGTTTTCTTTTTTTTTTTCTCTCTCTTGCTTTATATCCCTACTTATCCACTTACTTCTAACTTGGTTTGTCCTTTGAGCTATCTCTAACCACTTGTCATGCAATACAGACATTCTTTCCTTGTAGCTTCTCAAGCCATGGCACTCTTCCAAGATGATTCTTGAGTATCTTACAATCACCAGCCTTGTAGTTGAACATAAACCCTTCTTGACAGAGGACTGCATGTGTTTGGCAACTTCCCAAAACAAGACCGCATGGTCACTCTCCAGTATCTACCTTGGTTATGGATACATCTTCTGATGCTGTTATCAGATCCAACACCCCCAAATCCCTTGCCCCCTCTATAATATGTTGTTTCATCTAATTATCCCTTAGCAGCTATATAAATCCCACTTCCATCTTGACATTCCCTCTTTCCTCCTTCCAATCGAGGGAGGAAAGGGGGGCATGGTCCCCATGATTAAAGTCTCACATAATAATTGTTCGGCCTACACTCATTGTGCTAATCTTCTGATACAGGGCATCTCCATCTTCCTGTGGATTCCCTGGCAGCACCCAACAACATATTTTGTTCTGTTTGCCTCTATCTCACACTAGACAGCCTCAAATGAATCATCTCCCTCCGACCTGATATCCTCTTTAATTTCTAATTTTGTTGGTTATAATTCTGCAGCTATCAGCAGCAATATTCCACCTCCTGTCCTGTTCCTTCTGTCCTTCCTGAAAATACAATACCCTTTACTTTCTACCCCTGTAACTATACCATTTTCAATCAACCAGGTCTCACTGATGTGGCCAAGTTGAGCTTACCAATGCCAAAAACTCCTCATCTTTATTCCTGATACTTCTTGCATTCATGTACATGCATTTCAATGTCCCTTTGTACTCATAGTTATCCTTGTGTAATGTTATTACCAACCTATTTAAATTGAAGACATGTGCAATCCTATTCAGCAGTGCATAATCATTGTTCCCATGCTCGTTTATCACAGTGGTGGCCAGACACATGCTTGATTTCATCGTCCCTAATATCTCTAGTTTCCCTGGTTTTGCACTACCACACTCACTAAACACTTTCTCCAAACATATAAATCCAACACCATTTAAATGTAGTCCATCAGGCATACATAAGTCCTTTTGTACATCAAATTCACTCCATACATCAATAAACTGCTCACCATTCCTCCTGCATAATCTTCTCATTGGCAGTCATGGCCCTTTTTCTCAGTTCTGTTCTATCATACTGATGCAGCAGACTCACAGTCTTTACATTCTTGCTTTTCATTTTGCTTCCACTAACAACGCTTTCATATCTTTTCTAATTCATATTTCTCACCTTTCAAATCATTTATGCCAGCCAATACAATCAACTTATTCTTCTGCATACTTACAGCAGCAATAACATCCTTTATCTTCACACCTGGAAAATGCTTTCATTACTTTCTCAGTAAGTACATCTCTTATCATTGAATTCCCATACAATGCTACCACTTTTCTCTGCTTCTTGCACTTTTATTCTTTTTCCATTTACTCTTTCTTTCATGCTCTGTCCTTCCATACTACATGCCAATTGTATCTTCATTTGCTCGACCTCACATTTTGTCCTGTGAAGGAGTCTATGTAAGCATGCAATTTCTGTGCTAGCATCTAATCATACACATTACTTTCAACACTTCCATCAAACTCTTATTCATATTTTGTGCACTATCACTCACTGGAGGGAATAGGTATAGACATACTGACAGCGTGTTGATGTTTTTTTATACAAATGCCAGGAGTATCATGAATGAAGGAGGTGAATTAATAGAATTAATAGCTTCAGCCAGTTCAAAGATCATCGGGATCAATGAAAAATGGTTGACAGAAGATGATGTGCTGACAGGAATAGAGGTAGAAGGGTATAGGGTATTTCAGCAGGTTAGGAAGGGCAGTGGTGAAGTATTACTTATGTTAAGCGATAAGTGTCCTCTCAAAGCAGGGGATTTGGAATAAAATGCCACTAATTGTTTTGAGAGCATGTGGTAGGAAGGTGGTAATGAGCAAAACAGAATGTTTAGTGCAATGTTGCTATAAGCCAGGGTACACAAGAGAATGAAGAGCAGGAAATGTTCACACATTTAAGTTTAGCAAGTGCAAAACGAGTGATCATTATAGGAGATTTTAAATACGGCAGCTTGAATTGGGAAGAGGAAACAGCATCTAATAGTAAGAGAATGGAATTTCTGGAAATCTTCAGAGACAAATGCCTCATGCAACATATAGTAGAAGGAATGTGATGCTCAAGAGTTTTAGATTTGATCCTGGAATCAGACAATCCAATTGTAACTGAAATATCATCCCTTCCTTCCAGTTCAAGAGAGTAACCATATAATCTTGAATTGCGGGATGAACTGACATGCAGAAGTATCGTGGAGAAAGGAATTTATGTGGAATCATAAGGCAGGTGATTACTATATTCTTAGAAATCACCTTAGGACAGTTCAGTGGATGAACGAATAGGAAGGACAAGATATAACCAGTGCATGAGAACTAGTGAAGAAACATTTATTAGCAGCAGTGACAACTTGTATACCTCAAGTGAAAAAGAGAACAAGATTTGTTTTAAGTTGATGACTAATGATATCAAACAGGAATTGCAAATGAAAAGGTGGTTATGGGAAAAGCTGAAGAAGGACAGAGAACAGTTACATGAAAAATATGACTTAGGCCAGAAAAGTGACTAGCATATTAAGGAAAGCAAACTTGAATATGATGGATAGGAACACGATATTTTATAGGGTAATATGGTTAATATGATGGGCAGATTTTGTATTAGTAATTAGCTTATAATAAAGTGTCTTTGCGAAGGCATTTGATGATTTTACATGGCCCTCTGTTGCATACATTGTAGCAAATGGGATGGATATGAAGCTGGTGATTTGGATAAAAAGGTAGCTGATGGACAAATATCAAGCAGTGGTGTAATGGGGAGCAGGAAAAGACAGGTTACTAGTGATGTATCAAAGGATTGAATAAAGTCTTCTGCTGTATAATTTGCACATCAGTGATACAGGAAATGATTAAGTAAATATTCAGTTTGCTGATGATGCAAAGTTAGGAAAAGCATAGTCAATGATGATGTGGTGGTTCTGCACATCTTAAATAGACTGACAGTATGGACAAAGGAGAATGGGTGGCACTTTGAGATGAAGAGATTACAAATGACATACTATACTGATGGAAATGAAATGCAGGAAATTGATGAGGTCATAGATTTGGGAGGTGATTGTGGACAGCTAAAGATTAGAGAACATATTGCAAACATAGCCTAAACCTCAAATCAGATTATACAGTTGTTGAACACACCAACAAGCAGGAATGAGAATGTTAGTAGTAAGTCCATATCTGGACTACAGCAAGCAGACCTGGCCTGAATTCTATGGAGGATGAATAAGTGGTGAAGAGGATTCAGATGTGAGACATGTAGTAGGACTGTGGAATGCTCCGTAACAAAATAGTGGACATGAGGGAAGCATATAAGTTACTAAAGAGGTTTATAGGATTGCAACAAAGACTTTTTTTTTGTTTCAGTGCTTTACAGAAAGGGAGAGAAAACAAGACATTCCTGGAATTGAATAAGTGCCTGCTTAGCAAAAGTATTGGCACTAGATTTTTTGCTAGGAGGATGTGTAATGGGTTGCAAGAGTTGGTTGCAAGTGCTTCATCAGTCCTCTCCCTGTGGAGTACTGTTTGTGGTGAAGGGACTTTCCAGTGATGGCACTGGTCCTTTTAATTCTTCCTTTTTTTTTTTTTTCTCTTACTATATTCTTCACTCTACTTCTCCTTATTCTTTTTACTGTCCTGTTTTGCTGTGGACATCTGGAAAGGGAGATCCCAGTAGTCTGACTGTGACTTCTGCTTTAGCAAGACAGATCCTGGATGGCTCAGCCAGGATCAGTCAGCTAGTGAGGTTGCCTGCAAGGATCAGTGGCATTGCTGTTAGACTCCTACCCCATGGTCTGAGAGACAGGTCTTAAGGCTTGCTATTGTGCTTGTATAGCATCTGGAGTAGCCCTAATGTTCCACTCCTGAGTGCAGCCATTTCTTGCTGGTCGATGGGCATCCATGTGTTACTCCATGGTTGGTGGGGAGCTCCAATGCCCAACAGAAATCTCTTGAGCATGAATTCTTTAACCTCAAATGTTTCAGGGGAATCTAACAAGGTTCCAAGATCCCTTATAAAATAGATACATGATTTTGATAGGGGTGCTTAAGGGCCAAAGCTGTATAACTGAGAGGAGACCTCGACATAGCCTTTAAAGGAATGCAGAGAACCAACCAGGGCTTCTGACCTAATGTCTAATTCTCACCTTCTCATGGTGCACCCTGTTGTGTATCTACTTGGATACTGAACGAACGAGGATGGGCTGGCAATTTGAGATTTAGCAGACCAAATTGTATTCTTATTGGTTAAACCAAAATAAAAAAAGATGGTACAACTTGACAAAATTTCATGCCATGCTGGGGCGTCGCCCAGTTAAACAAGGCCCCCTTTGTTTTCGCCAGGGAACCAGGGACAGCAAAAAGTCAGCTACTGGAACAAATCTGAAAACATACCTTAACTCAACATAAGAAGCCTGAATGGCAAAGAAATGGATCTAGCTAAGGAATTACATAAGTACCGGATCATCATAATAGGGTTGACTAAAACAAAAAAGACAAAAACTGGTGAGATCTTTCTGAGCAATAAATACAAAATGTTATACTCAGGAAATGACAATCAAGGAAAAGAAGGAATAGCCATAGTATTCAACACAAAATACGAGGCTAATCTTCTTGAATGGCTGTCAGTCTCAAGTAGAGTAATGTGGGCAAATATGAGAATGGGGAACTGGACAATGAGACTTATTTGTGCCTATGGTCCCACAGAAGGTTCTACTAAGGTAGAAGTGGAGTAATTTTTTTGAGGCTTTAGAAAAAGCAACTGACACAATGAAAAAGGAAAAGTTGATCCGTGTTGGGGATCTAAATAGCAGAGTAGGAAATGATTGTGAGACATACAAAAATATTTTGGGAAAATTTGGAGAAAAGAGCAAAGCTAATAATAATGGCAAATATCTGTTAGATTTCTGCTCAGGACATGGACTGGTTATTACTAACACCATGTTCCAACATAAAAACGTGCACAAATTCAAATGGAGAGAAGAGGCAAGGAATAAGAAAAGTCTCATTGACTATGTTATTGTTGATAGTGATGTTTTCTCCCTGGTGTAGGACACAAGAGTATACAGAGGATTTGAAATTGGAAGTGATCACTATTTAGTCTTGAGCAGGATAAAATTGAATCTCATATTGAAAAGAATAACATGTAAGAAAGTTTTAAAGCGAATAAAAGTTGAGCACCTCTCAGATGTGAACTGTAGACTAAAATACACAAAGATTATTGAAGAAAAAAATGAAATAGTTCAAGAACAGGAATCAAACCTTGGAGATTCAGTGGCAAGCCTTGAAGAAAGTCCTGATTGATTCAGCTGAAGAGGCATATGGTGAAGTTGTCTGCAAGGATAGAAAAATTAGAACTCCCTGGTGGACACAGGAAGTTAAAGAGGCAGTGAAGGAAAAGTAGAAAGCATATCAAAAGTTCCTAGCAAATAAGTCAGCTTGTGCTCTTAGAGAATACAGAGACAAATGCAAGAATGCTAAACACTGTAAAACTAGCCAAACAAAAGTCATGGGAGAACTTTGGCAAGAACATAGAAAAAAAAGATCAAGAAGGTGGCAAAATATTCTGGAGGTTGTTGAAGAAGCTTAGAAATGGAGGAAAGAGTGCTGTAAAAGGAATTAGAGATGATAAAGGTGACAGGAAAACAGGAGAAAAATATATCCATGAAGTATGGAGTAATTACTCCGAAAAATTGCTAAATGAAACAAGCAGTGATAGCACTGTGGTAAAAATCACTCAACAGGCATACAGTCAGGAATACATATCCATACTTGAAGTAGAAAAAGCCATCAAAGGCTTAAAATGTGGAACGGCAGCAGGAGTAGATGATATTCGACCAGAAATGCTGAAGTATGGTGGTATAAAAGTCTTACAGTGGCTGCACTGCATAGTTCAGAATGCCTGGACAGAGGGACGAATTCCCGATGATTGGAGTAGAGCTCTCATAGTACATATATATAAAAAGGGAAATAAAACTGAATGTGAGAATTACAGAGGTATTTCCCTACTAAGTGTCCAAACGATTGAGAGGAATTGTGGAAGAACAAGCTGGATTCACACCAAATAGAGGCTGTCAGGATCAGATCTTCACCTTACGACAAATAGTCGAGAAACCATGGGAATATAACAAAGATCTGTATTTAAGTTTTGTCGATTTGGAAAAGGCATATGACCAGGTGCCAAGAGAGAAGCTGTTGAATACGCTACAGTCATATGGTTTCAATGAGGCATTATATCAAGCAATACTTTGTCTTTATTTGAGTTGTAAATCAGCAGTTAGAACTGAAGGAAGTACAGGAAGATGGTTTAATGTTAAATCTAGTGTGAGACAAGGATGTACATTATGCCCTCTGTTTTTCATTATCTATATGGATCACATTATGAAGTGGTACTAAACATAATATCAAAATTGGAGTTGTTAATGTCAGCTCTTTGCTTTATGTGAATGATGTTATGCTTCTAAAGAAATCCGCTACATGTTTGCAAGATTCTCTGACTAAATTGAATAACTGTTGTAATAGATAAGGTATGAAGGTCAGCAATAAAAAGACAAAGACAATGAAAATAGGCAGAATCATTGAAAATGCCAACTGTGTTGTGAATGGAGAATCTGTGGAACAAGTAAAACATTTCTGCTACTTAAGCATGATTTTTTGTGAAGATGATAAATTAAATATAGAAATAGACAACAGAATCAGCAAAGCTGGTATAGTGGGAAGTCAATTGAATAAATTCATATGGAATAAGAGAGAAATTAGTCGGAACACTAAATTAGCTGTATACAAGACAGTGTTCAAACCAATTTTAACTTATGGATCTAAGAGCTGGGTCAGAAGTAAAACACTTGACCAAAGACTAGAGACCCAGATATGAGAGTCCTGAGAAAGATTAGAGGTGTGAATAAATGGCATCAATGGCAATATCATATTAAAAACGAGTATATTTGGAAAGATCTTGACATTGTCAGCATCCAGGAATGCGTTAGCAGAGCTAATCTCAGGTGTCACTTAAACAGAATGGGTGAAGAAAGATTAGCAAAACAAGTGTTCTCTGTCAGGTTGGCAGCAAAACGACCCATAGAAAGACCAAGATATAGGTGGATTGATATGGTTCAAAGTGCCTTAGACAATAGAAATATGAGATCTGATAATGTTGGAGTCTTGACATGTAACAGACTGATTTGGAAGAAAATTGTAGATAGGAAGTTAGTAATGATGCAATTTTTTTCATGTAGTTCTATCATATCCTGTACACCCCTTGAGGGTACATGGCAGGAATTTGTTGATGATTTTGATAACAGCAGTAATAAACAAAAAACATATAGTCTGGACTATATAGTTATAAAAACATATAGGTCCAATAGGGAAAATGTCACTATTCTTTATTCAAAAGGGTTTTGAAGGACTGGCAAGATCTTGCAAAAAGAAACTACTTTCTGGTGATATCCTTGTGGAAACATCTAGTTAGCAACACTCAGAAAAATTGGTGGAGGTTACATCATTAGGTGGAGTACCATTACAGTGACACCTCATAAAACCTTAAACTTTTCTCGAGGAGTGATATCAGAATGGGATATCCTTGATGTTCCAGATAAGGAGATATATTCATAGCTTAAAGTTCCAAAAGGGATATTTATTAGGTATACCCTGATTCATAGAGATGGTCATCTGGTTATGATAAGGAACATCATCCTTACTTGTGATACATGTAAGCTTCCAACATTTGTAAAAGCAGTATCTATCTAGACTGTTCATTCCTAATCCAGTGAGATGCTTTTAATGTTTGAAATATGGACATGCCCAAACTGCTTGTTGTGGCTCTACCATCCGTGAATGATAAAGAGCATGATCTTGCTCTGCAAAGAAAGCTAAATGTATCAATTGTCAGGGAAATCATCCAACCTAATTCCTTGCAGGTCTTGCAAGTGAAAGGATGAAAAAGAAATACAAAAAAATTAAAACAGAACGAGCCACCACGACATCCTGAGATTTTCTTTTATGGAGATGTTGGCAGTTAAGATGATGTCAACAGCAACTCAACCTCATATCTGTTCCCCAATCTGATGCTATCACCACATCTAAACTTTATGATTGGATTTTGATTGCTTCTCTGTTGAGCACATCAGTTGCACAATGTATTGTTTCACTCAAGTAACAACTCCAAAAATGGTCTCATTCGATGAGATCTCACTGGTCAAAAAAAATTATGGCAAGGATAACCTTAACCCCCCCCCCCCAACTGTCCATGATGTCTGTAGACGTCCAGCTAAATCTGGATATGATTCTATAACACCTGTTGAATAATATGGATAAGAATTTCAATTTGGTCTCACTATTTCATCCACCTCGGCTGGTAGGGAGGGTAAACAACCAGACATCACGTCAGAAAAAAAAAATTATACTTTGTTATCCACTGAAAGCAAATTAAACTTGACAGACAATCCTGACATATCAGATTATATACTGAACATTTTTTCATAGGACAAGGTGGACACTTGTTCATACTTCCCAAAGTCAGTTTATAAATGTAAACTTGACAAAGTTAAGCCCTCAAACTATCAGATATCAGACAAGTCTACAAAGTTAAAACAATACTAACATTTTTACATTAGAACTGTTATGGGTTTTGCCAAAATATCAATTGATATTAAGAGTCTGCTGCAGAAATGCAAGCCTTTCTATTTCTGTCTGCAAGAAATATATTTAAAACCCATTCAGGATCCTACCTTAAGGAATTCCACTGTTGCCCATAAGGATAGAACTGGAGATGGTCCTGCTCATGGTGGAGTAGCTATCCTGGTGGGTAATCATACTCCATTCCATCATGTCAAGATTAATGCTGCTCTTTAAGCATTAGTGATTTGCCTATCCATGGAATTTCTTATTACAGTATGTTCAATGTATTTACCATTGGGTCACAAGTTAAATGAGAAGGAAGCTTCAGCTCCTACTTCTCATGTGTCACTTTAATGGATAGAACACTCATTGGGGTAGTATTAACAGGAATGGACGAGGTTTATATCATTGAGCAAATGCTTGACAATCACAACCTCTCCCTTCTTAATATGCAGGCAATTCCTTCTTCCATATACCTACCTGCTTGTATGCTTCAATATATCTTACAATCTGGTCTCCTGCCATATTTTAACTGCTAATGTGGGTTGTCGAGAGAACATCTATGGAAGTGATCATTTTCCAGTTATTTGCATTATGTATTTACAGAAAGCATATTCTCCTGCTCGAATGCACACATCAAAAATGTGCTAAGTTGATTGGAGTACTTTTTCTTGTTATGCAATGCTGAAGCAGTCAACCACCTGTCAGTGAAGTATGTAACAGATTGTATTGTCCTGGCAGTAACAGCTGCCATCCAAAACGGTATCTTGATTTCCACTTGAAAGTCCCGGTGAAATCCCAAGTGCTAAACATTGAAAACGGATCAAGACAGAGCATGGAGTATATTTCATATATACCACATCAAATCTAATAGCTTTTCAACATGTTTGGGCCAAACCACATTATGTGAGATGTCAGAGTCAAAAGCAATTGTGGATCCATTTTACTTCATCTGTTAATCAAACAACAAATGCAAAAATTGTATGTGATAAAATCCAGAAAATGAAAGAGACAGAACATCATCATTTGTATACCTTGGATCATAATGAACGTGTTATTTCTGAACCCAAAACCATTGCTGACATTTTGGGAAGAAATTTTGCTACAACCTCAGCAACAGCTTCATATCCTCCTCAATTTTTTAATATTGAAAGAGCAACAAGAGAAAACAGCAGCTTAATTCTATCAATGAGCTACAGCTGTACAATCAGCCATTCATTAAGTAGGAATTAAAGAGAGCTCTTTTACTGTCTCACCTCAGTGTAGTTGGTCCTGATGACATCCAATTTTAGATGATAAAATATCTTTCATAGTCTTCTATGGATCTCTATCTCTTACTAGGCAACAGAATGCTGAGGAAGAGTTTCTGGATCTTGGAATAAGTTAATTGTCATCCCAAAACTAGGATAGGATCTCACACAAGTAAACAGTTGTAATGCGCCAAAACATTTCATGCAGCAAACATAACAGCATACCTCCATGGAGGTTTGCATTCCATCCTTGAACCTCTCACTATGCCAATTAAGGAAGTTTCATACTCTATCATCTGTCTATGATTAATTATTTAACACACACACACACACACACACACACACACACACACACACACACACACACACACACACACACACACACACACAGCACAACACTAATTATCTTCCACAGCTGAATATCAATTGTTGTACAAATCAAACTGAACTTTCAAAGCACTGGATGTGGATTGTAAACCGAAGAGATGGCATGGATAGAACTTAATGAGTCTTTATACGTCGGATACATTTTGGTAGCAGTTTTCTTTTATATTCACAAGCTGAATTGCATGCAACTCTGCTGCATAATTACTGCAATGCAATGGGATCTGACTGGATATGATAAGAAATACAGAAGTACAACCAACACTTCACAAACATAAAATACTTCCACTAGAGGGATGCAGCAGCAGAATGGCAAGCTGGCTGCATTAAAAAAAAAAAAAAAAACTCTTGGAGAGATAAGAAATGGATGAATGGATAGACATAACATGATGTTTGCTAATTTATTTATTTGATACTGTTTACTGTTAGCTTAAATATTGTTGAGTTGTTTAGTTTGGTGTAGTATGACCTTCGCTATCCTTGTGCCAGTAAACCCCTAATCAGTCAACCAACCAATAAATAAACTTTATTATCGAAGGAGTTCAAGAAGGAGTATGATAAATATTAAGAATAGTTAGAGCATGTCTTCCTCATTGAGAGTTTGACTCCATGGAGATGCCTGACAATTAATAATAATTTTTCTTTCCTCTGCTTGGCACATATGGAAAGAACTCTAGGATTTTCTTGCGTGATTGGCTAATTTTTGCTCATATTATGCTCCTTATCAAATGAGTCACATTCTTGGCATGCTCTTTGTACTCTTGATTCAACTGATGATTACAGGTATTAAATTTTTTGTGCATTTTTTGCACACTGAATTTGAAAATGTGAAAATGCACACTGAATTCATTTCGGTTTGCATTTTCTTCCAAATTTTATTCCAAATCCCTTCATTCATCCATTCGAAAACTTCCTTTAGCCTTTTGACCTTTCAAATTCATTCACACAATTATTCTGCCAAACAGTTTTTGATCAGTACCAAAGCAGTATTTATCTGTTTTCTACTTAGCTTCTTATTTCTTCCTATAACTCCAAGATATCTCCTAAGCTTTCATAATCATAAAATCATAATCATAAGTTGGCCATCATCCAGGTGATCATTGTCAACATCCAAATGGAAATGCACACCCCTTTCACAAAGCAATCCTCTAATACGATCAGATCTAAGACTGCTGATCCTCCTGTGCCCTCCTTCATCTACTGGTTAATTGTCCCTTGAGAACTCAAGAAATTCAGTTTCATTATTCCAGGTGATAACTCATCATTCCAGTCCCTATTAGCATAACTAAAAATCATCCATGATGCTCATCCTTTGCCTTGTTCACTAACCCTGGTTACCTGTACATTTCTTCATCACCACTTCTCCACATTCCAGAGCCTATAGCAACATCGAGAACTCCGACCTCACACTGAACTGCCTGAAAACCATTGCCACTATTTTATCCATCATACTTTGGCTCGCCATTCCTTTGCAAAAATATGGCATTATTAAATGCTTTATTTTCTTTCCAGAGATCATATTATTGGATATTTTTTGTCTGATCTACTTCAAAAAAAATTTTCTGCAATTAAATAAGCTGTCATTCTTAATTGTTTCATTCCCAAAACAGTAAAGATTATGAACCAGTTTTCTCCATCCTCTATTAGAAGAAAAGACTTGCACAGAGTCACCATCCTATGCTTTGAAGGCATTTCAGAGTGCATTTCTCACACGAAGTTTAATATTTCCACAAGTTTCAAGTTTATAATTTATAACTCATTGATACCATCTCCAAAAAATAAAAGTCCGTCTCTGCTGCTACATAGTCTGTTCAGTCCAGTGCAACTGCAAGTTATTCTACTTGGGACTAACAGGATTTCTTAGAGGAAATCCTACATTTCCTCCAATAAATGAAACAAATCAGGTCTAGCAAAACATGGGATTACTGATACTAGCCACAGGGTTATTTGGAATGATGCCTAATTACTACATAGAGCTGCTCACATTCATTCCCATGAATGTGAGCAGCTCTTTAAAGAAAGTTCAGTATTTTGATGTGAGGAACCTTTATCTGGTCACTTTCAACTAAAGGTGAGTTAGCTGGTCTCATAAAGGGATTTTTCACCTGGAAACTTATCAAAATGGACCAATAAAAGGCAAATATTGGGCAAGCGATCATGTCTTCTATATGGTCCGCGCTAGGGCAACTCATAAATGCTAGCCAGTGTATTCCTGTAAGCTCTCTAGTCAACTTTTTTATGAAACTTTCATAGTTTCTACATTCGGCTTTGAAATAATGCTGGATTTAATATCCACTTGATTAATTTAATTAAGTTTTTGTCCCTCAGAACAGGCAAACCATCCCCGTGAACACACACATGTATCTGCAGTCATGGATACTTACAACAATATGTGGAAGAGATAGAGCCCTCACCTCATGTCGTTATGCCAGTAGTCAACCATAAATCACATCATGGCAATCAACCTCCTAGATAGGAGATGACACAGGGATGGGATGGTGGAATTACTTTGATATCACCCAAATCTCAACCTTAATGATGGACTCTCCATGCTAAAAATCTCAAAAATTATTAACCTAAGAACTATAGTATTTAATTATAAGTTTTTATTACATGTACACATAGTCTTCAATTTTTTTTTTTTTAAATCACACTCACACACACTGATATATGTAACACAGTATAAGTAACACAGACAAAGTGATAATGATCCACCATACTTGAATGGAAATATTTGTAGTTAATCTATCTTAATTAAATTAATCAAGTGGATATTAAATCCAGCATTATTTCAAAGCCGAATATAGAAACTATGAAAGTTTTGTAAAAAAAAAAAAAAAAAAAAAATTGACTAGAGAGCTTATGGGAATACGCTGGCTAGCATTTACGAGTTGCCCTAGCACGGACCATATAGAAGACATGATCGCTTGCCCAAGTGTCCATATATATGCCTTTTATTTGTCCATTTTGATAAGGTTTCACTGGTCTGACAGCTGATTCGAAATGGTTGTCCTCAGAGACCAGGCAAAAACCTTAAGAGAGCAAAAACTCTCGTTCAGTACCAAGGTGCTTGAAGTATCACAGAGGTATATTTTTCGTAAGTGAATTCTTGGTCGGTGCGTAAAGTATTTACTAAAATAGCTTCATAATAACTTCATAGTTTCTACATTCGACTTTTAAATAATGCTATATTTAATATCCACTTGATTTATATAATTTTGCATCATCGAATTGAAGCCTTTTGGCTCTTTATTTTATTAAATATCTTAATTAAATACTTTTCAGCTGTGTCTGTGTTACTTATGCAGAATAAATAGGTTGAACAGTATGATAAGTAGACAAAAGCAAATTTTGAGAGGACACTAGCTGAGCATGCCAGTGCAAAACAAAAAACGATTTTTTGCAGTGTGTTGAAATAAAAGAAAGAACAAGTATGGAAGGATAATGTTAGTATGGGTCAATTATTGTGAAGTAACAGAGCAGACAAAACAGTTAAGTTGCTGAGTAAATATTTTGCACATGTGTGCAGTCAATATCAAGATATTGCAGTCATGATGAGAGGATAGAGATATATGAGTTGAAGGTGCTTAGGATATTACAAAACTTCAATACAAATAGGGCCATGGCATTAGATGAAATATCAGCCCATGTATTATGAATATGTACAAGATGCAATTATCAACTGCTGTTTTAAATCTTAGCTCTGGGAAGTACCAAAGGTGCAGAAGGGAGAAAGAAGCTTGCAAGACAAATAGAAAATTATAGACAAATCAGTATCTTTAGGAGCAGTGGTTAAGATATTGGAGAAGTTGGTAAAATGCAGGTTTCAGGAGTGGTTGGACAGGAAAGTCATACTCTACAGTGGTAGCATGGTTTTGTGAAGGGTATGTCCTGCCTTAGTATTTGCTCGCTTTTTATAGTTAAGTGACAGATGAATTGGATAAAGGAAATGACCGCCATTTAATTTGTACATGAATGATACAGGAGATGTTTTAAGAGGAAATCTTTGATAGTTTATGATGCAAAACTAGGAATGGTTTTGAGGCAATCCGGTGCAAGACAGAGGTTGACAGCTGGGGTCAACAGAATGACCTCAGCTGTCAACTAAATGTCAACGCCCAACTAAATATTACATTCTTTCATGGTTGATAGGATGTAATATTTAGTTGGGTTTGCTAAAGACCTGGTAATGTAGAGCAGGGCTTCTGAAACTTTTTCCACTCGCGACCCCTTTTTGCCCGGGAAATTTTTACGCAACCCCGGGTATATAGGTATATAAATCATATGGAGCAAACATTTGCTGATAATAAATCATAAAGAAATTTATTTTAAAACAATTCTTTGGTATACATATAATTTTACAATTTATTAAAGATGAAAGCAAATTTGCATACTAATGAGATGGATGTGCTTGTTTATTTTTACATAAAGAATTAAATCTTGGCTGAATATTTGATACTGCAGGATGTAAAGCATCTTCAACGTTTTTCATCCGAATCCGAAGCCAAAATTCATTTAACGATTTTTTAGGAAACTCAAGTTTCAAACCTGTGTCGCTTGATAACTCTGCAAATTCTTCTTGAACTTTTAATTGCAGATGACTGATGTTTTTGATTTCAATTGAGTGTGGTTTATGAGCTTTTATAATCGGAGTCTATGTCTTTACAAAGGTTTGAAAACAAATGACTGTTAAGGGCACAATTTTTAATGAAGTTAATGATTTTGATAGTATCATGAAGCACATCTAACTCTGGTGATATGTTCATTGCCACCAGCTTTAACTTTTGCTAAAAATCCAACATTCCTGCCCTTCAGTGCTCCAGCACTGTCTGTACAGGCTTCAATGCAATTTTTCCACCATAAACCTTCATTTGTGAAAAATTCATCGACTTTAAGATATATATTTTCCTCTCTTGTGTGTCCTTCCAAATGGTGACAAAACAATAATTCCTCATTTATGCTTTCATAAACATATCTTAAATAAAGTCAGAGACGTTGTGAATTTTGGCACCTATGGCCAGGAAAGAGAGTTGCGCCGTTCTAAAAAAAAAACTTTAAAAATCTCAATTTTTGTGGCAATGTAAAATTAGCGCCTATGGCCGGGACCACATTGGCCATAGCCTCACTACGCCTCTGCATCAAGTAACAACTGTGCCATGTTAGAAATATCAGCTGTTTCATCTAACTGGATTGCAAACTTTGGGCTGCCCTTAAGCCTGGTAATAAGCTGCTGGAATTGGTCATTTCTAATTTCGGAAATTATTTTGGAAACAGTATCATTCAATAAAGGAATTTTATGAATTTTATCCCCATACTTTTTCCCATGAACTATTCTGACATTTTCATAGCAGCATGTAACATGAGATTTTTTATCGTGTAGGGCTTTTTAGTTTTTGCAATTAAATAAGAAATTTCATAAGATGCAAGTAAATATTTTTCATTGACAGTAACAAATTTCTCAAAACATTGTTTTTCTTTATTTGAAGATTTTAAAAGTAGTTCAAAATACCTTTTGGTTTATTGCAGTATGCTGCATGCTTGGTATTACGATGTCGTTTTAGTTTGTTTGGTTTCATGCTCTCTGCAGCCAAAACTTCATTACAAATTAATCAAAGAGGTTTTCCCACACCATCATGATTATTAGAAGTAAATCCATATTGCGAAAACGATTCGACATATTTTCTTTTTCTTGTCAATTTAGGTGTACTACAGCTTGGTAGTGAGGACTTTGCCTCATTGTCATCAGTATTTTTACCTCTTCTGTCTAAATTTAGCCACTTATCCATATCCGAAAAATATTTTTTGTTGGTTATGAATGATGATAGGAAAATATTAAAAGTCTTTATTTTCCATAATTAAACTATTACGTTTCTGTAAGAACAGGAAACTTTGTATGTACAGTAAAAACACTGCAATTCATAACATACAATTGTTTCGAATCTGAGCCGAGGTGCTTTTGGCAGCGTTGCATGGCATGCACAGTGCGAAGTGTGCATGTTGTGTTTTCAGAACCAAGGCTGCAGTGAAGTCACATGATGCAACATGGGTGGGCACTGCCATAAACATCTTGGATTCATTATGCATTGATTGATTGATTTTGAATATGATTTTGAATTAATTTTTGGTCCTTGCACATTCAGAAACCCTTTACTGTTGCCAAATTTTTTGACCCCCACATTCAGTTACATGACCCCATATGGGGTCTTGACCCACAGTTTAAGAAGCTTTGATGTAGTGGACAGTGAGAGGGAAATGTATAGGCAAATCCAGGGACAAATAGACTGAATTTCTGGAGTTTTTGAGAGGCAGTGACCTCTGGCTGTACATAACAGTGGGCACACAAGGATCAAGGGTCTTTGATTTCATCATCTCATCACCTGTTGTTATAAATGAGTTGTCAAATCTTTCTCCAGTTGGTAAAGTGACAAGCGATACAGATAGTGGCCCTGTCTCATTTACCCAACAAATTTTGGATGGATTAACTCAATGCAACAGTTTTGTTCCCCTTATTTCAGATAATTCTGATATTCATATCCAACATGATAGCTCATTTCCCATTTCATGCTGAAATTCCCATGGACACTACTTCTCAGATAAGACTCCTCTATACCCCCCCCCATGGATCATTCTTCTTTATCACTGCTATCCTACAATTCCCCCCCCCCCCCTCACCAGACCTATACACCCCTCCTATATTCCAGATCATCCGAATCCTTTCTTGTCCACTCACACATTCCCTTCCAAATGTATCTGCAGTCTGCTGTAGACAGTGCTTTCAACCTCCAAATTTGAGAATCTGCTCATTAATTGGTTGTGAGGAGTCATCAACCCTGATTGTTGGAAATCACGTCACACTCAGGACAGTAAGTTTTTTGCTTTACACAAGTGGCTTGTGTATTAAAAATTTAAACAGTTTATGTTTATGCATGTTTAAGTTGAAAAATCAACTTTTATTTCTAGATATTAAGGCTAGAAAGCTGAAATACTCGAATGCCAGTATTTTACCAGAAAAATTCTGGTATTTCATTACTGAAAATTAGTATGAAATTCCGATATTTCAGTATACTATAAATCCATAATGCATACACTATATGGCATGCATCTCCAGAAAGGGTAGGGAGAATGTGGACAGAGGGAGCTTCTCAGAATGAGTCTTATGACTTTGTGGAATCTCTGTTTATAATAATTATAAACTAAAATAAAGTTAATATTTATAATTTTTTTAGGGAGAACCAGGCCTTCCAGGTCTTCCAGGAAATCCAGGCTATTCTGGACCTCCAGTAAGTATCTCAATATTTCTTTTGGTTCAACTTATAAGTTTTATTTGATTTGATTCAACTTATATAGAGTTTTATCAGTGCTATTATATCATCATAACACAGTCAGTAGCATCAGCACCTTTTTGTTTGGAAAGAATGGGTTGAAATGTCATCTGATGTGAGGAACTTTTGAGAATTTTGTTATAAAGGTGGTCAAATTTTATTACTGTTAAAAAAAAAAGTGGTTGGAGAGCACACTCCATTAATGGAAATCCTATATGACCTCGATTGTAATCCTAACCAACTCATTCAAGCACTACCTGTCCTACTGCCTATAAATTCATTTAGTTTCAGTACTATTTCCTCTTAGCCTGAACAGAGTATCATACAATGAAACAGTACTGAAACTAAATGAATTTACATTTAGTTTACATAGTAGGACATGTAGTGTTTGAGTGAGTTGTAAAATTACAACCAAGGCCATATAATATTCCAATTGATTCTATGTGTTCTCTAACCTATATCTGTGCTTTTTTTTGAATGGGGGGGGGAGGATTTACCACCTTCATATGAGAACCTTGCAATAATTACTGAAATTAATTATTTCATTATTTCTTAGTTATTCATTTCCCTCTTGCATCTCTACAAGGTAGAGATGCAAGAGGGAAATGGGGCCAGTGGTTTTGAGGCAGTATGGTGTGAGATAGAGGTGAATAGAATCAAATACTTGGTGGGATGTTGTTATAGACCTGATAATGTGGATGGTGGTGATAGTGAAATGTATAGTCAAATAAGCCAAGCAAATAAGAAAAGGGTGATCATTATGGGTGATTTTAATTATGGCAATATAGACTGGAATGAAGAGATAGCAACTGGAAGTAAAGAAAATGAGTTTCTTGAGTTTTTGAGGGATAACTACCTCAGACAGTATGTAACAGAGGGCACAAGAGGATTAACGGTCTTGGATTTGGTCATCTCATCGGAGGATGTAATTATCAATGAGGTATCAAATCATCCACCAATTGGTGAAAGTGACCATGAGGTGATTACTTGGGTGGTTGCCAGCAGTGCAAGGACCCCTGTGAAAAAAGGGTATATGTGGAACTACAAGGGGGGTGATTATGAAGAGCTCAGGAGACAGCTTGCAGGTGTAGCATGGAATGAGGAGTTAGCTGGAAAAGAGATCAATGCAGCTTGGGGGATTTTCAAAAAATATTTAGTGGATGCAATGTCTAAATGTATACCACGGGTGAGAAGGTTAAATAAGTTAGGTGTGAGATGGATGAATAAAGAGATTAAGCATGCAATACAGAGGAAAAGGGCATTGTGGAGGCAGCATAAGAGAAGTGGAAGTAACCAATTTCATGAGTTCTACAAAGACCAGGCAAGGAGAGTGACTTGGTTGGTGAGAATAGCTAAAGAGAGGTATGAACAGCAGTTAGCTAATGAAGGTAAAAAGAATCCTAGGGAGTTCTTTCGATATGTAGCCAGCAAAAGAAAGAATGATTATGGAAGGATGACATTGATTGGAGGAAATGGTATAAAGACAGCTGTTGCAGAATGTGTGGTGGAGATACTTAATGAGCAGTTCATAAAGATCTTTCAATCTTGTGAATGTGACTTCATGGAGAGATTAAGAGCAGTTGATGATGGGGAGGAGAGACTGACTGTAAGTGAGCAAGAGGTGTTTGGGGAGTTGAGTAAACTAGATGTAAATAAGGCTGTGGGACTTGATAATATATCACCGCGTATTCTGAAGGAATGTGCCAGAGAGTTGACACCTGCCTTGACATATTTTTTAATACGAGTCTTCCACTTGGTCAAGTCCCTAAAGAGTGGAAGGAGGGCAAGATTGTGCCACTTCATAAAGGAGGTGATCGAACTCAAGCATCAAACTATAGGCCTATCTGTGTGTCAGGAGTTTTGGTTAAGTTGTTGGAGAAGCTTGTGAGAACTAGGATCCAGAGTTGGGTTGACAACAATGGTATAATCTTTGATGGACAGCATGGATTTGCTAAAGGGAGGTCGTGTTTTAGTAATCTACTTACTTATTACAATAAAGTGACTGCTTCCTTGGACAGAGGAGAAGGATACACAGTAATATACTTGGATTTTGATAGAGTACCTCATGATAAGTTGACAGTCAAACTAGAGCAGATGGGGTTGGATATTAGATTAGTGCATTGGATTGGAGACTGGCTATCTGATAGGTATCAACAAGTTGTGTATGGGGGTGCAATATCCAGGAAAAGGAAAGTCACTAGTGGAGTGCCTCAGGGATCTGTTTTAGGGCCATTACTATTTAACTTGTATATTAATGATATTGGCGAAGATTTGGATGGAGATATTCAATTGTTTGCAGATGATGCAAAGTTGGGAAGAACCATAAAGAGTAGTGAAGATGTTGTGGCCTTGCAAGAAGACTTGAATAAATTGAGTGATTGGGCAAGCAAATGGGGATGTGAGTTCAATGTTGCAAAATGTAAGGTTTTAAAATTTGGAAAACAAAGATGGGATGCAGAATTTATGCTTGGTGAGAATATATTGTCGGAAGTAGAGGAAATAAGAGATCTGGGAGTGATAGTGGATAAGGATCTAAAATTTAGGGGACACATCGCCAAAATTGTGAAGACAACACAAAGACTTCTGGGAATGATGAGGAAGACACTGACGTGTAGAAGTAGGGAGATACTTGTTCCATTGTATAAGGCTTTGATTAGGCCACACATGGACTATTGTGCCCAGATTTGGTCACCTGGTTTTCAGAAGGATGAAGAGATGTTGGAAAGGGTGCAAAGGCGACTGACTAAGGTAGTTTCTGACCTCTGGAATGTCGAGTATGAGGAAAGATTGAAAAGATGTAATTTGCAGAGTCTAGTGGAGAGAAGGAAGAGGGGAGATATGATAGAGACCTACAAGTTGGTAAGGGGTTGTTATAGGATCAATGGTGGAGAAGTTCTACAGAGAATAGTGGGAGATCAGGGGAGAACCAGAGGTCATACCTGGAAACTGTATAAAGAGGGTGTGAGTAGGGGAGTGAGAGGCAGGTTTTTTTCGTGCAGAGTTGTGAATGATTGGAATGCCTTGCCTGAGAGTGTGGTGTCTGCAAGGAGTTTGAATGTGTTTAAGACCCGGTATGATGAGATGTGTGTGAGATAAAAGGACCTCCTAGATGAGTCTTTGACTCCATGAGGTCTTGTTTTAATAATAATAATAATAATAATT